>NC_067150.1:12591263-13191263 GCF_903995435.1 Acomys russatus
AAGCCTGGATGAAATCCAGGAAAGAGTAATAAATATGTTTAGAAAAGCTACGCATTACAGAAGAATAGAAATGAACCATAAAAGGATTATTTGTTATGGAAAAAGCAAACGTTTTTTGGCATCTTCAAAATAAAATCAATAAAAGTAAAATGAGGGAAAGCAGTGCAATTAGATTTTGCTAAGAGGCAAGCCCGGGGAGAAAGCCCAAAGGGTGGATAAGCAAAGAAAACTATTTCTTTAAACAGTACAATATCTCTAAGAAGAAGCCCAGGAAGTGTGGTGGAGGATGGAAGGTGCTGCAGTCAGCACCTTCAGAATTAGGCTGTTGAGAGAGAAGGCACTGAATGGGTCAAATGAAGGGTGCCTGTGAAAGAAGTAGGACACCAGCTCCATTGCCAGCACATTTCCCCAATTTCCTCTCAGAAGGTGCTTTGGCCACTCTAAAGGCCCTGTTGGAAATCTGTCAAGAATTTAATCCCATATGTCATCTCTTATGCCTATAAATCTGAGACTTGAGATGAGGTTGGCTTTGGATAAGAAATTGAAAAATCCTGGGTCATAAAACTACTGTCAGTGCTGAGTTCAAAGAACAGAGGACACAATTTTAAATGGACAAACAGGACCCTGAGAGGAAGGCATGGGCTTGAGGCAGAGCATTCAATCCACTCCTCTCAGACGTGGAGAAGGATTTCATTGTAAAATCAGGTTTCATTCACTGGAGAATACTCAGTCACTTACTAAGAAAAAAAGGAGAAAAAATAAGGAGCAGAGACTGATGGAGGGATGCTGAGAAGCCTGTAACTGCTGCTGTTCAAGAATCTGCAGTTTCTTTCTTTTTTTTTTTTTTTTTTTTTTTTTTTTTTTTTTTCCCAACCTAAAGACAGCATGGATCATACTGTCACTTTTCAGGCCTCAATTAGCACAGAGGAATTTGGTCTCTGGTCCTAAGGAAATCTGCTCTTGCTGTGAGGCTGGAGCATCAACAGAAGTTGACCTGGCATCCCTTGGAAGTGTAGGATTGACAGCTTAGGTGGTCTTTGTCTTGAGGCTTGTGGGAAAGCAGATCAGAGTAGACGTCTGTCCAACAATCTCACTGTACACCCATGAGAACAAATGGCTTCTGGTAGCAAATGTTTGTGTCTCTTTCCTTACACTTAGGTTTAAAGGGAGAATTGGTCCTAAGAATTATGCTAGAGCCTGTGATAGAGTGTTTAGCTTGTAAGTACCCACAGTCTTCACTATGGCTATTATCCAGGGTTTGGTTAAAATCAATAGTTCTTGGTACTGTATCACTCGAGCAGTGCAATTTCATGAAGTATTTAATGGTCTCCTTCAGAACTTTAAAGGAAGCTCTGTTAACAGGGTCGACAGGCCCTGTCCGAAAAAGGAGTATTGCGTGAAGAGAGACTCACTTCAGCATTGACACTGAGGTAACAACAGGACTTATTTTCTTCATACACCAGATAACTAACAATATCTATTCCTCTGGGTTTTGATGAGAAAAATGCTCTCTAAAAATGTCTTCTGTGGGCCCAGGTATAAAGCGTGGTGAATGGAAGCTGTTTTTACAATTTCCCTTGTGTGTCAAACTCCCTCCACTTGCTTACTCCCACTAATTACTTTCAGGACAGCTGGAGAGCAAACCCATTGGGAAACCTGTCTTATCTCTGTCCTACTGATACACTAGGAAGGATCTGTCCTGTTCTCCAGAAGAGGACACCGTCGAGTTCCCTATGGCAGTAACATTCATATGCTTCTGAGTTGCCAAATATAGTTGACATTTTACATAAAAGATTTTCTTGGTTTATCTTAAAAGAATGTTTTTTTTTCTTTTAATTTTTATTGCTTCATTTTTTAATTAATTTATTCTTGTTACATCTCAATGTTTATCCCATCCCTTGTATCCTCCCATTCCCCCCCCCCCCATTTTCCCATTATTCCCCTCCCCTATGACTGCTCCTGAGGGGGATTACCTCCCCCTGTATATGCTCATAGGGTATAAAGTCTCTTCTTGGCTACCTGCTGTCCTTCCTCTGAGTGCCACCAGGTCTCCCCCTCCAGGGGACATGGTCAAATGTGAGGCACCAGAGTATGTGAGAAAGTCATATCCCACTCTCCCCTCAACTGTGGAGAATGTTCTGACCATTGGCTAGATCTGGGTAGGGGTTTAAAGTTTACCGCCTGTATTGTTCTTATGACAAGTTATGGTTTGAATGAGAGCTGTTCCTGACAGACACAGGTGATTGAACATTTGCTCCAAGCTATTTTGTGTGTGTGTGTGTGTGTGTGTGTGTGTGTGTGTGTGTGTGTGTGTGTGTGTATGTGTGTGTGAAGTTGAGGAACTGTTAAGGGTATGAGGCAGGACTGGAGGAAGTCAGTCACTGTAGGGCTGTGTTTTGTATTATGGCCCTGACTCTTTGCTTTCATTCTCCTTCCTTCTTTCACCCTTCCTTGCCTCCATCTTTCTCTGATTTTCCATAATGTGAGCAAAGAGCCTCCTGTTCCTTCTAATGTAAGTACTAGGTTTCAACTGCCTTGTCTTCTCACCATGGTAGATTACATCTCCTCAAACAACAAGGGTGGATGAATCTTCTTTTAAGTTGTTTCTATCAGATATTTAGTCACAATAACAAGAAAAGTAACAGAAAAAGATCTCTCTTTAACTCCTATACAACTGTAACTCATGTGTCAGATACAAACTGTAGTGACCCCATAATTTATAAACATTATGCGTTTTGTTAGCCACAGGTTCTGAGCCAATGTGGAGGTTTGGGTTTGCAATTTCAGTCCTTCTTTGGGATTAGAGCTCTGACCCTGTCTTTCTCCCCTCCTTTCCCACAGCCTCCTTGTAGACTCAGATTTGAGTAACGACTTTAGCAGTGCAGCCTAGATCAGTAAGGCTATGCAAGTGTTTCTATTGTGTCTCCTACTCAGAAAGAAAGAAGAACGCAAGCCACCCTGGAACTTGGTCACATACTCTGTGGACTTTAGTGATCTCCAATACTCAGACCATGATGAAGATGCATCTTAAGCTCTAAGCAAATGACAAGGGAGCTGGCAAGTAACTCATCATTCCTGCTTAGGAGGTCAGATGTTCTGGGGCCTACAGCTGGGACATAGAAGCAGTTAGGAGAGCCTTAGAGATTCGCCAATGAACTTGACATTCCCAACCCGGCCGGCACACAGTGCCTCCTAATCTCATAGGCTTTGATGCCATGATGATTCTATTTTCGGTGTGGTCAGGGTACATATGGGAGATTACTGCCTGGGTTGCTGAAGGCACCCCTTTATCCCTCAGAGAGTGACTGCAAATCCCACACAGGTCAATTGGAGGCTCTTCATATCAACCTTTCTGATGTGACAAAATAGTCCAAGGATTTTGAAAGTCTAAAACGGAGTTGTGCTCAAGATGACAATGTGGTACACAAAGCCCTCAATTTATCACGGAAGAGAGCAAGAGGTCAGGGATCAGTCACCCCAAAGCATAGACAGCTCTACCAGAGTGGGCTTTTGAAGCAGTGGGTGACATAGAATGACTACAGAAGAGGGGAAAATATCAAGCTCAAGGAAAAACAAGTTACATAGAGAAACTAGATCCTTAGAGCAATGAATGTGTGTGTGTGTGTGTGTGTGTGTGTGTGTGTGTGTGTGTAATATCTCAACCACAGAGGGAGAATTTGAAGTAAAAATGTAAAATATAAAGGCAAAATAATGATGACAACCTCTCTGCATGGAGCACCTGAAAGGTTTGTCAATGTGATTTCTCTGTTGTTCCCAATGACAAATACAGGGTTCCCCATGAGATTTTCTTTGAATTATTGTTTTTCTGTTTGATTCCCAGCAGCAGGGGAGTTAATGCACAAAACTATGCACTAGAAGATAATGCTGTTTGTGGATGCAAGTAAAAAGAAGAATTAAGGATGCCCTGATATTTTAAAACCCCCTTCCCCTGTTACTAAAAATAATTTTAATCTGTCTAGATCCAGTCTGCATTAAAGAAATAGGTTCAGAGTTCCGAAATAGGATTCTAAATGGCCTAGTCACAAGCCAATGCAGTAACTGCAAAGTAGCTAGATACCACTTAGACAGAAAATATGTAAAGGCTGTGACTATGGAGATGGAGAAGAAAATTGATTCCACAAAATTGACTTGAAGAGAAACACATTCATACTGAAGAAGAATTAAGAAATTATGGACTCAGAATCTCAGGAAATATACTTATAGAAATCTATGACATATGAGTTTAGACCATTTCTGAGTTTTGTAAATATTACATCAGCTTTGGTATATTTCATATAGTATGCTTTTTATTTTCTGCGGGAGAATACTTAAATAACTACAATACTAGAAGATAGGTATTAAAGAAAAAACAAAATAGTTAAAAAAATACATTTTGTATAAAATCTATAACAAGTACATCTGTATGTATTTACTTAATATTATTTCCACTTAAGTAAATCTTATTAATCAATTTTAAGTTTGAAATAAATTATGAAGTTACAAGATACAGGAAATAATACTTGAATTAAGATCTTAGGCTTGCTAATCAGTAGCCAATTTCTATATTTGATTGATCTCTGGGATCCAATTTATGACTTAATTTTTGCTTTATCATAGTCTTTTAACCACATAAGAGTTTGGTGCAAACACAGCACCACCCGACTCTTCCCTCCCTAGCCTGTTATTCCAAAAAAAAAAAAAAAAAAAAAAAAAAAAACCATTGCCATGTCAATAGTATATAAACAACTTCCTCACAAAGTGAATTGAAAAAATCTTGCCCAGTTAACTAAATTAAACCACTCATAGTGTGGTATTTTTTAAATTCTAGCTGCAGTCGTAGAAAATTATTCAATATTCTCATTCGCTTGAACACGGTTTGTCAAAGATAGATATGACCCTTTTGATCTCTGCTATAGCATGAACAAAATTTAGTTTCTCAAACAATTTTCTAATTTAAAGCTGATATTTTTTCATTTGTGTGTATCTTTTCCATTTTTAAAAGGTAATCTGGACTCTTGAAGAAATGTGAATTTTTGTTTTCTGATACAATTTTGATCGTTGCTTAGCATTCCTTGATGAGCTGTAGAAGCTGATTACTTATGGCCACAGATATGCATTGACTTCATGAATACTGCTAAAGTAACTTTTGTTGGCTCATCACTATTTGGTATCCCAACCAGCAGTTATGAGACCACATTTATGACGATACATCATTAAGCTTTTGTGCATTTGAGAACCTGACTGGTGAGTGGTGGTACTGGTATAAGTAGATTCCACACACAGTACCTTTTTTATTCTATATTTTACTAGAACAGCTTGATGCCAGCCTTTGCCCATGCTTGTCTGAGCCCCTAACCTGATAGAACTTTGTATTTGTTCCTTGAAAAGAAAGAGATGGCAGAAATCTCTATTTGTCTGTGAGTCTCTCGTGTGAGTCCACAGAGAGAAAATAGGCTGAAAGAGAGAGTGCATACTTCTACAGAGCTGGTAATGCAAACTTAGGTGCTCACTCAGGATCCAGGATCTAACCATCAGTCTGCAGCACTTCCCGGAAGCTGCATGAGCAAGTATAATTTATCACTGAATGTCCTGCAGTGAGAACCTTTAGGTTAGCTGTTCTCATGATAATTAACTAAAAGTATTACTTGATTTTATGCCTTTTAATGTAATATACTGTGGTTATTTAGGGTGACATGTTATAGACTATGAACTCTTTTTCAATGGTTTATGGAATTTCATCATTCTATGGCATGTTCAGAATTACAACATAAAACATTTTCAAGTGTAATGTTTATGCTGAAACGAGAAGCCTAAGCTACTTTGCAAGTTCGGAACCACGCTCTGACATTTTTTGCTGTTTCACATATGATCCTGTCAAGTCGGTAGATATGTTGGGAAACACAGACTTCTTCAATGTAGCAATGTACCTGATTCTCATTAGTGGCATCTTACTGACTGTGGTGAAATCAAGTTTTCACATGGTTAGGTAAGTTGACACCACCTCAACTTTGAAAATTCCCTTGAGTAATACTTGGCACTTTTTCCTATGTTCCATAAGTGACAGATAGATGTATATGTTCAAATATCAAGTAAAAAAACATGTCCCTCTTTTTTCATCCTATCATTTGCATCGTAAAAGCATTTTGATGTGTAGCATGGTATGGTATACTTTGTTACATATTTTAAAATACTTTAAAATTCTGTAGGCTTTGAGATAGTCATTTCTACAGTCAGCATAGCTGGTGAGTAATGTACTTGTCAGTTAATGTCTATTTTGTTTCTTGCTAATCTATTTAAAAGTAGACACATCTGTATTTATGACCATGTTTTTGCCTGTGACTCATACTTTTTTCAAAATGCATTCACAGCAACAAAATTTTGCAAGACTTTTGGCTTTTCTCTGAGTCAAAAATTCTGGTTTCTGTTTGTGTAGTTAGTCCTCCTTTAATACTCAGTAAATTCTCAACACCAGAAATACGAGAATGAGGTCCAGTAAGCTGCCGAAAATTCCTTTGCTTGAAGAGAGTTTAAGTTAGCAATGAGGACAGAGCTACTATTCCAACAGTTACACACATCCCCTGATTCCAAACTACACTGCATTAACAGAATAGTAAACTGCAAGAGCTAATTTACAATAGTCTAAAGACCAAATAGTCGATAGGTCATTGAATTCAAATTATCAAAACCAGAAACAAGGAAGCATATGTTCAGGCAAGTGGCCTGTGAATGAAGGTGCTGCATGTGGAGCAAAATAGGCCATCTAGTTCCACAGAATTCAATGAGCTTTTAGAATGCAAATTTCAACTGTCAGATCTTAATTAAAAAGTACCAGTCAGCACTATCTAAAAAATGGAAAAGAACTAAGTGGTGGGTTTGGGAAATCGTGCAAACTTGCCTTCTAAATGGAGTCAGTAGGTGACAGGTATGTAATTAACATCGCATCAAGCGAGGGACAGGAAGCTGACTGTGGCTCCTGAAGGGAAGGAGCTTCAGCAATTTTCAAGGCAGGAAAATGTTCTTCAATCAGAGTTAATTTATAATCCCTTTATTTCTAAAAAGAATCCACATTTGTGTGTGTGTGTGTGTTGAACTTCCTTGAACCTTATGAAACAGTGGCATTTGCAGAGCTGAGGTTTTATTTTAAGAGGTTAATATTATCATAAATGCCTTGGCACTTGAAGGCAGAGCACTTTCCCACTCCTGCTGGGCTTTTGGTGTCTTTGGGTCATGAAGCATTTCAAAATCAACTTTCTACATGCTTTACTGCATCCTTTCATTTTCTTTATGAGAAGGAATATTTGGAAGATCTCATATGGAAATAAAAGGTATTTTTAATGTATTTCTTTTTTTAATTACACATGTCTAAGACAAACTACATACAGCAGGGAGAACCATGTGAAAATCATGAGAATAATGAATTCTATACATATTACATTCATAGTGACTTGGCCATCTTCATTTGTCTCTTTTGGGTCTAAATTTCTGGAAATAAAAGGTATTTTCAATCCTGGTGTTCTCAATGAGATAAATATCCTGGAAAACAAAATTCACAAGAATCAGGACTCATTTTGATCATTTATATTAATCATATCTCACCCTAGAGTACAAGACAGTGAGAAATTGCCTTGGTATGTTTTGGTTAAAGTTGTATATTATTGGGAAATGTTTAGCTAGGAAAATGAGAGGGAAGATATCAATAGTCAATGCAGCAGAGTAAACAAAATGTGAACATGGACCAAAATTTATTCTGAAAGAGATTCTTTTGGAGATAATTAAGGACATGATATGAATCACTTAAGAAATTGAGTTCGTCTGTTTCTGTGGGATATATCAGAGGCAGGACTTGGAAGGTGGGATGCACAGACTTCAAGCTAGGGATACACACACACACACACACACACAGTTTTATAGCAGCATTCACACTGGAGTTTAGTGGGCACACTGGGGGCCCAGGGGACCTGCTGTATATATCGATGGGTAGACGTCTACATTAGAGCACATGTCAGTGTCAGGCTTTTTCCTTCTGATCTTGGCATTCCTTAGTTGCCTGCAGTTCTCTGTGAAGAGATAGGGCACTATGAGGCTCCCTGTTAGTATTCTTCAGGACTTGTTTAGGAAGCAGGATTGATGAGACTTCATGAGAGTTGCTTCACTTGCATGTCTACAAGATAAGGTCTCACAGCAGTTTTTCTGTTCCTCAAGCCCTTACAGTCTTACTAACCTCTCTTTATAAATGTCTCCTGATCCTTTTCCAATGCCAACTGCTTAGCTTCCAACTCACATGCATATAAGTAACATTATAAAGAGTAAACATGTATTTATAATTAGGTAAGTACCTTTGTAGCAGGTATTCAAAAAGAAAGGAAGAAAGAAAAAGAAAAAAGGCCATGAATTTTTAATTTCAAAAAATAAAAATATTTATTTAAAAACCCAAAGCATATCAAAGAAAGAACACATTTATGGGCTGGAGAGATGGCTTAAAAGTGAGCTGTGCTTGCAGGACTCAAGTTTGGCTCCCAGTAACCATGACCAGTAGCACAGAACCACCTGTACCACTAGCTCCGGGGGGTCAGGCAAACTCTTCTGGCTTCTCAGGTAACTGAGCACATATATGGCACACCTAGACACACACACACACACACACACACACACACACACAGACAGAGAGAGAGAGAGAGGAGAGAGGAGAGAGAGAGAGAGAAATATATATATATATATTTTTTTTAAATAAAATGACACTTATTTTTTCTTTGAAATTATTTGGCCTATATTTTTAGCAACCCAGAGCATTTTGGGAATTGACTATAAAGATTTAAAATATCCCAGGACATCCCTTCCAGCAGATGCCAATTTTTTTTTTTTCATTTTCTAGGGTACTGTTTTGACAATGCAGTATATTCTGGGGATGGCACCTGCTCAATTGCCTGATTATCTATTAGTCTGGAATTCCTCTTATACGATAATAAGATCCTGGATGAAGCTGCGATTTGAAAAACAAAGACAAACCATGAAACAAACAGACAAATGAACAAACAATGAGGCCTCTTCACTTCTATTATTTCCGTATTTGTTAAAATTCAGACTCCTGAGTCTTGCAAATAAGGAATGGCTCCTGCTTGTCAAGCATTGCTGTGGACAGGTAGAGGGTGGAACCACAGTGTGCTGCCTCCAGCTGCTCATTCCCACACAGTCAATCAATTGCTCAGAATTCAGAATATTTAATTAGCTTCTGAAATGAAAAAAAAATTAAAGTAAAACAACATCCATGCACCACTGCACAGGTGTATGTCAAAGTTATTTGATGCGAACTCTTTAGAATGTAAAATTTCAAATAAAGCAAAAAGTTTAACAAAAATAAAACCAGCATAACTGCCAAATGATGCAAACTTACACAACTTGTCAACAACAAAGAAACATCTATCATTGTATTTTAATTTTAAAAACTAAGAATAAATACAACTAAAAAGAAAGAAAACTAAGAAAAATAAATAAAAATAAAACAATATTTTTAAAAAACAGAAAAAGAAAAAAACAAAACGAAAACACATGGCCTGGAGAGAAGCACAGAAGTCAATAATATCTACAAGATGCAAGTTTGGTTTCCAGAAAACATTACCAGCAATTCACCCTCAACTGTAACTCCAACTCCAGGGGATCTAACGCCATCTTCTGTTTCCTAGGCCACTCTACACATATGTGACATAGCCACATGCAGACAGACACACATACACATAAATAAGAAGTTTAGAATAATATTTAAAGAAGAGAAACTGCATTTGTTGTCTGAAATCAGTGATTAGCTAGAAGTTGCTTTTGAATACCTGTTCCTCTCATCCACCAAGATTCTGAGGATAAGCATCATGCGTAAACCATACCATGTTTATTGCTGCTCTCTTTGGGAACGCCGTGTTACTGTTGTTGTTTTGTTTAAGTTCCTTATGAGGGACAGAGTCTTTATTTGATGTACTTTTAAAATGCCCACTAATGCCTAAGAGGTTAAATATTCTTTACTAGCAATTTTTACACATCATGGTAGGGCTAGGAGAGAGTGCAGTTTAGGCATTTCAGGTGAGGGTGAGGAAAATGAGAACATCCGTCTGTTTGTGTAGTGTCCAGATAATGAAGATACAGACAGTTCAAACGTCCAATGCCCGAATTGCCTCTTGGCTCATTTTTGACGCAATTTGATTTTTCTTACTGCTAGAGATTAATCGGTTGTTTATCTCACCCACATAATGTTTGCCTCTACTGACATCTATGAATTCCTGGTATCTTGACTAGTGAAACAAATAATCCAAGTATAGAGTTCTAAGAAAGGGGGCTGGGGAGTCAGGGAGATAGATAACCACAAGGAAGGAATTCTCAAACTCCCATCTTGTGTCAACCCTGTGACCATCTTAGAAATAAGAGTGACTTAGGAACATTAAATGTGACTGCTGGTCACCAGCCTAGATGATTTGACTATGCTCATTTTGAATTTTTATAATAGTTATGATTGTATAATTTGAATAAATTCTGATTCTTAGTTCTCTCATACTAACAGTTATTGTAAGGTGATTATTGAATTAACTAGCAAATGCTATCTCAGTAGAGATGGGAAATGAAATCCAGATCATAATTTATTGATGCATGGATTATAGACATAAAGTCAAAATCATGGGGGATAAAATTCAAAGAAATGGAATATGAAAATAAGAAGGTAAAACTATGGATAGAAAAGTTGTGGGGCAATGACAAGTCTTTGGAAATTAAAAAGGAGATAGAATTTATATTGTTAAATACAAAAGGAACTTTGAGAGATAGAAGATGAAACCCTGGGGTAAGAGAGACAGCCGTTAAAACACAGAACTGTGAAATCTTGGCTTAAAGATTATGGATTTGCAAACATGGCTTTGTGAAAATGGCTTTGGAGGTCTGTAGTAGTACCTATATTCCGATGGACTCTCAAATGGAGAAACAACTATCAAATTTCTCCATTTTGTTAAAGCATACATGCAAAGCCAAACATTATTAAATCAGTAAAATAAAGAATAATGAAATTAAAGGCTGAAACTTTAAGCTGTTTCAGTGTTCTTGTGCAAAAAGTTTTGAACGGTTCTAAAATATACCAAGCAACATGAGTTTCAGTGAAAATGTTTGTAATTGTGTAAATGAGAAACAATGAATTGCCTTTTTGTTGTTAACGCGTTTAATTGTCTGTGAGAAACAGACATTCTCATCTCAAACAAAAGAGGTTACTTGGACACATTTTCAAATGAACTCTCCAACACTATATAGAAGCAGTAAAGTATGTTCTCAGATGTCTGAGGTGTCTCTTGGGAGGAGAAAGTATGCAGAATGAGTCTTTTTCTTTCTCAATTCTAGGCACCTGTTGCACTGTAATCTGGAAGAAGGGACCAAAATGAGCTAATTGCCTCACCACAAGGTCACAAGATTCCTCCATCTTATGTGTGAGTGTCCCGCACTTAACAGTCTGTGAAGATAATCACATTTCGTCATCAAAATCACCTGGGCTTCAGGGATTCTGCTCATCAAGGTTCTTATTCTACCTCCTTTACGTGGCAAGAATGTGGGAGCTAAGATTTATAACCAGCACTGACTCCTGTGTTACATCCACAAATAAATCCAGGTTGGCAATTAAGCTGTTGAAACTCTACCAACCTGGTTATTTTTTAGAGTACTACTTTATTTTACAATGATGACCTCTAAATTCAAACTATTCAGACATAACAAAGCTCTAATCTGTTTATAATTATAACATATAGATATTTGTGTGTATATATATATATATATGCATGTGTGTGTGTTTGTGTGTGTATATGTGTGTGTATGTATAGTGTCTGTCTGTATGTACCCTTTCCAAGCTTTCTTTCAATCACTGAACTAATAGAATCATTAACTTGAAATATTTAGTTTGATTAATGCTGATTCTTCTTCCTTAATGACACATCTCCATTAATATCAAAACCATATTTCAGTCTATCCAAACCACAATGAGAATAATGATTAGATACTCTTACCCACCCCATACTTATAGTTAAGAAGCCCTGCCAAGGCTGGAGAGATGGCTCAGAGGTTAAGAGCACTGACTGCTCTTCCAGAGGACCTGAGTTCAATTCCCAGCAACCACATGGTGGCTCACAACCATCTGTAATGTGATCTAATGCCCTCTTCTGGCCTGAATGTGTACATGCAGGCAGAGCGCTGTAAACATAATAAATAAATAAATCTTGAAGAAGAAGAAGAAGAAGAAGAAGAAGAAGAAGAAGAAGAAGAAGAAGAAGAAGAAGAAGAAGAAGAAGAAGAAGAAGAAGAAGAAGAAGAAGAAGAAGAAGAAGAAGAAGCCCTGCCAATCTTCCCCTGGCTCTAAGCCCTGCCATGTCCACTCCCTTCCTAGCCCAGGTCTCCTACCACTTCTGCTTCCCAACAGCTGACTCTTCAGTTTAATCTCTCTAATCTTTAAAGTGACAGTAATAATCTCAGCAACTGCTGGTGTCTTGCTCATGCTGTCACCTGAGAGGTTATTTTCCCCACATAAAAACATAACCTTACTGAAAACACAAGTCTTTAAAGCACAAATGTAATCATGCCTCTCCTTTGCTTGAACCTCGCACTAGCTCCCCATGTCTAACGCAGAGACAGGTATTCATCAGCTTGTGGCTCTCTTGAGCGCCGCCCACTTTCCCATTGTTGAGCTGCTTACAGGAAAAGGCCATGTTGAGAATATTTATCTTCCTGTACCTCAGCTCACATTGCCTGGTCCTGGGATTCTCTAGACACTGCCCCACATTCTGAGCCTCTTGACACCCATGTCCACCTTCTCTCATCTTGAACATGTCTATTTCGTACTCCACTTCATTCACTGTGGTTTAGCACACCAGGCATACACTCTCTTCACAAGGTCCCTCTCCTAGCTCCTAGCTCTGTAGGACACCTCTTTCTCCCAGGTGTCAGAATCATTGGCTCATTCTCAATTTTAGTGGAATATCACTTTCATGATGAGCCGGACCACAACTGGCTTAATGAAAATCATCTCCAATCAGTGTCAGTCAGATTCTTTCCCAGGTTATTTTCTTCAAATCGCATAACACTTTCTAACACGCTATATTGTTTCTGTATTGTTTTTATGCTTCTTGTGTTCCACTACTCTGTAAGGTCAATAGCTCTACTCCTGTTAGTTACTCCATATTATGACCACCATGAAACCTGTTGGGCAGATGAAGATTTCTTAATTTTGCACACGTATCTTCTTTCAGCCTTGGGGTCTTTTGAAAACAAGTTTTTAAATACTTTTGTGGCATAATTTGTTGCTCTTCGCATGAGATTTCCAAGCCAGGGCAGATTGTTATACATCTCATGCTATCTACTTTCTTAGCTCAAACGTTTCAGTAGATCCTTAGCACCTTTCACAGAAGGTCTGACTTCTTGGCATGGTGTCCTTTTTGTTTACACTCAGGCTCATGCACCCTCTCAAATGTTAGCCATCAATTCTTCTACAGTATCTTCAAACATCTCTACTTCTGATATTTTGCCTGGTCCTTGACATCTTCATTGTAGGTCTCAAAATATCTCATGGTCTTAAGACCTAGGTGAGGAGCTATTGACTCAAGAACAAATTAAGTATTTCATACCGACAAAGTACCACTGTCTTTCCTAGCATATACTCTTTAGAGCTGAATAAATTACCTGCATTTTATTATAATGATACATTTTCAGTGTTATCAGTCACAGGAATTTCCTGTTAATCTAATTACCACTTCAATGTCTAACTCATATATTTAAAAAAGTGGTAGCCCAAGCTTCATAAATTGCATTCGCTCAGGAAATGGTAGTTTATTTATTGTTTAAGGCAGGATTTTTTTTTTGAGAGGTAATGTGATTATCTTAACGCTTTTGGCCGTTACCAAATTTTAAAATACATGCTATTGATGAGAGTTGAAAAATTATTACCAACTTAAATTTTCTTTTTTGCATATATTGAATATATTAGGAAATTCTCTGAAAGAATAGTAGTTATATAAAATAATAGATTCCAGTATTTTCTAAGCCAGAAAAAATTTGGATATCAAACATTGAAAACAAATGTAATAATAAAATTTCCTAATATTATTTTTGAAAACTGAACAAATAAAATAAATAAATAAATAAAACTGAATTTAACCCAATATTCAGCCAAAGAATTTAAATTATATTTTAATGGCTAGCTCATTCTTAAATACATTTTTCAGGGCAAAAGTTCATGCTTTGACTTTTGTCCTATGTAAAAATAAAGACCGTGCTTTTTAATATGAGAAATAACAAGTTGTAAAATAAAGATTAATCTCACGTTCTAACTCTTAATTGTCGAATCAGGTTAATTGCAGAACTAATTCCATCAATTATTCAAAAATCCTTCAATAAGAGACATGAACAGAGGAAACAGTGAGAAGGCAACCACATCCTACCTAATCCCATGGCTGCATTTAAACTCTAACTCAGCGAATGTTGGTATTAGAATAGTCTACTTCACAATCACTCAGGGGCAGGAAAAGTGAGCTGACATTTGTTAAACTACTTAGAAGAATATGTGAAATAGCATTAAGAACTGGCACAAAGCCAGACACTGAAGAGAAACAGGCAGGGTACACAACTTCAAACATAAGAGAATAGTCAGGTCATGTGATATGTGTGATGTCAGTATTCATGGTTTTGTTTAAGTTTCAGATATTGAAAAGGATCTATAAACACCCAGGGAACAATAGACTCAGTTATATGGCTGTATGGACTTATAAATAGGAAACCATGCCAAACTTTGTATCTGTTACAGAAAGTGGAAGCTGGTAGCTTTGTAAAATATAGTCTATGTTTCAGAGAAGGAATTCTTTAAGCATTTAGTGCAGCACCTCAGAACAGTCAGCATTCTAACCTGCTGCAGGTTGGCCTGTCCAGAGCATGATCACAGCATCTGGCAGGCTGGCTGAGCAAGGCGCAGGATGGAGGTGATAAGTGGGAACCAGCCAGTCCCGAGGAAGTGGCTAGTCAGGGGGCTGCAGGAGCTTTGGCACGGGGTCAAGTTTTAGTTTTCATCTTTATTAATCATCTCCAGGGGGGAATAAATTGCCTGCTAATGAAATTTGCAGATAGTACTAAATTTTGAGGTGTTGCCAACACAGTTAACAAAAGGGACATAAATATAAGTGGACTTAAGCATGCTATTTATCATTTATTTGAATTTAATCAAAACTGTTCCCAGGATACATTTATAAGAAATTCCCACAGATTAGATTTGGAGGAGGGTGCTGCATCACACAGCAAGACGAACAGACTGGGTTGGGTCACCCTCTCTGCTCTAGTAGGTTAGAGAAAGAATATCTTTAGACAATAGACAATGCTTACCACATCCTCTTTTCTTTCTTTTTTCATAGTTTTCCTTTATTGAAAATAGTTTTTTTCATACAGTGTATTATAATTATGGTTCACCTTCCCCAAATCCTTTCAGATTCTCCCTATCTTCCAACTATCCAAATCTCCACACTTTCTCTCTCATTTTATAACTGTTTCTATCTGCACCCCATTTTTATGTGAATTGTTTGTTTTATTAATGTCCAGTATTTGAATTCTTTATATATATTTAGATACTAACCCTCCATGAGATGTAATGTTGGTAAAGTAATTTCCTCATTCTGTCTATTGTTCCTTGTTTGAATGATGGCGCCCTTTACATACAGAAGCTTATGAGCTTCATGAGGTCCTGTTTATACATTGTTCTCAGTGCCTGTGCTACCAGTGTTCTGTTCAATGGGGTCCTGTGATGAGAGCAATGTGAGGAGAGTTGGACACAAGTCAACACTCCTAACCCAGAGGGTATTTCTGATGAACAACCACTCACAAATGAAAACTTCGTTTTCTTCAACAATGTCTCAATAGGTACACAAACCACTCTCAAAGCCAAGCTTCCTGCCCAGTTGGAGATGATCAACACACAACAAACTCAGTAGGATTTCATAAGGTTAGTTTGTTTACTTATTATTTGTCTCAAAGTGCATTTCCACGGCTCCTCCTCCCTCATTTCCCTTCCTTTTTTTTCTCTTATCCTACAGCATTTTTGCTTATTTCCTGATTTCTGACACCATTTTTTAGGTGATTTATGGGCATGGCAGTGTGTATTGGCCTCTATATGTAATTCTAGTGCATTTTATTTGACTTGTTTTTCTGTTTGTTTTGCCCTATTTATCTGTTTGTTTTTGTTTTATCCTATCTCCTCCTCCTCCCTCCTCCCCCTTCTACTCCCTCCTCCTCCATCCTCCTCTCTTTTCCTCCCTCCTCCCTCCTCCTCCCTCCTCCCTCTTCTACTTCCTCCTCCTCCCTCCTCCCCCTTCTACTCCCTCCTCCTCCTCCCTCCTCCCACCTCCTCCTCCTCCCTCCTCCCCCTTCTACTCCCAATCCTCTTCTTCTTTCCCTCTTCTTCCTCCTCCTTCTCCAGGAAAACATGTAAATTCGGGTGGCAAATTATAATCAGTATATATTGTATAAAATTATATTTTCAGTAAAAAATAAATAAAAAGGAAAAAGAGTAGGGAAGATAGAGCAAAAAGTAGATTAGTGAATCCGTTCCTCAACTTAATATCAACTAATTGTCACTCACAAGGTCATTCTTAATTTAGTGGTATAGAATTTTGTCTATAGATGCAAGATAAGTTTAATTATAGATGCAGTGGTATAGAATTCAAATGTAAGTTTATTCTTCACACACACACACATTATATATATATATATATATATATATATATATATTTCTACTCTAATATGAGGTATTGTACCCATATAACTCAGTTATAATACAGAGTTTATTCCCAATACTTTGAATGTGCTATTACAGGCTGTTTAGGATAAATAAGTTATACAAGTTGGTTATTAGCTGAACAGATCCTGGTCATGTCAATTGCTGGTCCACTTTTATGACAAGGTGCAGCAGATAGATATGATTCTATAGAAATGTAAGAGAGGATAGTTAGATATGGTCTTCAAAAATCTCAGACATGCAGAATACGGTATTTAAAATGTTTTTATTATTTTAAAGATTCACTGACAATGAAACAGATTAACCCCTGGCAACACCCAGCCTACCTGAAAGAGGATGATGAGCATCAAAGAACCTCCTCATGGAGATGGCTCAAAATGTGGCAAAGAAGCGAATTGGAAAAATGTCCTCCTTTCTACCACAGACAGAATTCTGGCTAAAAAAGGGCAAGCTTGGATGTAGGCCGAGTCGACGGCCAAACTCTGACAAGACAGAGTAAACAAGTCCTCAATAGTTCCTGCCTCACAAATATGACTGTCAGATATATTGGGCCAGAAGGCTGAAGAAGATGCTCCAATATTATAGAGAGTTTTGGGTGACTATTCAGGTAGCAAAATGTCTCTGTCATCTTCTCATTTGGAAAACTACTAACTTGCACTCCCAGCATACCCAGGTAATCAAGTTTATTCCTTCTCAATCTCTGATGGAGTTCTAAGAGCAGGAAGCTTAGTTTTACAATGAATCTTAGTTCCTTGGAGGTTAAAATGTTTTTAGGTCTAGATAGATGTTTTAAGTTGATAATGACAAGATGTGATGGAGATTGATTTTTATTCAGAATTTTAGATGCATCAAGCTAGGAAAGATGTTTTCTTCAAGGCTGTCAAATACAAAGAGTCAAAACACTAAGAATATAACATTTATATAATTCCTGATTGTGTCGTGGTTCTTCTTGCTATAGGTAATCTTTTGTATATATGTGTGTGTATATATATATATATGTAATAATTAAATATATATGTAAAGTAAAAATGTTTAAAAACATTTCTATCAAAAACAGAGAAAAGAAAAAATTACTTCACAACTGAAACAAAAGGAAAGAAAGAAATGAGACAAACAGGAATTTAAGGAATAATAATAAGATAAGACAAAATTACATAGACTAGAATAGGGCAAAGCAAAAAAAAAAAAAAGAATAATAAAAGCAAGTAAAAAAGAACAAGAAACACATATAGATACAGAGCCTCACATGCTAACATACAAAAAAAAACTTCATAAAAACACAAAACTGCGAACCATAATATATACTCAAAGAACCTTGAAAAGGCATTATGAAACAAATAACCTTCAAAAACGTAATTGCATTTGTTTTGTGTTGGCCCATCTACTGCTGGGCATGGGGCCTGCGCGTAAGAGTGGTTTGTATACCTAGTGAGACTCACTAGAGAAAATTGATTTTCATTTGTGAACAGTTGTCAACTGGAATTAGATAGCTTCTGGATTTGGAATGGGATCCTGTGTCCACTCCCTCTCTCCCCACTGTGACTCCGTATAGCAGAGCCACTGCAGGCTTGGTTCATGCAGCCATGCCCTCTGTGAGTTTATATGTCCATGGGTGCTCTTATGCTTAGAAGGCCTTGTTTCCTTGGTGTCCTTCATCATCTCCTGTCTTTACAATCTTCCTGCCTCCTCTTCTGCAGCGTTTCCTGAGCCCTGAGGGGAAGGATTTGATGGTGATATCCCTTGTAGGACTGAGTGTGTCAAGGTCTCTCAGTGTTTGCCCATTGTCCAGCTATGGGTTCAGTGTTTGCTTCTGGCTTCTGCAGGAAGAAGCTTCCCTGTGATGACTGAGCAAGGCACTGACCTATGAGAATAGTAAGTGTCATTAAGATTTGTTTTACTGTCACGTTCCTTTAGGAGAACCGCGGTATTTGGTTCCTACCCTGGTCCATGGCATACCTAGTTTCAGGTTCTTGGCTACCCAATGTCAAGTTGGTCTCTGTCTTTCCCTGTGATTTGGTGACTTCACTTAATAGGCTTTGCATTTTAGAAAGCTTCTACTGGATTAATTTTCCATAAAGCCTCTCAAATGGTCTTTAGTTTTAGCTGTCTTTCCCTGTATTCCCTTCCTCTTTTGGTATGGTAACCAAATGGTAACCAAAATGGTAACACCTCACGTTTAAGAACTGACTAAGAACATGGGAATCAGAGATAACAAATAAACTTTGTCTGCTTTACTTTTCAAAGCTGGCTATGACCAGAACACATGGTTTATCCTGACACTGTAGTTCTGTTGTTGATGGTGTTTTCATTTACTTTCCCTTAAACATATCAAGACAAGATCTAAGGTAGAGTGACTCACTACTTCTTGTTTCTGTTTCTGGACCACAATGAATTCAGAATTCAGTATATATATGGATATGTATAGATTTATGTATGTATGTACATATATGAGAAAATGTCAGTCTTTTTAAATTACTTCCTTAATTTTTGGAAGTTATAATTGTCAGGAGCCATAGGACCTTGCCTGACCTGCCCCCGTGGCTGAGAGGCCCTACTGGCTGAAAGCCACAGATGTCTGCATACTTGAGATAATTATTCTGCCTGGCAACCACAAAAGATCCAGCCTGACCTTGAGAAAGAGAACATTCGGTGTATCGCGACTTCTGAATAATCGCCCCACTCCACACCTGCTGTCCTTGGGCCTGGCCCAGAAGATTTTGTAACTTTCCACTGCATTCCTTCCTACACCCCGCCCTCCCAGAAGCTTACTTTAAATTTGGATACCCCCTTACAATAAACGGCCCTCGACAAGCAATGTTTCCCTGGGCCCATGTCTCTCTCTCGCCCAATTCTTTATTCACAGGTCGCGACCCTCCTCGTCACTCCACGAATAACTGAACCCGCGGGTCGGGGACATATAATTATATCATTTTCCCCTTCTTTTCAAATGCTTGCTCTATTTTTTATTAGAGGAGAGAAACAACCCACAGTCTTATGCTTCTTATAAATCTAAAAGAGACCAGCAGGAGCAAAAGCCCTAAGGGTGCAGTAGTGGAGGTAACCAACAACTAATTGGATATGTCAGTTTTTTATGTCTGGTAATTCAGTTACCAGAGACTTTCTTAGTAATTCTTGTGGTGGCGAAAACTCTACTCTGTCCCTTGTGATTTAAATATGAATGTATTCAAAACTCTGTCCTGAGATGATGGTGTTGCTTTTGAAGTTGGTGAAATTTTAGGGAGGAGTTTCCTAGGTGAAGGACTGAAGTCACTCTGGAAGATACTTTTCTCTGTCCGTTTCCTGTCCTTCCTTTTTTCCTGGCCCCAAGGTGGGAAGAATCTCTGCCTCATTATACTTTGCCTGCCATGCCATGACTCTGCCTAGCCACAGACCCAACGCATGGGCTAAAGCTGCTGAAACTATGTGCTCACTGAGGTTGTTTAGGTATAGTATTTTGTCATATCAAGGAAAAGTCTGAAGAGCATGTCACCACAACCACTGTAGCCCCAAAATCCATCAATCAACATTCTGGTTTTCCAATGATCTCATTTTAAATTCCTTTATTAATGGCTAGTGGCTGCTCACTCTTGATTAGTCTTTGTATCTTATTTAAATAATTCATTAGTGGTGCTATATAACTCAATGGCAAAATGCTTGCCTAGCATACACAAAACCCCAAAGTTCCATTTTTTTTTCAGCACAGTAAAAACAAAGGAAGGAGGGAAAATATAAATAAACAACTGTGTTGCATTCTAACTTAACACTCTATGTCTCTATCACCTCTATTTCTAGCTCCTCAAATCAAAATTACTGGTTGTCACTTGATTGTCAGTCAGCTGACTCTATTTCTCACTAGTATTTCCTGCTCTACTTGCCTGTGTGGGACTTAAACATGATTTTCTGTCACTATGTCCAGTCTCCAACATAATCTTCAACTCTCCTGCCTTCATTCCCGTCCTTTTCTCTCCATTTATAAACCCCTATCCTGAGTTTATTTAACTGTATTTCCAAAGCAGCACAACAGAGTATAGAATGGAGAGACTGGCTAATGCAAATTCACATAATAGTAATATAAAAACAGCCTTTGGAACTCTCCAGAAATCCTCCCATGATTCATGAGTCAGTCCACTACTTTCTAATTAGAAAAAGGGTTGAAGGAAAAGTTTCCTTCCATTTCTTAAAAAATATTCTTTTCAAATGGTGCCTCACATTTGACCATGTCCCCTGGTGGGGGAGACCTGGTAGCACTCAGAGGAAGGACAGCAGGTTGCCAAGAAGAGACTTGATACCCTATGAGCATATACAGGGGGAGGTAATCTCCCTCAGAAACAGTCATAGGGGAGGGGAAGAATGGGAAAATGGGAGGGAGGGAAGAATGGGAGGATACAAGGGATGGGATAACCATTGAGATGTAACAAGAATAAATTAATAAAAAAAAAAAAGAAGAAAAAAATATTATTTTCCTGCAAGTATTCTGATATCTAGCTTGGTTCCCTAGATTTTCATGTGTTTAAAATAATTACAGGCAATTATAAAATATTTTTTCAGAGTCTCTCCATTGAACTAGTTACAGTCATTTATTCATTCCAGTGTTCCTCTCTACAGGAGAGATGAGCAGAGTTTTCGTTCAAACCCTCCCTTCTGCAGGAGATCAAGCCTTCCTTTTATATGTCCATTTCCGTGTTCTTCCTCTATGTGGTCATTGTTACCAGGAAATAATTAAATCACCCCAGCCCCAAACAAAGCGAGCCAACGTATCCTCCTTAATCTTAGTCTGGACAATGGTCTGAAGTGAGTCCCAATAGAACTCATATGTGAAGGTGACAATCTTTTTTTGTGTGTACTGGAAGATAGGATTCTCAGGAAGTAAGTAAAGTTGACGGAGAACAGAGGGTGGAGCCTTAACATGAGAATCCTGATGCCCTTTTCCTAAGATTGTGACACTAAGGCTCTCTTCCTTCAGCAGCTCACAGGGCTGGTACAGACTTCAGAAAGAGAAGCCTCTGCAGCAAGTAACACGGATGCCACCTTGACCCTTGACTTGGATGTGGTCCTGCCAAACTGTGAGGCAATAAATTCTGTTGTATGAGTCACCAGCTTGTGCTATTCTGTTTTGGTGGTGGGAGCTAAATGTAATTACCCTTTCATTGCTGTGTTATCCACCATAATAAATCCCTCCCAAGTATTTTACTCTGTTTTCTACTTTTTAAATCTTCTACACATTTCCTTTGGGTGCACAATAGTTTATCCCTTAAATCTATACTTTCCTAAAGCTCTATCTGTCAAGTCGCCATGGAATGCAATATTTTTGTATTTGACTGCCAATCTCAGACTTTACACTACTCAGTTTCCTAGTAATATTTGGTATTGTACTTTAGTCTTCCTCAGTAGGACAACATCTTTCTTGGTTTATCCGATATGATTCTCTATTTTTCCGCATCTAACCGTTCAGTATTTTGCTGTGTTTCTCTATGCCAGAATTACCTGGGGCTTAGTTTTCAATAACCTTTTCTTGCTTCTAAAGCTCTTCTTAAATGGTTTCATTTGTCCTGTCTCCAAATAACAGCTAAGAGGTAAAGATTCCCATTTACAATACTTCTCCAAGCATGCCTTACTGGTAATAGTTCTAATATCAGGAAATGTAGTATTATTCACATACATTTTCAGTCCTTATTTTTTTATTTTCTCATTCATGCTTCTAATCTTTTGGCAAACACCATCAACTATATACTCTAATTATACATTCACACTTTTAAAGTTAATTTAACATAAATTTTCACTTGTGGAAGTGTTGTGAGAAACAATGTAAATATATATCATTTTACCTAGAATCTATGAAGGTTAATATCATGTGGCATATAATTTTATCTCTCTCTCTATATATATAGATATGTAAGATGATTTTTTTCTACACAATCAAAATAAGTTTAAAACAACCTGTGATTTTTCTCTCTATGTATTTTACATTAAATTATGATGTTCCTACATTCATGACTTTGTTGACTGAATTATACGGGTCTCTTCCTGTGGTATAATCATGAAGGATGTCAACTATTGATACATGCATCCTGTCATTACAGAAACATGTGCCCACCTGTTAGCCTCCATTGATAACTGAGTGTCATAAACTCTTATTAAGACAGATTCTGCACTTAAGAGACTAATACCACACACTCTCCAAAAGCTGTCCATGTTCTTATCATCAGAACCCATGTTTATGTCCAATTGCATGGAATGGGAGGAGATTAAGGTGGCAGATGCAATTGAATTCTTAACCAGCTGATCTAAAGGCAGATGAATTATTCTGAATTATATAGGCAGACCCAATCTAACTGGAAGCACTGTTATAAACAAGAGTCAGGGGAGACGACTATGTGAGAATAAATTGTGGTTGTTCTGTCAGCTTTAAGGAAAGATAGAGGACACTGAAAACTAAGACCTGTGAGTTCCCTGTGAAATACAGAAAAGATGAAATGACATCCTTACCCACATCCTGGAAAAAATAGCACAACTTTCTTGATACTTCCTTTTAGTAGAATATTATATTTGTGAGATCTCCAGCATATAAGATCTTAAGATTAAAAAGAATCCTATCGTGTGAAATCATAAACATTCTAGTAAATTGTTACAACAACAACTGAGAAACACTTTTGTTCTTAAATAGGAGCTTTCTTATAATTTCTATATTTTAAAAGCTATTTTTCTTGTGTAAACCAATATTGATATTTTGTTTATAAATTCAAAATTGACTATGCTAGGGATTATTATATAAATAATCGAAATTATATATATTTATATACATTTTACATATGTGTGTTATATTTGCATAATATAAATATATTTATACATAATTATGATTATATACATATGTATGGTAGTATACAGATAATCGTGTTATATGAGCAATAAAGTTTCATCTGGAACATTATATAATCCCTAATTTAACTGTTATATTTAGACATATTCGATTTTTATTCTGAATATGTAAAATAGTTTAATTTTATGTGGGATATATTGGGCTGTTTTATGAGCTTTGGTTATTTTGTTGTCATTTAGAATGCTTGCTTTTCACATTTAATTAGCAAGATAGAGAAGAGTGATTTATTTTAATGTTTTAGCTTTGCTTTAGCTAGAAATGAATATGCAAATATATTATCAAGAAATGTCAAGAATTTTTCTGAATGATACAAATTTGGTAGGGTTTCATAAAACAGGACTTTAGAAAAATCCATAATGTTGCTTTTTCCTTTACAGCTTTTTTTGTAGGGCTAGTTTGGAAAGGATCCAGTGAAGGGTTGTTCTTGAATATTCACATAAAGTGATTGATTGTTGATATGAAGAGCTGACCACCGCAGCCTTTCACCTTTACATATCTCTTATATAAATTACTCTGACTAATTAACTACACATTTTCTTTCATGACTACCCTTTTAGGGATTTAGTTTGGAGGAGATAACTGAATCTTGTAAGTTGTTAACTGATCTCTCCACGTGTGCTAAATCATGTGAGTGTATATGCATGTGCACACATACACAATGAATAATTGTAATGCAAAATTTTAAGAAATATATTCGAAGTGTAACTATATCATACTCTGTCCTCAGCTAGATAATCCCTGGGATTCAGGAAGGCTAGAACAAGGAGACTAATCTTATTCTAAATTGTTTTCACAAGGCTCCCAAAAAGTTGAAAGAGAAGAGGCAAGCCTAAATATGACTGTAGATTAGAACAGAA
Organism: Acomys russatus; assembly: GCF_903995435.1. Taxonomy (NCBI): domain Eukaryota; kingdom Metazoa; phylum Chordata; class Mammalia; order Rodentia; family Muridae; genus Acomys; species Acomys russatus. The sequence goes on from NC_067150.1 coordinate 12,615,778, forward strand.
CAGATGGGGAATGCGAAGGGAAATAAATAAAAAAGGGTAAAGAGTGTAAATCAATAGATAGCCTTCTGGAGTCGGTAGGGCAACCTTGCCTCATGCGGTGAGACCCACACATAGTGGTGAAGATGTCTTTCCATTTCTAGTTAGCTTCATAGACTTGAATACATGCCTCCTCCTATACCTGGGGCTACATACACTTTACTTGTCCTTTCCTTCCTTCCTTCCTCCATTTCTTTTTTTTATTAATTTATTCTTGTTACATCTCAATGGTTATCCCATCCCTTATGTCCTCCCATTCTTTCCTCCCTCCCATTTTCCCCTTATTCCCCTCCCCTATGACTGTTCCTGAGGGGGATTACCTCCCCCTGTATATGCTCATAGGGTATCAAGTCTCTTCTTGGTAACCTGCTGTCCATTTCTTTTTTTTTTAATTATTTTATTTTATTTATTTTTTAAATATACATTTACATTATTACACATATCTAAAATAAACTACCTACAGCAAGAAGAACCATGAAACAATCAGGAATTATATAAATGTTACATTCTATTGTTTTGGCTATTTGTATTTGGCAACCTTGAAGAAAACATCTTTCCTATCTTGGTGTGTATAAAATTCTGAATGAAAATCAGTATCTACCATATCTCATCATTATCAACTTAGAACATCTATCTAGACCTAAAACATCTTAACCCCTAAACAACTAAGCTTCATTATAAAACTAACCAATCTGGTCTTCAACCCAATCAGAGACTTAAGAAGGAATAAAATTGATTACCTGAGTATACAGGGAACACAGGTTAGTAGCTTCCCAAATGAGAAGATGCTACTTGGTCAGTCACCCAAAATTCTCTACAATGTTGGTGCATCATCTTCAGCCTTCTGGCCCAATATATCTGACAGACATATTTGTGAGGCAGGAACTACTGAGGACTTGCTTACCCTGTCTTGGTAGAGTGTTGCCATTGACTCTGTCTGCATCCAAGCTTGCCCTTTTTTAGCCAGACTTCTGTCTGTGGTAGAAACGAGGCTATTTTGTCCAGTGGTTTGTTTGCCACATTTGAAACCATCTCCATAAAGAGATTCTTTGATGCTCATCATATTCTTTTAGGTAGGCTGGGTGTTGCCAGGAGTTAACCTGTCTCATTGCCAATGATTCTTTAAAATAACAAAAACATTTTAAGATGCCGTATTATGTATGTCTCTGAAGTAACTATTTTACCTTATTTTTCTATAGAATCATATCTATCTGTGGCACCTAAGATGTATATTCTTGTGATAAAAATAGACTAATAATTGATATGACCATGATTTGATCAACTAACAAATTAACTTGTATAACTTATTTATCCTAAACAGCCTGCAATAGGACTTTCAAAGTATTGGAGGTAAACCTTATATTATAATTGATTTATATGAGTACAATACCTCATAGTAGAGTAGAAACATATATATATATATATATACACCGTGTGTGAGGAATAAACCTACATTTGAATTCTATACCAGTGTATCTAGAATTTAACTTATTTTGCATCTGTAGACAAAATTCTATTCCAGTGAATTCAAAATAACCTTGTGAATTACAATTAAGGGAATTGGTTATGAATTATTATTGGTCTTATTTAGGGAGGATACAGGGTTAGACCCTGAGATGTTTCTCTTTTCCTTTATGTTCCATTCTTAGGTTTTGAGATAGGCATTGGAAAGAAAGAAGCAGGAATACACAAATATGTAGGAAGGATAGAACAAAAGGTAGATTAATGAATCTATTCCTCTTTCTTTCTGTCTTTCTTTCATTCTTATGGTTTTCCTCTTCTGCCTTGGCATTGTAGGCCAAGTAGTTTGACTAAGGAGAATTAAAAAATTATATTGTTTGTCTTTTATTCACAAAATCATGACGTGTTATCCATTTCCCCTCAATATTCATGTCTTTCTTTTTTATTAAAGCTGATCTGTCTTTAGATTCTGCCCAAATGAACTATGTTCTATACAAGGAATATTATTATTTTTAGAAAAACATTTAATTCTTTATTGATGTTCCTCAGGTGAGGAAAGTTTGTTAGAAATCCTTTTTTCTGAGCAGAGCACTAACTATATTTCTTATATACTGACAGGTTGATGTTCTTTCTATGGGTGTACCCTGCTTATCTGTCACAGGTTAATACCTTCCTTTCCGCTGTTTTTCTGCATGGTTCTACATATAATTCTGGTTTTCATATCCAGTTTTGAAGCTCTTTAATATTACTAAGTATGCTAGTGGTTATCTCTAACCTCTGGAGTCTCAAAACCTTAGGTATAGTTAGTACAAACATCCTACTTTTGATTTGATTCAGGATTTAATTAAAGCAGTGAATGATGAAACCAAAAGTGAGTAGTTGAACAAAATGTCAAGATAGCTATGTCAAAATAAAACCCTTCCTCCAGCATTTGACACCACCACAAGACACAGTTTGTGTGTGTATTAATTTTCTTACCCCATCACTAAGCTTCTAACTGAAACCCTATCTTAGGCCATCTGAGGATAAGGTCAAGCCTTTCTTCATACAGTGCAAAGATTGCTGGAATGAGCATACTAGAAGGTCATGGATGTGAAATCAGAGAATCATACACAAAGAGGCAGCAAGTATACAAATATCTGATTTTGCAATTAAGCAACCCTGATTACAGGTGACATCGCTTGGTTATGTTGTATAAGGGGTGACATTGTCCGTATAAGATCCAGCTTCTCTGTCTTAAAAAGGGCAGAGCACCTGTCTTTCAGACATAAGATAGGAAGCATATGCAGACACTCAGTAAGTGGTGGTGAAATCTCTGTGTATTAATAAATACCTCTGGGCCTTCTTGAAATATTATGTAATTATTAGTGTCTTCTGTTTCTATAATATTTACACATAAACATTATTGGATTTCTATTATAAGTTGGCCTTTGTAGAGACTTTATATATTGATTATATCTAATGCTCATCAAACATTCCATAGCAGGCAAATTATCACTCATTTTATTAGATGCAGGGCAACTCTTCCTTAGGAAATTAAAAATTGTTCTCTTGAATCAAAAAAGAAAACCTAGGTAAAATCTGACCTGAATAAAAGTAGAGGGTGTTTCTAATGTTGCAAGGTCAAACATGAGATTATATTAAAATGAACAGAGTAGGATTAGATAATAAGTATAATATACACCGTCCAGTCCCTAATGTTAATTGGGAAAAAGGACTTACAAAAACGTTTAGCTTGTGTTTACTACCTAATGTGTTAGCTTTATGTTCCATTTCTTCTGCTTAAAATGGCTGAGTTTAAAATGCTGGCTGAATTACACAGACAGTGGGAGAAATTCAATTAGCTAATCCTGTTTCATCTCCTCTCCTGACAGTTATCAAGAGGCTCCAGGAAGGCCACCAGCAATGGTGTCCAGCAGGGGCTGCTTTATGACTGAATCTTCTGACCCTTCTGCTGTCATATTTCAACTCAGATATCAATGAAGGGCATCGATGATCTGGAGTTTGCTGAACTTTCCCAGCTCAGAGCTAAGACTCCAGCACTCAGGTACAGAAGCTTACAGTGACATGGTTTGGAGCTTGGTGTCTGTATACAAAACCCCACAGGCTAAAACCACAGTAGGTTTTCTCATAAAGACAGCTGGCTCTGTAGATGGCCTGATAATATTTACAACAATAGTAGTTTATGATATGATTTCTGTCTTTCACTGTATATTGTACAATGATTTAATTCTCGTAAACCTCATCCTACAGATGAGTAGACAATGATTTAGAAAGGGCTACATAAATGAGTCAGATTAAACAGCAACTCAACAAATAGGAGAGTGATGCAGACCTGCACTGGCAATACCCCCTCACACTGGAAAGAAAGCTGTAGCAATCTGTAAGAAATATGCTCCTAAGAGGCTGAAGCTGATCAGTATTCTGGAATTGTCTGATTCTCCATCACTTTCTCTTCCATTAACTCCACATGACAATAATACAATTATCCCAATATGTTATATTGGCTTCTGAATTTAGTACTAAGTCTTAAGGTTTCCTCCAACATTGCTAAGGTGAACAGTTCCCAAAACTTCCTCCCTTCCTTGCTTGCAGGTCTTAGATTGGATTACTTCATCTTCCAACTGAATTTCTGTCCATGTATTTCTCTGGACCACACATTTCTACCATCTAAATGTTCACTTATTTTCTGAGGGATGAGGTTAAACTTCTCATTTTTCAGGGAGACATACCTAAAGCCGTGAACCAAATACTGTTTCCTTACTTTTTAACTCCATGATGCTTTAGCTGAGAGCACATTTGGGATTAATATTGCATGCCCCAGCGGAAATGCATCATCCAAAGGTGATACTATATGAGAGTTTGAAGTCTTGATATTTTGTTCATCACTTTTCATGCATGCTATTGGCCTTATCTGCCCCCCTATGTCCTGATACATAGGGGATATTTTCAGTTCTAAAATAGCACTTGTAAATAGGAATACTTTTTCTTCACTGAAATCTCTTAATGATTTCTTTGGTTTTCAGAGAGAAGATGACACTGTGCCCCTCTAGACAGTTGGAAATATGTACAGAATCTGTTAGTGATGACAATGGCTAAGGCAATAGCTGATGCTAGTGTTAGGAATGAGAGATGCTACCTTGATTGTGACAGTGTTATGCAAGAAAAGCTTGTCCCATGAAATATACCAATTTCCCTGGTGGGAGGTACCATAAAAGAAACAATAGATCTCATCACTGCATTTATTTCCTTTTCATGAAGATTAAAAGTGTTGATTTCATTACTTAAGGAAATCTAAGTTGAGAAAACATTTTAAGAAGGAAAAACATTGCATTTTATAACTTAATACAATTTTCCTGCCTCTTAAATCTACTGTTGGATACAACTGACCATCTGAAGCTGATGGGACAATTTCCTTAAATCCAGGCAGTAGTGCCCCAGTTTAGATGGAGACAAATAGGTGAAGAGCATAAGGAGAAAGAACAGAGTGTATTAAACAAATGGGGAACTTACTATCAATGGCATGAAGCAGAAAGAAGCTGGCCTTGTCATTGACATCTAGAGTCATGATGTGTCCTAAAGGAAAGGGAGATGTGTGCAGTACCATAGAGCCAGATGGCTGAGCTAGCTCTTGAACTTCTTTTAAATCAGCAAAGAAAAGCCAAAGGACATAGAAATGTTGAATGACAGTGTCTGATTTTATTTATATTTTCAGTCTTTTTCATATGTGAATTGTAGCTTGAAAAGAAGAAAAATGACAAAAGACATGAACACTGTGCCATCCAGAAGACAGACACTAATGTCCAGGTAAGAAGGTGTCTGTGAAGATGGGAGTGTGTAGCTCCAACCGTACAAGACATGTGAGATAAGAAAAGAACTCAGTGCATGTTTAGAATGCATAAAACACATAAAAATGGGGATTAAAGGGTTGCTCTTGCTTTCCAGTACACTGGGGTTGTAAACACAGGGACAAAGAGAACTTCAGTGAGAAAACAAATGATGTTTTAGTCATCTTCACTTCAATATCTTCCTTAGAATAAATTGAATGTGTAAATAAGGAAGCTAGCTATGAGGTCAACCTATAGAAAAATATCAGAACCATATGTAAAATTTACATATACAATAACATAATCAAATTACTGAATAAGAGTAGAGGTAGCATGGGAAGGTCCAATGCTGAGTTTCAGAGCCATTCAGCCTGTAGAAGGACAGTACAACAGAACACACAGATTAAGTTAGAAATATATTTTTAACATTTTTATTTGACATTTTTGTCAAAATTTCTTGACATTTATGCCAGGTGCTGTATTACTTAGCCTGATCTATTCATGCCACATTGAAGACTTTCCTAAAAACATCACATTGTACACCATTATTGTGTTACCTTATTCTGTTACTTTTTCAAAGAATATTTCACTTTCAAATGGTCAAATGCATCAGTCTTTTGAAATTTGACCTGTCTCGTTTTAACGTGTAAAGAATATTATATGAACAGAGGTGGTCCTTTTATAACTCTGTTAAGATGCTATCAGTATGGATATGTAAAATACATGGTATGTACTCACTTCTAAGTAGATTTTAGCTATATAGTACAGGATAAACATACTGCAACATACGGACCAAAGAAGATAAGAAACAAGGACGACCCAAAGGAAGATGCTTAAACCTCACTTGGAAGGGGAATCGAATAGACAGAAGTAGTGGTTGAAGAGAGGAAACAAAGTGGGAGAAGAAATACAGAGAGATATGGGGAGCAGGGAGCAGACCTGGGGAGAGCAGGGGCTCAAAAACAAAGGTCCAGGGCATCTCTGTGACAAGCTAGTGACCTAAGTCGTGGTAGGCTCCCAGGGGGATATGAGGGGGATTCTAGCAGAGACTCCTAGTAGCAGAGTTCATAGATACTGAAGAGGACAACCTCTAACTAGACGAGTCTCTTAGTAGAGGGAGGGGAACACCAACCCATTCACAACAACTTGGACCCAAAACACCCCAATTACAAGATGTGCAGGGATAAATATAGAGCAGAGGTAGCTGAGATGGAGGCAAGGTACAACCAACGCCTGGCCCAACATAATATCCATGCTATGGGAGAGAAACAGTCTCTGACTTTATTAATAATACTATGCTAGGCTTACAGATAGGAGTTGGGCAGAGCTGTCCTCTGAGAGGCTCCATACAGGAACGCCTCAAAGCAGATGCTGGGACTCACAGCCAACCAATGGGAGATGTGTAGGCAACCTTACAGAAAAGAGGTTGGGGTGGAGAAAAAGACCTGAGTGTGACAGAATTCTCACAAGAAGACCAACAGGGCTAACTAACCAGTGCCCAGAGGAAGCTGCTGAGACTGAAACATCAACCAAAGACCTTGCATGGACTGGACGTAGGCTCCCTACAAAGACATAGATGAGGGCCAGAGCAGGATTCATGTGAGTCCCCTAGTAAGAGGAGTGGACACTCTCTCTGACATTGACTCTCTTTCTAGGTTTTCAATCACTCCTCCTGGCAGGACTGCCTTGTCAAGCCACAGGGGAAGAGTACACACTTAATTATAATAGGACTTGATATGCCTGGGGAGATGGGAAGGGGGCTCCACTCTTCTGAGGAATAGGGGAGGGGGATGTTGGAGAGGAAGGGTGGGTGGGGCTGTGAGGTGAAGAGAATAGGCCTATGACTAGGATGTAAAGTGAATAAATAAATAAATTTAATAATGAAACAACTAAGTGAACAACAGCAAGAATTGGTTGACTGAGTGAAAAGGCAGTGGGAAGTCTTGAGACAAAGTTGTTTGCTTTCTACTTTACAGCTCAGTGAAGCAGGTTTTGTGTCTGAAGTCTTTTAATAAGTAAGTCTTGGTGAATTTCATTGTATAAAACAAGTAAGTATATATAATATAAAATATTTTGTCCTAGGCAACACTTACATTAAAACCCTGAACTCTTTTTTTTTTTTTTACATTTTAACTTTTATTTATTCTTTTATTTTTATTTATTTATTTATTTTTCATTTTTTAATTAATTTATTCTTGTTACACCTCAATGTTTATCCCATCCCTTGTATCCTCCCATTCTTCCCTCCATCCCAGTTTCCCCTTATTCCCCTCCCCTATGACTGTTCCTGAGGGGGATTACCTCCCCCTGTATATGCTCATAGGGTATCAAGTCTCTTCTTGGCACCCTGCTGTCCTTCCTCTGAGTGCCACCAGGTCTCCCCCTCCAGGGGACATGGTCAAATGTGAGGCACCAGAGTGCGTGACAAAGACATATCCCACTCTCCACTCAATTGCGGAGAATATTCTGACCATTGGCTAGATCTGGGAAGGGGTTTAAAGTTTACCTCCTGTATTGTCCTTGGCTGGTGCCTTAGTTTGAGCGGGACCCCTGGGCCAAAATCTTCCCATCATAATGCCCTACTTGTAGGTTTCTAGGACCCTCTGGATCCTTCTACTTTTTTATTCTCCCATGCTTCTTTCATCTAGAGTCCCAATAGGATGTCCTCCCCTCTGTCCCAGTCTCCTGGTAAGTGAAGGCTTTCGTGGGACATGCCCCTTGGGCTAGTATGCAGATATAAGTGAGTATATACCATTTGAGTCTTTCTGCTTCTGGGTTAACTCACTCATTATGATCATTTCTAGCTCAATCCATTTGTCCACAAATTTCGGGAATTCCTTGTTTTTAATAGCTGAGTAGTATTCCATAGTGTATATGTACCACAGTTTCTTTATCCACTCTTCTACTGAGGGACACTTAGGCTGTTTCAATGTTCTGGCTATTATGAATAAGGCTTCTATGAACATGGTTGAGCAAATTTTCTTGTTGTGTGCTGGAGCATCTTCTGGGTATATTCCAAGGAGTGGACTTTTTTGAGATACATTTTTTTTTAATTTTTATTTTATTTATTTTTACATATACATTTATATTATTCCACACATACAATAAACTGCTCATAGCAAGAATAACCCTGACACCATCAGGAATTATATAAATGTTACCTTCTTAGTGTGTTGGCAATTTGTATTTGACAGTCTTAAAGAAAACATCTTTCCTATCTTTGTGCGTCTAAGAATATGACACTGACATAGTGGTCTGAGAAAGTTAGACTCTGTCACTCAAGTGCAACTTTGAAGTGGATGAGAACGAGGGAAAGCAAGAAGGAATTCTGACTATGTTCACACTACATGCAGCTTTTGGAGCTCATATGGCAATCAGTTTTATAATGCTTCTACACCCTACGTGTAGATGTATGTTTACATCATAACAAAATCTCTGCTTCACTAGCCAGATTAAACAGAGAGAGGAAAACAACAGCAAGCAAACATACAAAACCAGCAACAACAATGAAAACAGTTAAAGGGACATGGTAATGCAGGGTTACTATTTAAGGCAAGGTATCTCACTAATGAACACTCTGTTGCCACATGAAGGCATGTTGATGCCTGTGGACTGGGCTGCTCCCAGGGACCACGTTGGTGTCCATGTCCCACACTGCCACCAGTGACCAATCTGAGGTCCACCGTGTGCTGATATCAGAATCCAGACAGGTGTCTGTGGTCCATGTTGTCAGCAGAAACCATGTAGAATGTCATGATCTGTGCTCCATCTGACTGTAAACACAACAAAGGTTCTTCTGCAGTGCTATCAATGAATGCAGATTCAGAAACAAGAAAGAGAGGCATAGTAGGCTTCTGTGGCATCCCCTACCTGCTGCCCTGAAACGTAACAACCTAGAAAGGAAGGCATCAAGGGGAACTCTTAAAAATGGTGATAAGAATGCTGAAGTGTAGCTCTCCCCAGTGGAAGGCTGTTAGTGGGGTCATCCTTGGAAAGGACTCAGCTTCCTTTAAGGGGCTGCCTAGAGGGAGTTGGGCCATGCACGCTTCAGTGACTACATGGACAACACAAATTGGATTTGGCTTATTTTAATTTTTTGAGGGAGAGATTAGGCAATTGGGGAGCAAACCTGGAAGGAGTGGAAAGTAAGGGTGATTGGGGTGCATAATGTAAAGCTCTAAAATTATAAATAAAAATATTACATTAAAAGTGAATTCTCACTAATCACCCCACATAGGACATAAATAAGACCAATAGGAACAAAAATAGTCAAGTCCCCTAAATCCCCCATTATCTTGGGAAAGGCTTTATATATCCACCTTCCCTTGAATTTCCTATTAAAATGTTTTATATCTTCAAGTTTTAAAATATAGACTGAAGAATGATTGAGAATGTCCAAGGTGGACATCAAATGCTTCACAATAGTGGAAAAAGGAGGTATAGAGAATATTGAGGAAGTATACTGTAGCAGTGACTAGAATTTGTGTGTATAGATTTTCAGCTCTACCAACTTTAGATAAAATGCATTACTTTTGGTGAGATTTGGTTACAAATCAGATGATACAGAATTCCACATCTTATTAGCAGTGTTGGTCTCACATTGGTGCCTCAGACATTCTGCAGAGAGTTCTTGCAGCAGGTTCTGCAGACTGCTTGGCACGAACCATCTTCTTATTTATCTTCAGTATTGCTACAATTGGCATAGAATCCCCTCATGTCAATACTGGACCAGATGGATTATTCGTAAAATATCAGCCTATGTTTCTATGCATACTTTTGAAAACTATATTTTAATATCAAAATAAAAAAAGAAACAAAGTTTTCCCTAAAATCTAAACACCTCATTTGAGATAAGAGAAAAGAAAAATGAGCATGTTAACTTTGTAAAAGCATGTAAAATTGGTCAACAAATGAGCTATTTTCTAGGATGTTGTATCTCACCACTTACCTCCTTCTCTACAACCCACGTGTAACACAACTAGAGGAAGCTTAAGATGGGTAAAGCCCTTATTCGTAGTAAAAAAAAAATGCAAACTTGAAATAATGTCACCTTTGTGATATGTAATTAAGCAAGATGAGATACTATTATGGGTGATGGTACAGGCCATTCAAAGAAAATTATTATATGCTTAAAGACTCTCTTCATAATGATTATAGCAGGGATAAAAACAGATGATGCTACATGAAAGAAATATTCAGAAAATTATCAAAGAGATGTAATCAGTGTCTTAGGTGTCTGAGATCTGGGGATAAGAATAACCTGTAGAAATACAACAGCCATTTGAGAACAAGATAATGAGAAGGGTACCACTTGACACAGTAATGATAACACCGTACTTCGCGGCACCAGAGGACTCTGCAAATGATATGAACATTATTTTGATCACATCATTTTAAAAGTAAGATAACAAACTTTGAAACTTTTAAGGCAACTACAACCAGGGTGTTTACATACTATTAGAACGCTCAGCATGTCATCAAGTAACTTTTTTCAGTATATTTTATTACAGAAAAATTTTCAAACAATATATTCTATTCTAATTATGGTTTTCCCTCCTTTGTATCTTTCATCTTCTTTTTTAAAATAAAATGAAATAAACAAACACATATGCAGATAAACACACACACACACACACACACACAGAGCTCATAAAACCACAAAACCAGAATGTATACAAACCAGAAAACAGTAAGATAAACTAATGCACAAAGTTCTATGAGAGAATATATCTCCAAACATACAGTTGAGTTTATTTCATGTTGGCTATATACTGCTAGACATGGCGCCTGCACATATGCGTAGTTTTTAATTGTCTCCTTTGGAGAAAACTAATTTTTCATTTTCAAGAAGTTGTTGATTGGAGATAGTTTCTTGGTTATGGATGGAAGCTCCCATCCATTTTCCCCTCTTAGCACTGGGGACACATCTGCCTTTTTATGCTGCCACAGTCTCTGTGAGTTCTTCTCTGGGCCTGTCATGTTACGTTTGGAAGCCACTATTTCCTTGGTATGTTTTATCGCCTCTGGATCTTCCTATCTTTCTACCTTCTCTTCTTTCTATTTCCCTAAGACCCGAGGTGAGGGATTTGATGAAGACATTCCATTTAGCACTTAGCGTTCCAAAGTCTCTCACTCTTTGTACATTTTCTAATTGCAGGTCTCTGTATTAGCTCCAATCCTGTAGAAGGAAGCTTCTCTGATGATGACTGAGCTATGCACTGATCTATAGGTATACCAGAATGTTTTGAGGACTCATTTTATTTCCACACTCCTTTAGCAAAAGGAGTATTTGATAGTTTCTGAAATCCCTGGCCTATCTAGTCTCAGGTTCATGGCTACCCCAGCAGTTTCAGTTATGGTCTACGTCTCACAGAATGGGCCTTAAATCCAGTCAGATTGTGCTTGGGATCCCCTACAATATTTGTGAAACCTTTGCATCAGCGTACCAGGCAGGCAGGTCACCAAATGTACACTGTAGAGTTTATGGATGCGTTGGTGTTTAGTTTTCTCCTCTGGTAAAAGGCAGAAACCTTCCAGCCCTAGGAACAAGAGTCAGTATAGGTAAAGTCTCTATTTAGACTCCAGATCAATGTCTTCACATTCAATAAAATGCGTATTTCTTCAATAATGTCTATTTCACAACAATAGTTTGTTAAAAAAAATAAAAACTAATAACCTTGTCAATAGCCTGAGCTCCTTGGAGGTTTCCTAGACACTGATTTGATCAACAAATTTATAACATGTAACCTATTCCTAGAACTCAAGTTTTACTTGGTAGTGAAAGATATCTAGTTGAGACATTGCCTCTCAAAGTATTTTGGTGATGATACATAGATTTCTTTTATATATGTATATATTTTAAGAAGCTTTAACTGTAGTAAGTTTCCATATGACCTCTGATCTGGCCGTTAAACTTGCTCATCTCCATATTTCAACTTTACATTCATCTTTCTTTCTTTTTTTTATGTAATCTTATTTCTCCAAAACTATATACTTTATTTTCCCTTCTTTGGTAGTCTCTCCCTTCCCCCTGGTCACTTATTATGTACCCAACTTCTGTGGTTATATGGATTGTAGCATGCCTATCAGAGGGTAAAATGCTAATATTCACATATTTGTGGATATATACCATATCTGCCTTTTTGAGTCTGGGTTACCTCATTTAGTATGATTTTTTTTAGCTCCATCTATTATGTATGAACATCATGATTTTTTTTTCTTAACATCTGCTTCTTTAAGTAGACCATTTCCCTGCTTCCCGAGGAGACACCACACTGAATTCAGTAGTAGGTGTAAAATTTTGAAGCCACATCAGAAATAGATGTCATTCTTCATCATCACCAGCATGAGTTATCATATGTTTCTGTTTCTGGTGTTTTAGTTTGTTTGTTTGTTTGGGCATTGTGCCGGGAATTTAAATCTTCAAATATATTTGATTTGTATTTTTCTGATGACTAAGGATGTTGAACATTTTTTAAAGCATTTCTTAACCATTTGTGTTTCATCTTTAAAAGGAAAGAAAGAACTCTCTGCTTAGTTCCTTTTTCTGATTTATTTATTTATTTATTTATTTTGGTTTGGCCTTATGTTGAAGTCCTTCATCCATTTTGGGATGGGTGATATGGATCTCTTTATGTTCAACACCAAGCCATCTGGTTTCACCAGCATCATTTGCTGAAGATGCTGTCTCTTTTCCTTTTGTTTATTGATGCCTTATTTGTAAAGAATCAGTGAACCTCATTGAGTGGACTTTTACCTGGGTCTTCAAATAGATTTCACTGATCAACTTGTCTGTTTTCCTGTCAATAACGTACAGTATGTGGATTACATTTACCAAATGCCATATGTTGATCCTTCTCTGCATCTCTACTTGATCATGATGGATGATCTTTCTGATGTATTCTTGGTTTTAGTTTACAAGTATTTTATTGAGAATTTTTGCATCTATGTTCATTATAAGGTTTCATCAGTGTCTGCTGTGATTTTCCTTTTAACCTCTAATTTTGTTCATTTGCATACCTAAATCTTAGTTAATTTGGCTAAGGTTTATCAATCTTATTGATTTTCTCAGAGGATGAACTTTTCCTTTTATTGATGCTTTGTGTTATTTTATTTGTTCCTATTGTGCTGATTTTAGTCCTGAGTATTAGTATTGCTTGCTGTCTACTCCTTTTAAATGTTATTTCTTCTTTTTTATTCTAGAAATTTCAAGTGTGCAATCAAGTTACAATTATGATCTCTCTCCAACATTTTTATGTTGGCATTTAGTACTATTAACTGGGCTCTGAGAACTGCCTTAATGTGGCCCAGGAGTTTGAGAAAGTTGTGTTTTAATTTTCATTTAGTTCTACTGGTTTTTAATTCCTTTTAATTTCTGCCATGACCCATTTTTTTTATTTTTTATTTAGTAGTAAGTTGTTCAGTTTCCATGAGTTTTTATACTTTTTTATGATATCCAGCTTTAATCTGTGGTGGCCAGACCGGATGAAAGGTATTATTTCACTTTTTTTTTTTTTTTTTTTTGTATTTGTTGAGACTTGCTTTATGATCAAGTATGTGGTCAGTTTCGGAGAAAGTTCCACGAGCTTCTTAGAAGACATGATTTAAACTGTAGTAGTGTTTCCTTTATGAACTGAGATGTTCTTGTGCTTGGTGCACAAATACCTAAAATTACAATATCCTCTTGGTGGATATTTTTCCTTTTGATGAGTCTCTTTTGATTAATTTTAGTCTGAGGTCTATTTATTCAGATGTTAAAATGGCTATACCTGCTTGTTTCTTGGGTATATTGTTTGGAATATATTTTCTCATCCATTTACCCTGAAGTAATGTCAATTTTTGATGATTTCAAGGTGTGTTTCTTGGACCCAGGAGAAAGATGAATCCTGTTTTCCTATCCAATATGTTAGTCTGTGTTCTTATGGGAAATTGAGACCATTAATAGTGAGAGTTATCAAAGATCAATGTTTATTGTTTCCTGCTAATTGGTCAACATGTTTTGTGTTTTTTCTTCTTTCTTAATTTTCTGATCTGCGATTATTGATTCCTTGTGTTTTGTTGGATGTGGTTAACTTTTTTTTTTAATTAATTTATTCTTGTTACATCTCAATGTTTATCCCATCCCTTGTATCTTCCCATTCCTCCCCCCCCCCCATTTTCCCATTATTCCCCTCCCCTATGACTGTTCCTGAGGGGGATTACGTCCCCCTATATATTCTCATAGGGTACCAAGTCTCTTCTTGGCTACTTGCTGTCCTTCCTCTGAGTGCCACCAGGTCTCCCCCTCCAGGGGACATGGTCAAGTGTGAGGCACCAGAGTACGTGAGAAAGTCGTATCACACTCTCCACTCAACTGTGGAGAATATTCTGACCATTGGCTAGATCTGGGAAGGGGTTTAAAGTTTACCTCCTGTATTGTCCTTGGCTGGTGCCTTAATTTGAGTGGGACCCCTGGGCCCAAATCTGCCTATCATATTGTTCTACTTGTAGATTTCTAGGACCCTCTGGATCCTTTTATTTTGCTGTTCTCCCATGCGTCTCTCATTTAGAGTCCCAATAGGATGCCTTCCCCTCTGTCCCAGTTTCCTGGTAAGTGAAGGCTTTTGTGGGACATGCCCCTTGGGCTAGTATGCAGATATAAGTGAGTATATACCATTTGATTCTTTCTGCTTCTGGGTTAACTCACTCATTATAATCATTTCTAGCTCAATCCATTTATCCACAAATTTCGGGAATTCCTTGTTTTTAATAGCTGACTAGTATTCCATAGTGTATATGTACCACAGTTTCTTTATCCACTCTTCTACTGAGGGACACTTAGGCTGTTTCCATGTTCTGGCTATTATGAATAAGGCTGCTATGGACATGGTTGAGCAAATTTTCTTGTTGTGTGCTGGAGCATCTTCTGGGTATATTCCAAGGAGTGGAATAGCTGGGTCTTGAGGAAGCCCTATTCCCATTTTTCTGAGATAGCACCAGATAGATTTCCAAAGTGGCTGTACTAGTTTGCATTCCCACCAGCAATGAAGGAGTGTTCCTCTCTCCCTGGATGTGGTTAACTTTTTAAGACTGACGCTATCCTTCCAGTGCTTTCTGTTGAGCTGGACTGGTAGACACAACTTGAATTTGGTTTCATTGTGGGATGTTTTCTTTACCCAACAATTGTCATTGATAATTTCTGAGCATAATAGTTGGAACAACATTTGTTGTCTCTTAGAGTTTGTAGGAGATCTGTCCAGCCCCTTCTGTCTTTAGAGTCTTTATTGACAAACCAGGTGTTATTATAATGAGCACGCCTTTGTATGTTATTTGGCCTTTTCCCTTGCAGTTGTTTTTAATATTTTTTCTTTATTGTGTACATTTTGTGTTTTAAGTCTTATGGGGAATTTCTTTTCTGATCTTATATGTGTAGGGTTTTGTGTGTGTCTTTTTTCTTAATAAGCATTTCTCTCTTTGGTTAGTAAATGCCTTTTCTATGATAATTGAAAATATTTCTTTGTTATTGACCTGGCTTTCTTCTACTTATTTTCCAATTATTCATAGATGTAGCCTTTTCATAGTACTCCCAGATTTCTGAGATCTTTTGTGCTTGGGCTTTATGTTAGGTTTAGTACTTTATTTGACCGAGGTGTCCAATTTCTTCTACATTTTCTCCTTTGCCAGGGATTCTTTTTTTTTTTTTTTTTTTTTTTTTTTTTTTTTTTTTTTTTTTTTTTTTTTTTGCCCCCCATGTTTATTCTCTTCTCAGGAAGCTTACTTTATTGGTAACCTTTTTTATTCAGTTCCTAAATTTTTTATTTCCAGTTTATCACTGTTAGTTTTCATTAGTGATTTTCTTTCTACTTTAATACCTTGAATTGTTTTAATTCCATTGTTTGTTTTAGTTTTTACAGACTTCATTAAGGATTTTTTTAAAAAGTATTCTTTTCAATGTCCTTAAACATATTCATAGTTGTTACTTTGAAGTTGTTGTCTCATGATTCAGCTATGTTGCATTCCTCAGGGGCTAATGTAGTAGGGTTAGAAGCTTTTGGTAGAGGTATATTGTCTTAGCTGTTAATGGATATATTTTTGTGCTGGTTTCTATGCATCTGGGATTGGGATGGCTGAGGCGGTTCTAGGTGCTGATATCTAGTCTTGTCTTTATTGAGTGGGAATTACCTTTCTTAGTGTCTGCTGTTCTCTTTGGATCTTAGAAAAGTGTGCTGGCTGAAGGCTGCCTGGTAGGGAATACTTCTTAGTCCCTGCTCATGGTAGCCCTCAGGTAACTCTTAAAGAATTAAATTTACAACAATAAAATCGGAAATATTTCCTTTTTTATTAAATGTACGAAGCTGTTTAATTAGGTTGTTAGCAACTTAGAAGACCAGTTTGTATGGGTACATACTATTTGTCAGGGAGAGCTGAGATCGCAGGTAGCTGAGGAGGAGCTTTGATCTTTGGCAAAATCTGCAAGTCTACAGTTTTCTTTATTTATTTTTATTTTTTATTAATTTATTCTTGTTACATCTCAATGGTTATCCCATCCCTTGTATCCTCCCATTCTTCCCTCCCTCCCATTTTCCCCTTATTCCCCTCCCCTATGACTGTTCCTGAGGGGTATTACCTCCCCCTGTATATGCTCATAGGGTATCAAGTCTCTTCTTGGTAGCCTGCTATCCTTCCTCTGAGTGCCACCAGGTCTCCCCCTCCAGGGAACATGGTCAAATATGGGGCACCTGAGCACGCGAGAAAGTCATACCCCACTCTCCACTCAACTGTAGAGAATGTTCTGTCCATTGGCTAGATCTGGGTAGGGGTTTAAAGTCTATCTGGTGCTATCTCAGAAAACTGGGAATAGGGCTTCCTTAAGACCCAGCTATTCCACTCCTTGGAATATACCCAGAGGATGCTCCAGCACACAACAAGAAAATTTCCTCAGCCATGTTCATAGAAGCCTTATTCATAATAGCCAGAACATGGAAACAGCCTAAGTGTCCATCAGTAGAAGAATGGACAAAGAAACTGTGGTACATATACACTATGGAATACTACTCAGCTATTAAAAACAAGGAATTCCCAAAATTTGTGGACAAATGGATTGAGCTAGAAATGATCATAATGAGTGAGTTAACCCAGAAGCAGAAAGACTCAAATGATATATACTCACTTATATCTGCATACTAGCCCAAAGGGCAGGTCCCATGAAAGCCTTAACTACCAGGAAACTGGGACAGAGGGGAGGACATCCTATTGGGACTCTAGATGAGAGAAGCATGGGAGAATGGCAAAGTAGAAGGATCCAGACGGTCCTAGAAACCTACAAGTAGAGCATTATGATAGGAAGATTTGGGCCCAGGGGTCCAGCTCAAAGTAAGGCACCAGCCAAGGACAATACAGGAAGTCTACAGTTTTCTGATCAGCCTTGTGCTGCTTGGTAATCTCGTATTTCTCCTCCTCTCTGTCATAGATCTTGCCCTCTCGGGCTTGTGCAGCTGCTTCTTGAAGTAAACTTCAGTCAGGTGTTTGGGGATTTTAGCCTTGGTGATTATCAATTTTTGTAGAGGTGGTTATCACAAACTTCTGGTAAGTTCTGCACAAAGGAACTCTGTTGAGAGCAAGAGGTCCAGTCATAAGTAGCAAGCCCCTTGCCAACTGTTTCAACAAAACCACTCTCTTGCTCTGTTAGTGCCCAGTGAGGATGATCAGGATGGTCCCAGGAGTGCGGCTGGCAATCATCTTTCTCACATGCTGACTAAAGGTCTTTTTGTTATGGCTCAGCAGCTTCCAAGGCATGCCTTCAGTAGGATAATACCGAGGCATTTTTCGAAGCTTCACCACTCGGGTACCACCAATCTTGTCAACATCGACTGTTTTTGTGACAGTGCCTAGGGCCTTCTCCTTTTTCTTCTTTTCAACAATGGACTTACGGGTGGTTATTTCTTTTTATACAAGGCCTTTCTGGAATAATCGCAGATCGGAAGTATCTGTGAATTCCTCTCATCAGGACATGGTTTCCGCTGCAATGCGGATTTCCCTTTTGGACTTTTTCACCTTAGGGTCACTTTATTTTGGCGGCACTACTAGCCAGGGTATCAGGAGTAACAGCAACACCACCAGCCTTTTTGGCTACAGGTTTCTTCTCCTTGGTATGAGATTCTTTCACCTTCCAACTTGAAAGATGGGAAAGAGGGCTCATGTTTCCTATTTTTTAAAGCACACTATTTGTGGTCCCAGAGCCAAAATGGTGGTGCCGAACACCCACTGTGTCTGATCAGGAGGAGACCAGTGATTGCACAACAAGCTACGAACTGAGAACTACAAAACATCCACGCTGGCGATTCCCAGGTCAGAGGCATCCACACTGTGTAGAACACAGGTGAATTTGGCCTCACACCACCCAGATAATCCCCAGAAAATTCCCTGGGTCCCTGCAGTTGGGTGCGCAGTCCTCAGTCTAGCCACTCCCTTGCTTGCAGGGCTGGACCTGTCCCTTGGGTATCAGACTGAACTAAAGACTACAAAACACCAGTGTCTGGCTTTTCTAGCCCAGAACACACCCCAAGGTCTGGAATACAAGTGGTTCTGACCTTAGGGTCACCTGACCAATCCAAGGACAGTTTCTGGGTCCAGGCAGGCCCGCGCTCTGGCTCCAAGGACTAGCTATATGCATAACGGGCCATGCAGCATCGGAGCTCTGTGTCTCAGATGGATCTATGGGCTAAAACAATACAGAGTCTGGGTCTTCTAGACCAAAGGAGACCTCACAGTATGGAACATAAGCAGATCTGACCCTGGTCACCTGGCCAATCCACAGAAAGTTTGAGTTCGGGCACCAAGGATGAGCCACATGACTGGAGGGGGAGAACAACATCTGAGCTCTGTGTCTCAGACAGACCTGTGGGCCACCCAACCAACAGTGTCAGGGTCTTCTAGGAAAGAGGGTCCCCACACTCTGGGGCACAAGTGGATCTGACCTCAGGTCACCTGGCCAGTCCAGGGGAAGTTACCCGTGAAAGTTCCAAGGTATGCACAGGCACTAGCCACATGCCTGGAAAGGTACACAGCACCTGCAATCTGTGTCTCAGAAGAAACTGTGGGCTACAAAACACCAGTGTCTAGGTCTCCCTACCAAGAGGAGACACCACAGTGTGGAACACAGGATGATCTGACCTCAGCTTACCCAGCTGGTCCAAATAAAGTTCCCAGGTCTGATCTCAGGTCACCCACCTGATCCACCTGAAGAGTTCCCTTATTGCAGCAGGTGAGGGGTCTCCATCAACAGCCACTTACCTATGAGATGCTCTCAACAATTAGTGAAGGACACCAGAAAACTACCATCCGACACCAGAGACAGCAAGATGGCTAAAGGCCAGTGTAAAAAACACAAACAACAAAAGCCAAAATAATAAGGCATCTCCAGAACCCAGTTATCGCAAAGCAGTCAGCCCTGGAAACTCTAACACATCTGAAACACAAATCTTTCCTAATGAAGATGACAATGGAAGAAACAAATACAATCCATACACAAATACACGAAGATGCAGCCAAACAGACTGAGGCCCTTAGAAAGGACATGACAGAGACTTCACCCTCAGGAATAGATTGTTAAGTGTGAAACATAGGTACTGACTGATGGGAGTACTCACCTGGAGTACATTTAAATTTATTCCCTGAAGCTGACAAGAGTTTTTAAGTTTACAAGAAGATATAAGTTTTAGGCACATTACTAACATTACCACTGTTTGTAACCTTTACTGAAATCCATACTGTAGACAAGGCAGCCATCTCACATGTTCGTGTCATAATAGAAGCTTTGGAAAGGATTTTATGTTAAAGGCATGAACACTTTTAAGGACAGCTCAGGGAGAACAGAAAACTCCCATGGAGCAAAGGGACAAGAGCTCACTTGCTCTTGATCTTTAGTACAAATACAGATTGTGAAAGTATAGCCTCTTTCCTCTATCCAGAAGATTGGATGTATATACATAAGACTGACAATTTTAGCACAATGAGAAGCACTTTTAAGTCTATACTTAGAAAACAAGCAAAGGAAAACTTAAAACTTGACCTTGTAGCTGTGATAAGAGTGCTTACCATAGCTTACCAGAATTCCATTGGTTAAATATAGCAAGAGCAAAGAAAGAGAAAGTAAATCTGGAACATTTTTCATTTTTTGTACCTTAAGTTACTTTCTTCTACCTTTACTGTAGCATTTATGCACCATACGTCATTTTTCATGATAACTTAAGCATCATGTCCTCAATCCTCACACAAACTCAACATTTGTTCTCTCCAATCATTCACCACAAGACACAGGTGGTTAATTACTGAGACAGTAATTGTAAATCAAGTTCCTTTAAATACGAGAATAGTAAAAAGTTACCTTGTAATCTGTTTTGTGATTTTCTTTTTTTTTTTTTTTTATTTTTTTTTATTTTTATTTTTTTTTTTTATTAATTTATTCTTGTTACATCTCAATGTTTATCCCATCCCTTGTATCCTCCCATTCCTCCCCCCCCCCATTTTCCCATTATTCCCCTCCCCTATGACTGTTCCTGAGGGGGATTACGTCCCCCTATATATTCTCATAGGGTATCAAGTCTCTTCTTGGCTACTTGCTGTCCTTCCTCTGAGTGCCACCAGGTCTCCCCCTCCAGGGGACATGGTCAAATGTGAGGCACCAGAGTATGTGAGAAAGTCGTATCACACTCTCCACTCAACTGTGGAGAATATTCTGACCATTGGCTAGATCTGGGAAGGGGTTTAAAGTTTACCTCCTGTATTGTCCTTGGCTGGTGCCTTAGTTTGAGCGGGACACCTGGGCCCAAATCTGCCTATCATATTGTTCTACTTGTAGATTTCTAGGACCCTCTGGATCCTTTTATTTTGCTGTTCTCCCATGCGTCTCTCATTTAGAGTCCCAATAGGATGCCTTCCCCTCTGTCCCAGTTTCCTGGTAAGTGAAGGCTTTCGTGGGACATGCCCCTTGGGCTAGTATGCAGATATAAGTGAGTATATACCATTTGATTCTTTCTGCTTCTGGGTTAACTCACTCATTATGATCATTTCTAGCTCAATCCATTTATCCACAAATTTCGGGAATTCCTTGTTTTTAATAGCTGAGTAGTATTCCATAGTGTATATGTACCACAGTTTCTTTATCCACTCTTCTACTGAGGGACACTTAGGCTGTTTCCATGTTCTGGCTATTATGAATAAGGCTGCTATGAACATGGTTGAGAGAACAAAGCGACAGCCTACAGACTGGGAAAAAATCTTCACCAACCCTACATCTGACAAAGGTCTAATATCCAAAATATATAAAGAACTCAAGAAATTAAACACCACCAAACCGAATAACCCAATTGAGAAATGGGGCTTGGAACTAAACAGAGAATTCTCAACAGAGGAGTATCAAATGGCTGAGAAACACTTAAAGAAATGCTCAACCTCCTTAGTCATCAGGGAAATGCAAATCAAAACAACTCTGAGATTCCATCTTACACCCATCAGAATGGCTAAGATCAAAAATTCAAGCGACACCACATGCTGGCGAGGATGTGGGGAGAGAGGAACACTCCTTCATTGCTGGTGGGAATGCAAACTAGTACAGCCACTTTGGAAATCTATCTGGTGCTATCTCAGAAAAATGGGAATAGGGCTTCCTCAAGACCCAGCTATTCCACTCCTTGGAATATACCCAGAAGATGCTCCAGCACACAACAAGAAAATTTGTTTTGTGATTTTCTTACCTGAGTCTGGTAACAAGGTAAGCTGTCTAGACCTAGGAAAGTGAGCTCTAGGAAAGTGAGGCCTCTCTGCAACCCCTTAGCATTTTCCTTATTGACTTTTGTTGAGTTTTTGTGTGTCTTGGTTTCCAAACAAGCTCACATAGCTAAAGAAACAGTGAATCTCACTATAAACATTTATAACTGATTGGGTATAAGACTTATCAGGACCTTTTATTGTACAAAAGCCTAAATAATTCTCAGACATATAATGTACACAAAAATCTGGAAGAAAACTAGAGTTAACATTTCTGTATAAAATGAGAAAAAAACAAAGCCTACAATTTTTTTTTCTTACAGTAGAATGAAGACATAGGATTATATTTACTTTTGAAGTTCAGTCTCTTTAGAGGGCCCAGTTAAAATCTCTTGTTCTTCAAGAGCTCTGCAGTTGGTAACCATTCTTAAAGAAGACTACAATGTAAACATACAACATTTTGCATCCAAATTCAGAGATTTTTTCCAAACTTTTGAATAACACTGGAATACCTTCCCTGCTCTCTATGGAAGTGTCATGAAACTCCTGACCTTCAGTCTTCAGGAGGGCTCGCTGAGCCCAGGCGCTTGCTACCAACCTTGATGATTGTTAGATCCCCAGAATCCACAGGGTTGAAGGAGGAAGCAATAACTACAAGTTTTTCTCTGAATTCCACATACATGCTTTGATGTAGGTGCATACACACACACATGCGTGCATGTGTGTACATATAAATAAATAAACTTTTTTAAATTAAAAAATTCTGTCTATCCATTTCCTTATTTCAACATCCTGTTCTATGCAGCCATGGAAGTTATAACTGCACATCACAGACTTGTCTGAGCATGGAACAGAACTATATTAGACATGATGTTTTATGTATCTAGGATAGGCATCTGTTTGTATCATTCTTTATTTATTATTTATGACTTATTATATCTATACTCTGTTGTGAGGACATAAACTGTATTTCCTTCTTGGTTTGTATCTTCTTTGCCTAGAATATAATGCCTGACACACAAAGACACAACACATATGTATTTACAATAAGCAAAGTAGATTACTGGAATAGAGCTATTTCTCATTCTGTACCTATGGCATGTGGCCTTGGGCTATGGCCCTGCTACAGCATTCTGAGTGTATAATTCTTATTGTTTCTCATGATGGAAAACATTTGCTTCAGTGTAAGACCATCTGTCTTGACTGAACACTGCTTGGTAACAGGTACCATGGCAGCTGCTTTATCAAATCATCTCATTAATCCTTAGAGCATCCCACCAGGTGGGCATTGTAATGTGGATAAAGTTTTCATCTTCATAAAATAAACTGTAGCTGAATTTTATGTTGAAAATGGCTTTCAAAATTATTTTGGAGAATTTTGATATATGAAACACACACACACAAAAACATTCTGCTAAAGAGTAACATCTAATGTATCTAGGTAACTTAAGGTTTTGGACATCACTATGGTAACGTATGAAGGACATGGGCAGCCTCACTGTCACTGCTGACCACACTCACTTCGTACCTGCCTTTTGCTGCTCCTCTGGTGTTCTTTCCACTAAAGAAGCAGAGATTGTTTCCCCATGTTTTAATTTGTTTTTTTCCCCAGATGCCTCATGCTGAGCAGTGATAGCACTACAGTTTCAAGTTCAAGCACTTCGAGTTCTGCTTCTCCTTTCCTCTCCATCTCCATGCCCAAAGCTCCCTCTGAAGACTTCTATCTCCTTGACATGGGTGGATATGATCAGGTGTGAAGGATGGTGGAGCTCAGACACCAGAACAAAGGTTCAACCAAATCCACAGCTTGAAGCAGAGCTCTTGAAGCAGATGTCTGGATCCAGGTGGTATTGCAGACAAGCTAAATAATAAATACTTGCTGGTTAAAGCCATTAAATTCAGGGTGATTTGTGATTTAATAGCTGACTGATGCAGAGTATAAGGTGACATTTCAGTTTAAGGTCACCAGTGCTACAAAATGAAGTAAAGACAGAGGCAACACATGTTTGCACCTAGGAGAACATACGGAAATCCAAAGCATAAAGACCTTTAGATCTCTGTTTTCATACTCCTAGAGTTGTCACACAAAAGAGACCAAGTTGCAGGAGCAGATTTAACTGCTAAAACAGTATCATACCAGGGAACCGCAGTGCATTTTTGCTGGGTTAAATAAGTGCACACAAACACAGCTCATTGTGGGTAATAAAAGAGTTGGAAGAGAATTAATTAAGTGAATTCCAAATCTATAATTTAGGCTTTCATTGACATGAATATTATTGGTCAACAGATGTACAACAGAATGGGCCAACATCATGGAGATATCTAGTTTTATTAGGAAGAGCAAACGTTAACACAGAAACATGAATTGGAGAAAATCCTCATTAATTAATTTTAAGTGATGACTTTCAGAGCCATGAAGATGTATAACAAGATATTTCATGGGACGTTAACATTGGGGCTGTCACGAGCTTTGAGAGTCTGATAAAGCTTTTCATGTGCATATATAGACACAAACATCCATAGGTCTCCCCCTGAGGACTTATTTAGCTAAAAATTGCTGTTCGTCGTCATGAGAGTTCCCAAAGCAATCTATTCAATAACGTGTTCCAAAATCTATTTAATTTTTAAAATATCAATGGGCTATTTAATTCAAACATGACAAGCAGCCTGGAAATCACAAATTGAGGTCAATCCGATGGCAAACAAATCTGTTTGGGGAAAGAGCAAGATGAGAATGTGGTCCTAAGACAGGAGGGCTTGGTTCTCAGTAAGAAGAGGGGAGAAACAGGAAGCCTGAGACCAAAAGGGGAGGCTGTTTGTAGTCATTGTTGTTGTTTGTTTTATAGTGGTAAACTGTTTCCCACCTGCTCTGTCCACTTGGGAAAATAAGAGTTAACAATGATGCTTCTAAGAGTCACTCGAAGGATAGATAGCCTGTTTGTAATTAAGTTTTCCTCTTTCTTTTTACTGCAAAAAATTTTACCCTTGGGTTCAGTCTGGAGGAGATGAAGAGCCCCGTGAAAGCTGAGCCTATCTCTCTGGAAGAATCGCTGGAAGAAACATAGCAGCTTGCTGAAGCGAGGCCTCAAGTGCTTTGACTTCTGGGACATCTCCGCAGCTGGAGCGGGAAATGCAGCTCCAGGCCACAGAGACGCTTCTGGAGTGCTTGCACACGAGGCCAAATGATTCAGAGATGAAATACGCCCTGAAATGCCTCATCACTGGGCTTGGGGTGGGCTGAGAAGCTGCTCAACCCTGCTACAGTCTGTCGTTAACACAGCTGCTTCAACCTTTAGAAGACATCCCTTTGTGCAGCATCCTGAGTTAGATACAAGGAAAATACAGTCTGCAATCAGTGGACAAAGCGATGATGAGACCCACACTCTTCGCAAACTTGTTTGGAGTGCTAACCCTCTTTCAGTCAGGCTGCCTGGTGAAGGACCATGAGGCCCTGATGACATCAGTGAGAATGCTGATGTTCCTGTCCTATCACCATAACCACTTGCAGGTACAGCCAATAAAGGTGGACATCCTGTCCAAGGTCCCAGAGTCCATCTTCTAGGAGGTCCTATCGAAGGTCCTCAAGGGAACTCAAGAAGGATATCCTCAGCTCTGTTAAGCAGTTGGAGCTTTTCCTCTTGGCTCAGCCAAGGGTGCTGGGAAAGTCTGAGTCACTGATGGGCTCCATTCATCTGTTCTCAGAAGAAAATATTACCAGTCTGGTGAACGTACTGAAGGTGGCAGCCAACTCCATCAGGTGGGGGCACAAGCTGCAGGACGTGGTTTTAGACCTGCTCTGCGTGGCGCTTAAGGAGAACAAGTTGACAGTGTTCTGGAAGCAGGTTTTAGAGAACAGGCTGCTAAAGAAGCGATGCAGCATGCAGGACACCCTGCTACATGTGTTTCTGCCTGCTGGGTTTATCCCTTCCACTACTGTCAGAAGAGCAGCTGCAGTTGGCGCTCTGGTGAGATGGGATCCGCCATTTCAGGGAGCACATGGTTATTTCTAACCCCCTCTGTTCATCCCAGAGATAAGTAAATGTGTGGGTTCCTCTCTAGAGGGTTGCCAGGATTACTCTGAGTGCCAGTTTGCTATGATGGTAGCCTTTACATCCATCACCAACCAAGGTCTCTCTGTCATGCCTACTTTCTGGCATCTCACTGTTTTTGAATACTGAAGCTCTGCAGAGCTATGTGGCCTGGTTGCGGGACATGTTCCTCCTGCCTGATATGGACTTCTTGGTTGACTTCAGCACTGCCAAGCAGAAGGGAGCTCAGGACGCCTTGTTCAACGTGTCTGAGCAATCTGTACCCCAGCTCCAGAAGTGGATCATCCACAGCCTGGTTAGCCTTGTGGACCATCTGCACCTGGAGAAGGATGATGCCTTGGTTGAACAAGTATCCAGGTTTTACTTGTTCCAAGCCTTCTTTAAGCCCCCCCCAAAAGCCACTCCCCAGATCCCAGAGACAAAGCAGTACTTCTTCCATTTGGACGACCGGACCCGCTGGTTCATTATTGGTGCCTTCCTCAGGCTGCTACAGACCCTCAGTGTGAACTTCAGACGGACACCAGACTTGACTGAAAGTGGGAATCTCTGGACTCAGTGCCTGGTGCAGTTAGTTGGCAGACTTGCTGTTGTACCACAGCATCAACGTGACCATTTGTGACACCCTTCACAACACAGCAGACCCAAGCCTGGGACCCAGTGATGTTGACTCTGAAGGAACTAGAAGCCTGCTCCTCAGAGTCTAGGTCCCTTGCCTTCCAGCATCTGCTGCTTCTAGTGAGCCTCCACCTTTTCAAGTCCACCGCAGAGAGCTGTGATGTCCTAGGTGATACCCAGACTTGCGTCAAGAAAAATGTGACACAGAATTGCTACTGATCACACTCTACAACCAAAGCCTCTCAGAAGCCAGTGGAGATATCTTGCTGTCCTTGCTGGCTCAACCCAGCAATTCAATGTGCCAGGTGGTCCGGAACATATTTGGCCATATCTGTTCCCACCTTACTCCTTGAGGTCTGCAGCTAATCCTGGCTGTGCTCAACCCTGAGACAAATGAGGAAGAAGATGACATGGTGGTCACTGATGACACCAATGAGAAACAGCTCAAGTATGGAAAGGAAGAGGACACAGATAGTGAGGACAGTGAGAACTCAGTAAGTGATGGAGAGATTGTGGATAAGGAGCATGGGGAAGAGAGTAAAGAGGATCATGATAAGGATGTGGACCCAGGCTTCCTTCAGCAGCTGATGGAAGTGTTGAAAGCCTGGAATGCACTGGCTGGAGTGGACAATGAGGAGGAGGAGGAGGAGCAGAAGGAGGAGGAGGAGCAGGAGGAGAAGGAGGGGAGGAGCAGCTTGGGGATGAGGTCCTGATGGCCCTGGACCAGAACCTGGCCAGCCTATTCAATGAGCAGAAGCTACGCATCCAGGCCCCGGAAACAGGAGAAAAACAAGATGCAGAAGAGAAGAAGCTGTTTGATGTGATGGTGACCCAGCAGCCTGAGCACCCCCTGATCCTGGAACTTCTTGAGCCACTGATGAACATGATCCAGCACAGCGTGCATAGCAAAGGCTCCACCAAGCAGGAGCAGGACATCCTGCACAAAACTGCCCACATCTCCATGTGCCATCCTTTGTCATGCCCGCCACTGCTGCCATGAGGTGGAGCCCTATGCAGAGGCTCTGCATGCCCATGTGGAGTAGCTTGTGCAGCATGCTGGCAACCAGGCTAATGCCTCTGTCGCCCTTTACTGCTTCAATGCTTCTCTACACTTGCTGCGAGTCCTCATGGGAAACACCACTGAGAGGCACCGAGATGGCCAGAAGCTATAGGGAGCTGCCACCAAGCCTGAACCCAAGGATTCAGAGGACCAGCCCAAACTTGGACTTCCTGATGCAGGCATAATTCACAACACTGGAATCTCTTCTGACCCCTCGTAACATCCCACTTACTATCCCCATGTTCCTCAGCCTCTTCTCCAGATACCCAGTGATCTCTAAAAACCTCTTCCCCATCCTGGTCCAGACGTGGCTGGCCCATCTGGGCCCTGTCATCAGCCGCAGGCATGCCTGATGTTCCAGAAGGCCCTGCCTACAAAGGAGCTTAGAATATGTTTTAAGGATCCTGAATGGAAGCAGCTGATCGGCCAAGTCTCGGGAACAATCAACCAGACCTTGTACCAGAGGGAGGTGTCTACCTTAAAGCTGTTGAACACTGTCTTCAAGACAATCAATCATGAGAGGCTATCTGTGGACCTCACCGCTCTGTTGGACTTGCTGTAGAGCAAGCACAGAGGCTGCAGCAAAGCCTATAACAGGGGAACCAGTCCTCTATGACCTCTACTGGTAGTCCATGAGGACGTTAGGGGTCCAGAGTGCCATGTCAGAAAAGAATGGCGCCAAGGATATTCCTAGTGACACCCACAGCATCTTTAGCGTGAAGTGGGAAAAAAGGAGGGATTCTTGCCAGAGACCAAGAAGCAAAAGAAATTTAAATCCAAGGGCACGACTCTAGAAAAGGATGCTACATCAAGGCAGGATGAAGCAAAAGAGGATACCTAGCCTGCTGCCACTGGTCAAGACCAAGCCCTAGCACAGGCAAGAAGAAAAGGAAGAGAATGAGGGCCAACTCCCCATCCCTGGTGAATGGGACACCTGTGTCCAAAAGTCTGGCTACCGACAACCCCATCCTAAGCCCCAGCACCCCTGCCAAGACACAAAACTGCAGAAGAGAAAAGAGAATCTGTCACAGGTGGATGGAGCGATTTCTGTGTCCCCATAGAGCCTGAGGACAAAAAGTATCATCAGAAGACTCTTACTGCAAAGGAGGTCATAAGAAAGTCCCCTGAGTCTGCCCTGCCACAAAAACGGGCAAGGCTGTCTTTTGTCAGAAGGAGCCCCAGCCTGTCACAGAGTTGGGTTAAGAAAAGCAGAGTGGGCTCAGCTGTTCTCCTGTACAGGAGGCAGCCATGGCGCCCATCTGGAATGGTGGGATCCTGAAGCCCCACTTCCACAAGGATTGGCAGCAGCGAGTGCACACTTGGTTCAATCAGCCGGCACGCAAGATCCACAGAGGCAAGGCCTAGCAGGCAAAAGTGCGCCGCATTGCCCCCTGTCCCACGTCCGGTCCCACCAAATCCATAGTGAGGTGTCCCACCGTTATATACCACACCAAGGTCTGAGCTGGCAGGGGCTTCAGCCTGGAAGAACTCCTAGTGGCTGGTATCCACCACGTCCCCTGGATGGGGAGGCCTGGTGGCACTCAGAGGAAGAATAGCAGGCTACCAAGAAGAGACTTGATACCCTATGAGCATATACAGGGGGAGGAAGTCCCCCTCCGTCACAGTCATAGGGGAGGGGAGTAAGGGGAAAATGGGAGGGAGGGAGGGAGGAATAGGAGGGTACAAGGGATGGGATAACCAACTGTTGAGATGTAATATGAATAAATCAATAAAATTAAAAAGAAGAAAACAACAACAAAAAGAAAGAAAGAAAGAAAGAAAGAAAGGAAGAAAGGAAGAAAGAAAGAAAGAAAATGGCGTGCACCATCGACATCTTTGTGAACCCGAGGAGGCAAAACAAACCCACTACAGGCCAATGTGCAATGCCTGAAGCAGTACCAATCCAAGTTCATACTGTTCCCCAGGAAGCCTTCTGCTCCGAAGAGGGAAGATAATTATGCTGCAGAACTGGCCACCCAGCTAGCAGGACCTGTGATGCCCATCCGGAATGTCTACAAAACGGAAAAAGCTAGAGTCATCACAGAAGAGAACTTGAAGGCTTTCGCCAGTCTTCGCATTGGCTCGTGCCAACACCCGGCTCTGTGGCATCCGAGTAAAAAAGGCAAAGGAAACAAAGGCAGAGCAAGATGTCGAGAAGAAAAAGCAATGCACTGTTGGAATGCTGCAATAAATTTCCAGAAAGGAAAGAGGGGGTGGGTGAGAATAGGTTTCACCCTCTATATTGTTTACTTTTTCTCTTTGTATAAGAAAAAGTATGCAAAATCAATATTTATTTGAACTTAAAAATTTCTTCTTGGCAGTGTAACCTTGAATAACCACTAAGATCTTTTGTTGCAGGGTATATATAATACAATACTTCTCAATCCCTGGTAGATATCTTCTACAGTATTCCATGCAGTGTAGCTCTCTCACCACAGGAGGTGGACTGCACAGGTGGACTGTTTTATACTTGAAATGAAAAGATAGAGATTTCCACTAAAGATGATCTGAAGTTACAGTAAGAACAAGTCTGAGGCTTGAATTCCAGCACACTGTATATAATGTTTGACTCCCCTTCAGTGCATCACTGTATCAATCCTCTGATCAACTTCTATAATGCCTTACTAGTATGACAACTGGAGATGTCTAGGAAGCTGGTAGGCCTGCAGTTGGCATAAAGAGGCCTTACGGAGTGTATTTCCTGCTGAAATAAATGGTGTCTATTCTGTTCCATTAATCTAAAACTGTGGATTATCTATTGTTTCCAAGGTACCGTAGGAAACGAGTGAATAGGATGGAGTTCCTGTATCCCAAGGTCAAGGTAGAAAAGTGATGAAAGCAGCCACTACACTTACCGACAAGGCATTTGAGGAAATAGATTGGGACATCAGCCATGAAAAGGGGAAGTATTGAAATTTTTAAAAAGGAGAGGTCATAATTTATTGGCAGAGATCTGAAAAGTCTTCCATAGAAAGGAGCTTTTCTGAAAGAACGTTTAGAGAGACTAATGGTAAAGAGTTTGTGGTTACTCATGCTGTAACAGCCCATGTGGAGAAATCTCTTGAAAAAAACAACCTTTAAGCCAAATATAGAGACTTAGAAAACATAATTCTTTTTTTATGTGTCAAGCTTCTCGGGATTACTTGTGCTTGGACAATGAAACTGGCAGTTGAGTTGGCATTCCATTATGGACAGTTTGAAGACCACTGCAGCTTGCTGACACAGATTTCTAGGCTCTGCCCTGATTTTCTCCCTTAGTTTAAGAGAAAGATCCTTCCTGACAAGACTGTATGCAAAGGTGGTAGAGAGGTAATTTGAAAATGGCCCCAGTAGATTGAAATAATCTGCAAAAGTTTAAGCAGGAAATCACTGTATAACTGAAAGGCCGTGTGAAGATTGTATTGTCTTTGTTGTTGTTTCTTTTACAATGTTTAATTTTTCTGTTTGACAATTTCATACACGTGTATAGCGAATTCTGAATACTCTCTTCCCACACAGTCTCTTATCTCCTTTCTCTAACTACCTATGGCTTATCCTTACTAGTTTTTTCCCAGGCTCATGACTTTTGTGTTTGTTTTGTGTGCCTGTGTGCACTAGGTCTGTGTAGGAAGGGCTTGCCAACATTTAGACACGCATAGGGGAGGAGTCCAGCATGCCTAATTTTCAGTGAAATATTTTTATAGGAAGAAGCAAGGGGTGTCATTGTTTCTTTGAAAGCTATTATAGTGGTATAGGTGAATCAGACATGTATCTGAAAATAAAAATAAAAAGAGAAAAGTCAAAAACAATAACCAGAAGTTTCCAGGTTTTCCTTCACTAAAGAAGAATCTTAAAAGTCAAAGACTCATAAGGTTCAAACAAAGTCAACTGGAGTAAATGAACCTGAACTCTTTTACATAAGACACTTTGGGGGCTGAAGAGGTGGCTGTGAGGTTAAGAGAACTTACTCTTCTTCCAGAGGTCCTGAGTTCAATTCTCAGCACTCATATGGTGGTTCACCACCATCTATAGTGTGACCTGATGCCCTCTTCTGGCCTGAAGTTGTACCTGCAGACCGAACACTGTATACATAATAAATAAATAAATAAATATTTTTAAAAGGACCCTTTGGAAATGATGCTTGCTTGGTGAGAACAGCACATGGCTGTGACTGCACAGAAGATATTGTTTTACAGATGTCTGGAGCTCAACCAGCCAACCAGGGAGTGGTGCTTTTTGACTGGCAGCATCTCTCTGAAATGTTGGATTTATACTTTCTATGCTTTCATTTTTTTTTCTTTTTAGGGAATCAATAGAATATCACTGACGTTTAAGCTTATGTTTTTTAAGAAGTCACTGTAATCAAAGGCCAAGAAGAGAAAAAAACATACCAGTTTCAGAGAAAGAAACAGTCTTTATGGTAAGTCAAAGTGACTAACTACACTCTAAGCAAAATTTATGTGGTCACAAAAAACCAAACCAAAACAAAACAACAAAACCAACCAAACAACCAAACAAACAAAAAGCCAGACATAAAAATGGAGATTTGAGAGGTAATGTTAGGTTTGGACACTGGGGACAGTGTGAGGTTTGTGTGTACTTTGCTTGCACAGAAAAATCTGTGTTCTTCATTGTGTGTCATTGGATTAATGAACCTAGAGAAAATTAATATAATTGTGCTTTGTTGAATAGAAAGTGGAAGGGAAGAAAAAGGCAAGTTTCCTAGATGGAAAAATCAATGCCATGAACACAGCATATTAAATTCAGCTCTTTGTTTGCATTTTTTAGGGGAAGCAGAGAAGAAGAGTTATCTGTCAAGTGCTGTGTAATGAAATCTAAACACAGCGCTGTATTCGAAAGTGTTGAATATGCCATTTTCACGGTAAGTTTAGAATCTAGAGGAAAAACACAGATTCCGAGTTGTTCTGGTTTGGGAGTTACAATATGACAAGGATACCCCCTGGAGAACAAAATCAAGGTGCCTAGCAACCCATCTAGGTGCCTAGCAACCCCCTTAGGGAGGATTCTGAGAGATCAGCACAGTGAAATGTGGACCAAGAGGTCAGGGAAAGAATAAGTCCTGGGATTAGATTTTTAAAGTGAACACAACTCAGCACCCAATGGAGTAGAGACAAAGGTAGCTATGCTGAATTGGTGGCTGAAGTTGGAAGAACGAAAATATAAAAGAGAGCATAATCCTGTTGTGTCTATCCCAAGAGCTTGAGAATATAAGTCATTTATTTTAAAGTTATTCTGGTGAAATACAATCTAAAGCCCTAAGCACCTGAAATTCCTGTCCATGAGTTCAAGGAGAAGCTTAGCTAGAGTGTCTTCAAACACATGCTCATAATTGCTTCAGTTGTGACTTTAGAAATCCCTGAAAGCAAGGAGAATGACAAAACTCTCTATCAAATTTTTCTCTGAGAAAAGTAAACTTGAGTGGCTCACATGGACAACCAAGAAATCTTGACTAATTTAGAGAATGTTTCAGCACATAATTTTATGCATTGCTTTGTTCCAAATACCATATGCCCTGTGGTTAATATTGAAGAGGTTAAGGAGATGGAGTGTTTGATGGCCACATAGTAACCATTGTGATAAATGCCATGAGCAAATATGTTTAATAAAAATGTTAAACAAAAACTATAATCTAGATTCCAGGTTAATTCCTTCTCTATTGATAATAGCACAGGCCTACAGACAGAACCACAGACCAGCTTAGATAATTTTTTTTAAGTATGCTTTGGCCCTTGGTCACAGTTGTGCAATGTTGAAGGATTGTAACTCTTGATGGCTTTCTTACCTGGCAGATCCCCAAGGAAGCACATGGCATTATGTGCCACGAACTGTCCTGGAGCCATGTGTCTGTGTGTCCTGGAGCCATGTGTCTGTGTGTCCTGGAGCCATGTGTCTGTGTGTCCTGGTCCTTGCTGCCCTCTCAGAAGATTCGCTCATTGGAACTCCATACCAATAGTGTGTGTATGCATAATTTTATTGTGTAATTTACATGACGGATTTCTGTATCCCTCATATTTGGTTGCAAGCCTTGTTCTGAGAATCTCCTGCCTCAGTAGTGTATAAACTCTGTTCTCTAATTGTACCACGATATGCCAATAAAGCAGCTTACAGCCAGCTGCTGAGCAGGGGAGAGAATAGGGCTGGACTTTCTGCCAGCCAGGGGAGGAGGAGGTAGAGGAGGAAGTAGAAGATTTAGCCTGGGAATTAAGCCACAAGAGAGGTCCAAGAGACATCAGGAAGGAGCTGGAACTGGGAAAGGTACACAATGCAAGTATCTCTGGGATATATGCTGGGAGGAAACCAAATTAGCTTAGAGGGTTAAGAGTAGAGTAATAACTGCTGAGCTATTAAACAAACATAACAGAGTCTCAATTATTTGTTTGATAGCTGGGTTAAGAGAGTAACTAAGAGAGACATGTTTTATAAAAATAAATTTGACAGGTATGTAACCCTACAAACTCCCCAAAGTCCTAATTCTTAATTTCATGGAATGGTTAATTTTCAGCCCCCTTCATACTTCACAAAGATTTTAAAATTTCTTTATGTGAAATATGGCATGAATCCCATAGGAAAGTAAGAAAATAGATGGATTAGCAAAGTTCATCCTTGAGAGATGGACCATGCCTGAAGAAAGAGGCATGCTATACGTGAAAAGCATTCTGTCTAAGACAATATAAAGTAACATGTACGATAATGTGCACAGTGAACTAAAGAAACGTGCAACGGAAAACACAGGGGTATAAAATAGTGAAAATAGAAAAACGTGGGACGTATGAAAAACTGAAAAGCATGAGTGGGTGTGTGTGTGTGTCTGGCTGTCTTTGATAAATTGTCAGGAAGAGGAGGTATACAGCCCTGAGTGTCAACATTGACTGTCATGATCATGGAAGTCTTGGGTTATTCTTCTTATTCCTACAACTTTTACCAAGAATGACACTGAATCTGATCCCAAGCTTGTGACCTTCTTTCTGGCTATGCATACATAGCATAATTTCCTTCTAAGTCTATTTATACCTGAGCCTCCCATAATGTCAGGTAAGGCCATAAGATGTGGGCTACCCAATGTCAGCAACATTGATCTTGCCAGTCATATACAGAAGCAAGAACAAACACTATATCCTCCTGTGTTGTGGTGATTATGCAAGAGTGTGAAGAGCCAGGTTCCACATTACTCTGAGTATAATCAAGTAGAAATCTTTCCTGAACAACAGAAAAGTTGTACTTATTAAAGAATGGGTTTTATTACTAAAACACAGGTTAGACTTGACTTTCATTATATTTCTCTATATTGTCGTGTGGACTTCCTGAGTATTCCTATCACTAGATAATTGCCTTTCAGAAAATCTCTCAAACATAAGGAAAGCCAAATGGAAGAGTCAAGAAAGTGAGACAGAGTCTTCTACATGCCAGGAATTAGCTATTTCTCCAAAATCAGCTGACAGAAATAATTGTATGCTGTCCACAGATTCTAGACAGGTAATTTTTGTAACAGGTGGTGAGACCTTGGAATATCGCCATCACGAATAAGGCAAATCAAAGAAATATATTATTAGTAATACAGTACTGAAGTTTATGAATTGTTACTTAAACAATTATCATCCCTTTAATATTATTCCCTTTTCTCGCACAGTGAAGTGAATTTTTGAGTTGAGAAAAAAGTACATGAGAAGTTGGATGGCTTGAAGACACGTGTGCACCACTTACTAAATAAAGTCCCCACATTGTATATTGTAATGAGATATAGAACCATGCATGATTTTCTTCTCTCTGAATCTATCACTCACATAATATAGAATAATGACTCAACCAAAATGTTTTCACATAGACAAGTGCAGTGCGGAGTACAAGGCATATAACAGAGCAGGGGCTCTGGGATATGGCCTTGTGGGAAAAGTGCCTTCTGCACAAGCATCTGGACTTGACTGTGGATGCCTAGTATACATGCAACTGCCAGGAATGTCCTAGATCTACTCTCATGCTAGTAATGGGGAGAATGGGATTCAGGAGGACCATTGGGGTTTCCTACATAGTTAGTCATGCCACGTCAGCATGCTCCAGATTTAGTAAGAGACTGTAAAATAAGATTGAAAGGCATCAGCTGACACCAGACATATGCAGGAGAGAGAGAGAGAGAGAGAGAGAGAGAGAGAGAGAGAGAGAGAGAGAGAGAGAGAGAGAGAGAGAGAGAGAGAGAGAGACCCTATTAGTGTCCCTGAAAGTTCTATGCACATGCCCATTCTCAATAAATAACTGCTCCTTTTC
This sequence comes from Acomys russatus, assembly GCF_903995435.1. NCBI lineage: Eukaryota > Metazoa > Chordata > Mammalia > Rodentia > Muridae > Acomys > Acomys russatus. The sequence goes on from NC_067150.1 coordinate 12,651,831, forward strand.
TCATTATAATCGGGGTCTGGGAAGCAAAGTAAAAACATGCCTGGAATTTTTCTAATTGCATAATTTAATGAGATATTAGGCTACAGTTGTAAGGTTAGTCACTTTAAACTCCCAAACCAGCGGAAAGAATAAGTTATCAATTAATGAAGGGTAGCACTGAATGGCATATGATGAATGGAACTCATCCTCAATAGCAAGAGGATTCAGACCATGAAGACAAAGTATGCATCTGGGACATCTGGGATTTCATACACTTTCTCTTCTGTTGTGGGCCTGCTGATATTAAGGTTCACTCATGTTACAGAATGGCTCACAGCATAGGGATTGTAGCTCTAGCCTGCAGAAGTTACAACAGAAGTTTCACTTGCAAAGTATAGTTAAGTATCTTTGAGGAATGAGACAAGAAGGACTCAGCTTTAAAGGGGTGAGGAAAATGGAAGACATATTGAATGCTAATTCAGTGACAAGTAGTGGTGGACAGTTCATTTTTACTTTCTCTAATTCAGGCAAAGTTGTTCTGAGTGAGTTTTATTTTCTCTTACTTGTAGGTAAAGAAGCCTAAGCTTACCTAGCTTAACTTTGTCAAGATTTATGTCATACCATTATTTGAGACAAGATATCTGTATAAGCCTATGCAACTCTAAAATCTATACACACTTTATTATGACACTGTTTCTCCATTCAAAGATTTTATGTTGTCGTGTTGGTGATAGTAAACAAGGATGGGTAAAACTTGTATACAATTTGCAAAATTTCAGATGGGGAGCAACAACGTGGCGTTCAACAAAAATGGCTGGCACTGATTGTGTATGCAGCATCATGAAAAATGGCTAAGGTTTAATTGAAGCATTCTTTCAGGATTTATCTCCTTAGGTTATAAACAGATAAGTTGTCTTTTGTAAAAGACCTAGACAAGATTTAGTAAATAGCCTGTCATAAACTGGTAAAGGTCATCCTTTTTGACCAGCATTTCCAGGCTAACACTAAGATTGCACAGAGGAAAAATAGGGGTTTGTTTTTTGCAGTTATATCTCAGAATTTATTTTTATTATATTTACTTAAATATCATGGGGATTATTATTGCATGCCCTTTTAGGTCACAGGACAATTTGCAGGACTTGGTTTCCTTTTCCACCTAGTGCTTCTGAAGACAAAACTCACATTAAGCATCAGGATTCACAGCAAGCATCTTCATCTGCTGAGCCATCACATTGGCCCAGAGGAATTTTATTTGAATATTTTCAAGATGTTTCTTCTCATTTTATTGGCCACAATTGTTCTGATTCATATGTTAGTAGAAAATATGAGGCATTTTAAGAAAATATAAATACAATAGACAAGTAGATACTAGATACACCAAGATAAATAGATTCTGGACAGTGGCAGAAAGAGAGTGAAAGGGCAATGAGCAGAGTGGAGAAAGTATTCACAAACCATGAATAAGCTGGGGGAGATACAGGGGGAATTTGAGGAGAGAGAAATAGGGGATAGATAATTACATCTCATTACATATATGTACCAAATGATCAAAAATAGAGAAAAAGGATATGAAAGTAAATAGTTGCTTCACTGAGACCTTTGCACTTGCTAGGCAAGCACTCTACCACTGAGCTAAATTCCCAACTCTGATAAAAGTCTCTTATGAGGTCATAAAATAGTAAAGAAAAGAAGATTTCCAAAGATAAAGATCAGTCTACATATTTAATCAGTCCTAAAAAAATATTATATTAACTGAAATAAGCCCATCACCAGGAGAAAAAAATTAACATGATTTAAGTTACTTATGAAATATAAAGTAGTTAAGATCACAGAATCAGAGATGATAATGGTGTTTATAATACCTACACGTAAACTAGATGGACAATTACTAATGGCCATGTATCTACACTCAGGCAAAGCGAAGAAACTCTAGTGGTCCTCTAGACCTGGTGTTCTTCTCCTTCCTAGTGCAGACTCCACTGTAGCATTTGAGGCACTCTCCTGCTTACCTCCTCATTCATAGGAAATAAGCTAACTTCTTAATACTTTATTTTCCCTGTACACTTCTTTTTAAATTTTATTATCTATCTATCTATCTATCTATCTATCTATCTATCTATCTATCTATCATCTCTCTATTATTTGTTGCTTGCTTTTGATTCAAGATCTTACTAAGTATCCCCAAGCGGACCTAACCTCCCACTGCAGTTACACCACTGGGCCTCTCAGCTAAAAAAAGCAACTGCTGGATGTATATGGTGTTATCAGTCTTATCCACACCTAGTAACTGCTTAGAGCATGCTGTATTTTATCACTTTTAGAGTATACTTTTAAATTTTATCTTATTTTTTGACGGAAAGATATCTGTGGGTTCTATTCTAACAAAATTTAAGTGTACACATCATTGTTGATTATAGGCCCATTATTGTCTAGAGCAATGTTTCCCAACCTGGTGTTGGGACACCTTTGGGGATTGAATGACTCTTTCACAGGGGTCGCCTAAGGCCATGGGAAACACAAATATATACTTTATGAATCATAACAGTATTGAAGTAACAAGAAAAACAATTTTATTATTTGGGGTCACCACAATATAAGGAACTATATTGAAGGCAGTACAGACTTTTAGTTGTGGGCCAGCAGATATCTCATCGTCTACTACTGCCATTTGTTAAGTGCTGCCAATGAGAGGGCACATGGTAGGTTTTTTGGGAGTCCAGCCATCACACAGTTTCTTATTAGATGGAAATATGTTACTTGAAATTTGACTTTAGTGGACATTCCTCTAATTTTAACTGGTAAATGAATACAAATGAAAGCATGGCATGGCCATTAGTGCTAATTTCCACATTAATGAATCAGTGTCACATAATGTTAAATTTCTTTGAATAGACAACTCAAATACTTTTAATGCTTATTTAATTAAAGGGAATAAGAAATTTAGCGCTATGACAATTTAATTTAAAAAGATACAAAGGAAATTTCAAGACTACATCTTTCATTTATTTTAATTTCAGAAAATGTATTATCTTCTTACAGAATATAAAAGAGCTGAAAGCATTTTCCCAAGAGAAAAGTGGGTTATAATCACATAAATCACAAAGTTACCTGAGTTTGGTTGTCAATTAGTCAATGTTATAAAGTTGGTTCATAATAGCTTGAGTGGGTAGAATCTCATAGTGATTCAATCAGTAAGAGTTTGTGTTTTAACCTCTGTTACAGAAAATCTCTCTCATTGATTTATAGCACATCTGGCCAATGAGTGAGAATACAGTTCAATCACAGCGCTGTGTGGGATTCCTGATTATTCAAAGGGTTAGATCTGGGAGCTCATGTAGAGTCATTACAAGGTGGTTATCTATACATTTCAGGAGTTACTGGTCATGGAAGAATGTAAGACAATGTCCCCAAATTTGAGACTTGCTGTATTTAAACCACATATTGTCTGTATTAAAAATTGTAAACCAGGCCTGGTGGCATAAGTCTGTAAAAGTTGTGTCTGAGAGGCCAAGGTAGAGGATGACAAATTCAAAACCAGACAGGGCAAGGGTGAACTCAAAGCTTGGGCAACACAGGAAAATTCAGCCTCTATTCAGGAAGCAAACTCTCTCTGTCATTTTTTTTTTCCATTTTGGTAGCTGCTAACCTGCACTTCATGTTTACTCAGGTAATTCATTTTATTCCTTCTTTCGTCTCTGCTAGGGTGGGAGACCCAATAAGTTTAGTTTTACAATTAAGCTTAGTTATTTAGGAGTTAAGATATTTTTAGGTCTAGATAGATGTTTTAAGTTGGTAGAGATGAGATATGATAGTTACTGATTTACATTCAGAATTTTAGACTCACCAAAATAGGAAAGATGTTTTCTTCAAGGTTGCCAAATACAAATAGCTAAAACACTATAAACATAACATTAATATAATTCCTGATTGTTTTGTGGATCTTTTTGTAGTATGCAGTTTATTTTATATATGTGTAATAATAAAATGTATATTGAAATAGAAAAATGTTAAAAAGTTAAAATTAAAAAGAGCAATATGAATGCAGACTGTGGTAGAGTATTTGACCTATAAATGAGACTAAAGGTTGAGCTCTCTCTCTCTCTCTCTCTCTCTGTCTCTCTCTCTGTCTCTCTCTCTGTCTCTCTCTCTCTCTCTCTCTCTCTCTCTCTCTCTCTCTCTCTCTATATATATATATATATATATATATATATATATATATATATATATATATATAGTGTGTGTGTGTGTGTGTGTGTGTGTGTATTTTCCACCTCAGGACCTCAGGATATTTACTTTACATAGATGGAAGTTGTTTCTTTCTACTTCATAGGAAAAATATTTGCCATTGAATTTAAAATTATTCCCATGCTTAAGAGTTTTTGTTATAAATTTAATCACTTAAAAAAGCAGTAGAAAAAGAAGCAGTACAATCAATGGTCTTTTGGCTCTGGGACAAATGGAGGACAAGAAAGAACAAATGAAATAAAAATGAAACTGAATGCTTTAAATCATGTCTTAACTGTCTTATTTGGGAAACTAAATAACTATTTTATTTAAATTATATGGCGCCATTGCACTGTTTCTTCATGAAAAGAAGTGAAAATTAACAACAGTTGTAATGCAAATCAACAAAGGCTCAAGGTATTCAGTCATCATTCCTCTTGCTCTTAATATGAAGCACTGCTGGTCCTGCCCTCACCAGTGTAATTTTCGTTTTCCACTCATATATTTGTGACGTCTTGACTTCTGTTATGGAACATCCTACATATAAGACATGTTTAATAACCTTCTACGGCCTTACTTAAGTTGTGTCTCATATCTCTGTAAATTTGTTGTGCTGTGGAAATTGGTTCTGATACCTTGCGCAAATTGGAAAAAGGAAAGAGGCTACCTGCTTTAGGCCACCTCAGCATGGACACACAGAGCCCATGGTGCCATGCCATGAGTGAGGCTAACACTAACTCAACTCAGGGTGACACAACAATCTCTTTTACCAAAAACATCTATTCTGTAATGGCAGTTATTGAGAAAAGTAAACTGGGGCTGGAGAGATGACTCAAAGGTTAAGAGCACTGGCTGTTTTTCCAAAGGCCCTGAGTTCAATTTGCAGCAACCACATGGTGGCTCATAACCATCTATAATGAGATCTGATGCCCTCTTTTGGTATATTAGCACATGCAGGCATAATACTGTAAAAATAACAGGTAAATAAATCTAAAGGAATATTTAGACTTATAAAAAAGAAGGATAATCAAACTGTGGGACATATTGTGACACACTACAGATTCCACAATGAGACATTTTTTTCTCTGTTGGGTGAGAGGTTGCAAGGAAGCAGGGTTGGTACTAGGGGAGGAGGAAACATGTGGGATTGAGGTATATAATGGGAAATTCACAAACAGCTAACAAAACATTTTCTTAAAAAGAAAACCAATAAGCATTAATGATGCTAAGTAAGGCCTGTATTTACTGTCCTTCTAATTGTCCCTGTCACAATCGTGCACTATCTAGAGAGAACTACATGACAAATAGACACAACAGGAAATAGTCAAGAGAAAGAGCAATCTCCCAAAGACATTTGAGATTGTGCTAAAAAGCAAGCTATAGCAAAGCAAGCAAAGCTTTTCTGACAAAACTGAAAATCAAACATCAGAAACAAGGGTCATTTAGTTGTTTGAGGGAGATTAAAATATATCAGATCCATGAGTTTATATTGACAATGAAAAAAAAAAAAAAGAAGTATATAAGGATACAGAGGGAGATACTATTCCTGACAAGGTGTTAACCAATGCAATGAAAAATGTTTTCTAAATGTATGATGCCTTCTAGAACAATGTATATTTAAAATCAACAACAGTATTGATGTTTAGATAAAATTATTTTGGAATCAACATGTTCAAATTGTCCAGATGCCATTCAAAACCAGCCATTTAGGTATTAAACAAATATATTTTAAATATAATAATAGCTAGTAATTATCAAAATAATGACAAGCAGAAATTTGACATTTAGTAAACCTAGATGAAATGGTTCAAAAATAAATTGTCAGTGTGAGATAAAGAAAAAGATAATGAGGATTTGTAACATTCACATGACAGATGTCGAGGTGCGGAGAGGGAATGGAAGCCTTGCGTGCCTCCTAATCCCTTAGTGTGGACTCTCTTCATCTGTTTCCCCAGCAGTGTCCTTTAGCATCCAGGCATTCCCCTTAGCTCAGTGAGTTGTGCCAGCACACTAATCAAATCCAGGCTAGTGTTGCAGGAACCTCAGCAGCACAGATCAGTCTGCCCAGCACCTGTGATGCGGATCTGGATTAGATCTTGAGAGACAGTCTTGGAACTAAGCTGGTACCTGTGAGATAGTTTATGCTACCTGCAAGTAATAGTGTCAGAACTGAGTAGAGATACAGGACACCAGCTTGTTCCTGGTGCTGAAAAATATTTCCGCTCAGGTGGAAAAGAATCCACACAGGTTTAAGGTTACAGAACTCTATGTTGATATCAAAGGAAAGACAAAACGTTTGTTTTGATTATAACGACAAAGTGACAATTCTGGATTTTAGGACTGAAAATTAGGGACCCTGAATGTTTTCAAATAAAGGAAGAGTTGGTATGGGTCTAGAAGAATAAAGTTCTATTTGGAACATATTATTATATTGCATACTTTGATTTATAATTGGAAATGAAGAGTAAATATTTATGTGAATCTGGAATTCAGAAGAGGATTCAGGGAAAGGTTTTGAAGCTCTAAAGTAAAGTTTTAATTTTATTATCTAATTTGTCATTGAGAAATGTGAATTTTTTTTAGATGGATGTACTTGCTTGCGTTTTACATAAAGCCTTAAATCTTGACTTAACCTTGGATGCTACAGGTCGCCGAGTCTCCTGCACGCTTTTAAGAGTTAGTCAATATTTTGATTTCATAATCGTTAATACTGACAGTTCCACATTGCATAAATATGCAGTACAAAATGGTAGAAATATGTTTAGGGACATTACAGAAAATGGTAGAGATTCTATCTTGAGGAGAAGCCAAAAGCCAAAAACAAAACAAAAAAGCAAAACAAAACAGTTTTGTTGTTGTTGTTTGCTTGTGTGTGTGTGTGTGTGTGTGTGTGTGTGTGTGTGTGTGTGTGTGTGTGATTGGTTTTGTGTGTTTGTTTGTTTGGTGGATTTTTGAGACAATGTTTCTCCGTGTAGCCTTAACTGTCCTGACTCTCTTTGTAGACCAGGTTGGCCTGGAGCTCACATAGATCTGCCTGACTCTGAGTGCTGGGATTACAGGTGTGTGCCACTGTACCCAGTTGAAGTATTTACATTTGCTTCAACTGTTTGGGTGAGTGTCTGTGTGGATGCCTGTTTGTCCTCCATGTACTTGCCTGGTGACTGTAACAGCTGGAAGAAATGTCATCTATCTAGAAACTGAAATGCATGAGGTTGTCGAACTGCCTTTTGGATGTTGAAACCCGAGCCTGGGTCCTCTGCAAGAGCAGCAGTAGTTGGTCACTGTGCCTCCTTGCCAGAACTGGAACAACTGTTGTTTTGCTGTTACTGACACTTGGGTGAAAACAGAAGTTTAACCATTTTCTAGTTTGATTTTAGATTGGGTTGGCACCTTGATTCTAAATGTGTGAACTTAGATTAATTAACTAGTGAAAACTTTTGTTGATATATAGAACATACTGATACTAATACTACTTACCTAAAAAACTCCTTAAGTATCTGAGAATTTATATATATGTATATAATTATATATGTATGTATATGTATATAATACACATTATATTGTATATTTGTGATATTTCATAAACTTTAATATTAGGTAATATTTTTAGTTTTTACTCAACATGGCAACCTATATATATATATATATACATATATATATATATATGTATATATATATATATATATATATAAATTATTCAGTAAAGGCTACTTTGCTTCTATTATCCCATCAAGTATTTGTATCCTCAGAGTTATAAAATTATATCCTCTGCCTTTGAAGAATTTATGGTGTCATCTTTCTTTTATTGTCCTTAGAAATCTAGCTCAAATAGTACTGTACATGTTTAAGTAATGAATCAGTTGAATAATGAATTAGTTTTTTGAACAGCTTTCCAAAAATTGAACTAAACAACAAGACAGAAAAGAACATATTCAAATAAAAAACTTCTTCAGACTGGACTTTATTTTCATTGTTGTTATTGTGGTTGTTGTGCAAAAACATTCATGAATGTTTCATTTGGTGTGCTGGACTAGATATTTATTTCTAGAACTCAACAAAGGTCTACACCTATTAAATAGTATGAGAGACCACAGGAGGATTGAATGGACAGATAGATGCTACAAAAATAATGGCCAATACTTGTTAAAAAGTGATGAACTGAAGAAGGTGTGTCTTTGAAATGATGTAAGTGCAAAGGGAAACCCCTCTGACCTGATGAAAGTATACAGGAGTGACTTCTGCAGCTCTGTGCAAGAAAAACCAAAGAGAAGAAGTGAGGATACAGGCAGTGCAGAGTGGAAAACAAGAGCAAGGATTTCCTTGTGCTTGACTTCTCCACACTTGTGTGCTCTTCATGAACCCCATGAGGATTCTTTTTTTGTGCACATGAAACTAAGGGATGAGACCAGAATGTGAGTTAATGCAACTCTCAAATGCTGTCTCTGATCATCACACTGCCCTGTGAGTTCCTAGTAGAAGTCTAACTTAACATGTTGTATATCTTGCATCAAGTACTTCAGGGATTATCACGGTGCTTTCGGCCTTAGGCAAATGACCCCAAGTTTTAAGGAATACCACTATACAGAGACTTTACTATAGATTACCCAGGTTAATGCCCAGTATTAATGACTCCCCAAAAGTGAAAGTATTTTCTCTTGAATGAAATAAACTGTGGCTTAGAGAGTAAGCAGTTTGTTAACATCCTCACAGGAGATGCAAGCATACATGGTGCTGTAATTCTGTCTTGGGGGAGTCCTGTGGTAAAGTCTACTTTTCCTTTTCTAGCATAGCACTGTGTATTCCAAAGAAAATTTGAGCAGATCATCTTTGTGTGGTTTAGAATCTAATCATCTTCTTCTTCACCTTTACTTTTCGTGGCTGTTTTGGAGTTTTAATTCTAATCTTGGGAAACACCCACTGCCACACATTCCCATGACAACCTGTCTCATCCAGTCTACTCCTTCCAGCTTCATTTTTGTCTCAATGGTCTGTTGCTCATCAGTAGAAGTATGAAGATTCTAGTTTCACATCTTGGTAGAATAGAAACAGTACTATAATTTAAGTGGCGGTCTTTTTATTGTTGTAAAAACAATTACTATTTAATATTTATCAATATGATTATTAAATACGGTGGTTACTATTTAAACCTCTATTATGGAAATAAAATATATAGACACTACAACAAAGAAGTTAAAAGAACTACATTTTATCTCCTTTACTGAGATTTTTTTTTAGAAAATGTAAACAACATTAACTAATTTATAAACTGAAGTAAAAACTCATCAAAGACAATAACTACCATATAAAGGGAAAGCAAAGAGGTTGTGTTGGTGTAGCATCTATGGCTGAGCACTCACAGCACTTATGCTCAGCACTCTGAACAGTTGAGTCTCTGTATTAACCACTACCTTCTTCTCCAGGCAGTTGATGGTGGAGTCACTTTTATTCGTGGAAGTAGCCATGGGTAGGTTACCAATGCCCCCAGTTCATGACTCCACATCCATGTACACACGGGCAATAATAATTATGGGAATTGTGTTAAATAAAACAGGAAATGAAGTTGGAAAAGGGATGTGTTGAGAAGAGTTGTCAGGTGTTGACAGGAGAGAATAGGGTGTACATGGTCAAAATACTTTGTTACATGAATAAGAATCTCAAAGTGGTAGTCTTTTAATCTCAGGTTAAAGTATATTGTGTGTCTAGTGGGTGAAAAAGGAGGTAATCAGATGGAATTAGGGTAGACAGATACAGATCAACTTAACTGCAATTACAATGATGAATTCCACTGAAAAAAGTTAATCACAATTGCCACATTGTTCATAGCAATGATGCATGAGGCTTAGATATATGTTACGTCTATGTTTCAAGCAGCATTAGAACTTATTTGATGTTTGAGATAACAGACACAGTTAGGTAAACTACAGTGCTCATGTCTGTTTCTTAAGTAAAACTGTAGTTTATAGAAATATAAGAAGTAATACATTGGCATAAATGAGTTTTTGTGGTGTTGGGGAGGAGTTGAATGAATCTTTAAAGCTTGACTTGAGGTTCTGAAGCCAATGGCCAAGATATAAAATATTCAATCACAAAAATACAGAGATGTGAGGGATTCATTTCAGAAGCAGGAACAAGGGGTATTAGAGAGAAGGGAGCACCCTGGAGTGACCCAGAGTTCTAATGACTTCTGAGACACTGGTGACCTGGGGAATATTCAGGATGAGTTTCTTGCTGCCAAAGGGAGCACACAGCAGCTCGGGAGCTAGACTCCAGTATCTTACTCCATGAGCAATGTCTTCCTGTAGCAGAGAAAATACACTCTCGTTGTCATTTTGTAGGCTAGAACACTGGTCTCCTAGGGATATGTATCTACTTGCTATCTGTTCTCTTCTCCAAGTCTTACCTTCTAGAAGACTGGGGAAGGCACCAGGTGACAATTATACATAATTGTGCTGTTCTTCTGTATAAATTGATATAATGTAACTTATTTAAAGAATATTGAGGTCTGAAACACCCCGGTTTAATCATTTCTCTTTCACAGTTGCATCCCAGGATCTTCATCTATTTTGAGAAAAATTTTTTTTCCTATAAAACACTGGTTGTATGAGTCCAGTGACAGAAACAACTCATGAATTTGATAATGAATCTAGACATAAAATGTAAATGTTAAAAGAAGAAATCCATGAACATGTGAACATTCAAACGGAAATCTCAAGGCAGAGATTCCTAGATTGATTCTTATTGCAAGCAAAAAGAATACAATGCTGGTGTTTAATATGTACATAAATACCAGAGACACAACTACTGAAACTTTTTGTTTGTCAAAAATAAGTACAGTGATCAACAGAAAGCAGTGAAAACTAATAGAACGGTGTTGGGGTGTATGTGCAAGTCATTAAAGCAGTTCAAAGCTACCACTACTAGCTTTCATTAAATTAGTGATGTATTAATGATGTCTAGACATTAGTATCCTATACTTTTGATTTGCTGCAACAGAAAATTAAAACTGACACTGCCTTACAAGTGAACTATTTACTAGGTGCATGAATAAAACTCTTATTATTTATGAGTAGGAAACTAGAAGTAATATTTCAATAAGTATTTAGATGCTTACTAACAAAACCACGCATTTTAAAAAATTCGATCAAAATGCTAGCAACAATTTTAAGTGATACCAAATTAAATATAAAATCATAATTAAAATTAAATACATTAAAATAAAATATAAATAGCATTTATATTATCATTATAAATATTAATGTCAAGCCTTATATATAGCAATAGTCTTATATTCTCAACAAAAGTAAAAATTAGGTATTGTACCCATACAACTTAATTATAGTACAAGGTTTAGTTCCAATACCTTGAAAGTGCTATTGTAGGCTGTTTAGGATGACTAAGTAATACAAGTTAATTGTTAGTTCTTCAGATCATGGTCATGTCAGTTACTAGTCTATTTGTATCACAGGAATATATATTCTAGGTTTAACAGATAGGTATGATTCTATAGATAGATAAGGCAAAATAGTTATGGTCTTCAAAAACCTCAGAGACCTACAGAATATGGCACTTAAAGATGTTTCCATTATTTTAAAGGTTCTTTGACAACAATACAGGTTAACTGCTGGTAACACCCAACCTATCTCAAAGAAGATGATGAATATAAAAAAATCCTCCTTATGGAGATGGCTTCAAATGTGGCCAACAAGCCACTAATCAAAAAATCCTTGTGTTGACCACTGACAGATTTCTGCCTAAAATTGGGCAAGCTTCAGGGCAGGCAGAGTCAACGGCCAAACTCTGCCAAAGCAAGGTAAGCAAGTCCTCAATAGTTCCTGCCTCACAAATATGCTTGTCAGATATATTGAGCCAGAAGGCTGAATATGATGCACCGATATTATAGAGAGTCTTGGGTGACTGTTCAGGCAGCAAACTGTCTCTTTCCTTTTTTCATTTCAGAAGCTGCTAACCAGTACTTCCAATTGACCCAGGTAATTAAGTTTTATTCCTTCTCAAGTATCTGATGGGATTGAAGACCAGGTAGTTTAGTCCTACAGTTAAGCATAATTGTTTATGGGTTAGGATGTTTTTAGGTCTAGATAGATGTTTTAAGTTGATAATGATGAGATATGATAAATATTGATTTTCGTTCAGAATTTTAGACTCATGAAGATAGGAAAGATATTTTCTTCAAGTTTGCCAAATACAAATAGCCAAGTCACTATGAATGTCATATTTATATACTCCTGATTGCTTCATGCTGTATGTAGTTTATTTTATTTATGTGTAATAACATAAATGTATATGTAAAAAAAGAAACATAATAAAAAATGATACTGTTACATCCCTGGTCTTATTTAATGATGAAAATGAAATGATTCTGAATGCAAATTAATTTTTCTTAAAGGTTGTAATATGGTTAAATAGAAAAAGGATTGAATAATTTCTTCAGATGTTAAATCTTTTCCTGAATAAATGAGTAATTCCTTGAATAGAAATGTGTATATGTGAATGAGCATATGCCCACACATACATGTTTTTGTGTACATATACAGTAGGATTTAGTGTTTGGGTTTTGTATCTTGAGGATGAGACACCCTAGGTTTCTTCCTTCTGGATGCTGTTCTCAGTTAAATCATTATGTCACTTTGCTAGAGTAACTTGTACCAAATGCCACAAGCTGGATAGCTTATTCAAGTGTAACTGATTTTCCTAACATTTATCAAAATTAAAAGTCTGAGCACAAAGTGTCAGCTGGCTTGCTCTATGAAGGTCGTTGCTGATCTCTATTTGGCCATCTTCTGTCTCCACATAGCTGGCTCTCTGTTCCTCTTTTTTGTGTACTACAGGCAATTCCACCGAGCTACACCTTTGCCTCTTATTAACTTCTTCCTAAGACCTGTCTCCAGTGCTGAGTCGTGAAGATTGGGATTTCCATATATAAGTCCACAGAAGACTGGCTTTTTCTTCCATGTGTCTCTGTGATGCAAGTCTATTCATGCTCTGGGGTCTCTTAGATCTTGTTTTGTAATTGAAAATAGAAACAGAGCCAGATGAAATGAACGTTGGCCTAGATGTGGTTTTGGTTCAGAGAAAAGTGAAACCTGTACTACTGACATGAGGGACAATTTATATTTGAGTCCAATACCAGGAGACTGGTAGGATGATAGCATCCATTTATGTTTGTTATAAATGATGTTTTCTGAAATTGAATATGAAGAATAGGAAGACAGACATTGAGAATGTGACCAATCAGAGTATGAAGCCATACATTGAGGCTGCAAGATTAAAATGGACCAGTGAAATGCAATATGAATATCAAGCAGGCTTAAGGCTCTTTGCCTCTTCCTCTCAGAGTCCTGGGATTACAGGCATGTACCACCAAACCCAGCCAGTACCCCATTTTTAATAGGGTTATTTGGTTTGTTGGTGTCTAATTTCTTGAGTTCTTTATATATTTTGTATATTTGCCCTCTTTTGGATTTAGGGTGGGTGGAGATCTTTTGCCAATCTATAGGCTGCTATTTTGTTTTATTGATAGTGTTCTTTGCCTTACCGAAGCTTTTCAGTTTTAAGAGGTACCATTTATTAATTGTAGATCTTAATTTCAGAGCTGGGGCCTGTGTGACCCTCAAGCAGTTTAAGACTTGGATGTCTCTCTCTGTCCATGTTTACTGGCCTGGCCTTTCTGGGTCACAGAAAATGAAGCATCAGGATGAGTCGGGTTCCGGCCACAACACACATTATTCACCATACAAAGAAGCCCTGAGTGACACCCAAACCCCTTTCAGTTTGAAGCTCTCTCATCTTGTTCCTCCACTGTCTGTCTCAACTGGGACATAAACAAGGAACAGCAGAACTGATCTGGATGCAAGCTCCTAAACCCATTGTACACCATCCTGAGAAGGCCTCTGAAGAGTTCTAGCAAACTGCCTTCAGCTTAGACTTCCCTTTGCTGGCTCCTGACCTGTCTGGCCCACGTGGAAGACATACAGAGAGCGACCCCATTATATGAACTTCCAGGGTTGTCAATACCAGAGACAGCCAGATGGCTAGAGGGCAGCACAGGAACACAAGCAACAAAACACAGATCATATGACAAGAATGGAAACAAGTGATCCTACCACAGCAAGCTCCGGAGATATGAACACACATAAAATACCAGAAGAATATTTTAAATCTGAGGTGATGAAAATGATAGACGCTTTGAAGGATAAAAATAAGTTTCTCAAAGAAATACAAGAAAATCATTCAAACAAAATGAAGGGATTGAATAAATCCTATGAAAAGTTACAGAAAAATTCAATCAAATGGAAGAAATAAATAAAAGTACTCAGGAATTAAAAAAGAAATTAGAAGCAACAAAGAAAAAAAATGTGAAGCAATATTAGAATTAAAAAACCTAGGGAAGATAATAGGACCTGCAGACACAAGCAACACCAACAGAATAAAGCAAAAGAATAGAGAATCTGAAGTGTAGAAGATACAGTTGAAGTTATGAATACATCAGGACAAAGAAAATGTTAAAACTAAAAAGTTCCTGACACAAAACATCCAAGAAATCTGGGACACTATAAAAAAACAAAACCTAAGAATAATAGGAATAGAAGGAGAAGACTCCAACCTCCCTGGCCCAGAAAACATTTTCAAGTATAGAAGAAAACTTTCCCAATGTAAAAAAAAAAATACATATAAACATACATGAAGCCACAGAACTTCAAATAGGTTGGACCAGAAAATAAAGAAAACCTACTGCTACTTAATAATCACACACTGAATGTACTAAACACAGAAAAAGACATTAAAAATGCAAAAGAAAAAGTCCAAATAACATATAAAGACAAACATATATCAATTACACCTGACTTCTCAAAAGATACTATGAAAGCCAGAAGGACCTGAATAGATGTCATGTAGACACTAAGAGACCACAGATGCCAACCCATACTATTATACCCAGCAAAATTTAAATCACCATACTTGGAGAAAACAAGATATTTCATGGCAAAATCGAGTTTAAACAGTACCTAGTCACAAATCCAGCCCTACAGAAGATACTAGAAGGAAAACTCCAAGCCAAGGAAAACATAGGAAATAAATGACCCTACAGCTGCAAAAAACAAAAGAAAAAAGAACACACACACACACACACACACACACACACACACACACACACACACAGCCACCAGAAATGTGGCTTCCTTTCTCCAAGAGGCTGGGCTGAGAATCTGGACACAGAGTTTTCTTCTGCCTTCTGCAGGCTGGCTGAGGAAGGCTCTGTCTGGAGAACCAGTCATGAGGAAGGCCTCCTCAGCAGTGATGGAGATTTATTGTCAGACTGACCTAACTTGAGGGAAGCAGGGTGACCACACATACTTAGCCCGGGATGAGACAATGGGAGTCCCTGTCCCTTCCAGAAGGGGAAGAGAGCCTCTGACTTGTAAAAGGCCAGATAACCAACCTCACTTGTTTAAAATAAAGACAGTCAAGAGTTGAAGAGCTAGATTTTAATTCACTAAGCTTAATGATGAAAGAAAGACAAAGAGAGGGAGCTATGGAGGGAAAAACTAGGGAGTGAACACACCCACCCAATACCTCTGGGTTTTTAAACCAAGGGTATCTGAATTGGAGGAGGCACACTCAGAATACTTCTGGGGGCTTGTCATCAGGGAGACTTTGATATGTCTTTCTTCAAAGAGTCAGCTTTTGATACCTTTTGGCCTAGGATCTTGTGGACTGTTGCCTGCAGGGGAATAACTGCCTATTTTTGAGCGTGAGGCTTACCAGGAGGGGGCATCTTCTCCACCTACAGACAAGGGCCCACACACCAACACTGCTTATTAATATCTCTCAACATCAATGGCTTCAACTCTCCAATAAAATGATGCATCCTGAGAAAATGGATGTGAAACAGGATCCATCATTCTGTTGTATATAAGAAACACACATTAGCAATAAAGATAGACATTACCTCAGAGTAAAGGGTGAGAAAAAGAAAAAGAAGAAAAAGGTATTCCAAGCAAATGGACCCAAGAAGTAAGCTAGAGTAGCCATTCCAGTAGATAATAGAATAGACTTTCAACTAAAACTATCAAAAGGACAGGTAATACTCATTAAAGGAAAAATTCACCAAGAGCATGTCACAATCCTGAGCATCTATGTCCCAAACACAGGGGCACCCACATTTATAAAAGAAACATTGTGAAAGCTTAAATCACACTCCAATATGGCACATTAGTAGTAGGAGACTTCAACAGCCATCTCTCAACAATAGATAGATCATTGAGACAGAAACTAAATGGAGAAATAATGAAACTAATAGTTATCATGAATCAAATGGACCTACCAGATATATACAGAACTTTTTACCCCAATACAAAAGAATATACCTTATTCTCAGAACCTCATGGAACCTTCTCCAAAATTGACCAAATACTTAGTCACAAATCAAACCTCAACAGATACAAGATGATCTAAAAATCTCTTTGCATCTTATCAGACCACTATGGATTAAAACTGGAACTCAATAACAACAGAAAGTCTACAAATTCATGGAAACTAAATAACTCCCTTCTCAAAGATCTCTGCATCAAGGATGAAAAAAAATAGATTTTATAGGATTCAAAATGAAAATGAAGGTACAACTTACCAAAACTTATGGGACACAAGCTATGCTAAGAGGAAAGTTCATAGCACTAAAATCCTTCATAAAAAAAGAGAAAAGAAAAAAAAGAAGAGATATCATTCTAGCAACTTTACTGCATACCTGAAAGCTCTAGAACAAAAAGAAACAGACATACTCAAGAGGAGTAGAAAACTAGAAATCATCAAACTCAAGGAGGAAATCAATAAACTAGAAACAAAGAGAACAATTCAAAGAATCAACAAAACTAAGAGCTAGTACTTTGAGAAAAACACCAAGATATATAAACCTTTATCCAAATTAACTAAAAGGCATAGGAGGAGTACTCAAATCAACAAAACCATAAATAAAAAGGGAAACATAATGACAACAATGAGCTAATCCAAAATATCATTAGGTCTTACCTCAAAAGCCTATATGCTACAATATCTGAAAATCTAAATGAAACAGACAGTTTTCTTGATAGCTACCAATTATCAAAATTGAATCAAGATCAGATAAACAAATTAAATAGTCCTATGTCTCCTTAGGAAATAGAAGCTGTCATCAAAAGTCTCCTACCCAAAAAAAAGCACAGTGCCATGGTCAGATTTATACCAGACAATCAAAGATGAGCTAATACCAATTCTATTCATGTTATTTCACAAAATAGAAACAGAAGGAATATTACAAAACTCATTATATGAAGTCATAGTCACTTTGTATCTAAACCACACAAAGACCTAACAAAGAAAGAGAAATTTACACCAAATTCACTTATGAATTTTTATGTAAAAATATTCAATATTAAAATACTCACAAGCCAAATCTGAGAACACACTAAAAATATCATTCACTGTAACCGAGTAGGTTTCATCCCAAACATACAGAGGTAGTTCAATATATGGAAATCCACCAATGCAATTCATCATATAATCAAACTGGATAAAAACACATGATCATCTCCTTAGATGCTGATAAAGCCATTGACAAAAATCCAACACCCATTCATGTTAAAAGTGTTGGGGTGATCAGGGATACAAAGCAAGAACCTAAACATAGTAAAGGCAATATACACCCAGCCTATAGCCAACCTCAAACTAAATGGAGAGAAAGTTAAATCAATTCCACTGAATTCAGGGACATGACAAAGCTGTCCATACTCCCAATATCCCTTCCTTATAGTACTTGAAGTTCTAGCTAGAGCAATAAGACAACTAAAGGTGATCAAATGTAAACAAATTAGACAGGAAGAAGTTGAAATATCACTATTTGCAGATGATATGATAGTATATATAAGTGACCCCAAGAATTCTACCAAGGAAGTCTTACAGATGATAAACACCATCAACAAAATGGCTGGATACAAAATTAACTGAAAAAAATTCCTAACCTTGCTTTATATAAAAGGCAAACAGACTGAGAAAGAAATTAGGGAAACAACACCCTTCACAATAGCCACAAAAAGCAATCTACAGATTAAATGCAATTCCCATCAAAATGTCAACACAATTCTTTATAGACCTTGAAAGAAAAATTGTCATCTTCATTTGGAAAAAGAAAAACTCTGAATAGCTAAGATAATCCTATACAATGAAAGATCCTCTGAAGGAATCTCCATCCCTGATCTCAAACTGAACTGTAGAGCAATAATAATAAAAATGTCATGGTTCTAGCATAGAAAAAGACAGTTGGATTAATTGAGTGGAATCAAAAACACAGAAATAAACCCATACAACTATAGACTATTGATTTTTTTATGAGGAAGCCAACATGATGCAATGGAAAAAAAAGAAAGCATCTTCAACAAGTGGTGCCAGTCTAACTGGACGTCTACTTGTAAAAAATGCAAACAGATCTTTATTTATTATTTTTCCCCAAAACTAAAGTCCATATAGAGTAAGGATGTCAACAGAAAACTAGACATATTAAATCTGTTATAAAAAAGTGGGGAAATGCCTTAAGCTCATTGGCCCAGGAGACAATTTCTCAACAGAATATCAACAGCTCGGGCACTAAGATCAACACGTAATGAATGGACTTCATGAAACTGAAAAGCTTCTGTAAGCAAAGAACTCTGTCAACAGAACAGAATTATAGACTACAGACTGGGAAAAGATCTTCAACAATCCTACATCTGACCAAGGGCTAATATCCAAAATATATAAAGAACTCAAGAAATTCAATACCACCTACAAGTAACCCAATTAAAAAATGGGGTACACAACTAAAGAGAGAATTCTCAACAGAAGAATATCAAATGGTCAAGAAACACTTAAAGAAATGCTCAATGTCTTTAGTCAATAGGGAAATGCAAATTAAAAGAAGTCTTAGATTCCACCTTACATCTACCAAATGGATAAGATAAAAAACTCAAGTGATGGGGCTGGAGAGATGGCTCCGAGGTTAAGAGTATTAACTGTTCTTCCAGAGGTCCTCAGTTCAATTCCCAGCAACCATATGGTGGCTCACAACCATCTATAATGTGATCTGATGCCTTCTTCTGGCCTGCAGGTGTACGTGCAGGCAGAGTAATGTATACATAATAAACAAACAAACAAATCTCTAAAAATAAAACAAAACAAAATCTCAAGTGACAACACATGTTGGTGAGGATATGGAGAAAGGGGAAAACTCCTCTATTGCTGGTGGGAGTGCAAGCTTGTACAGCCACTTTGAAAATCAATCTGGTGCTTTCTCAGGAAATTGGGAATAATTCTACCTCAAGACCCTGTCATACCACTCCTGGGCTCCAAAAGATGCTTCACCATACAATAGTGATATTTGCTCAATTATGTTCATAGCAGCTTTATTCATAATAGCCAGACTCTGGAAGCAACCTAGATTTCCTTCAATTGAAGAATGGGTAAAGAAACTGTGGTACATTTGCAGGATGGAATACTACTCACCTATTAAAAATCAAAGAAATTTTGAAATTTTCAGACAAATGGATGGAACTAGAAATGATCATGCCGAGTGAGGTAAGCCAGACCCAGAAAGACATGCATGGTATATACTCACTTGTAAGTGTGTAGTATTCAAATAATATAGGATAACCACACTATAATACGTAGAACTAAAGAAGCTAAATAATGCGCACCCTAGAAAGAATGCTTAACTCTCATTCAGAAGGACACTTAGAATGAACACTGAAAGCAGTTGAAAAAAAAGGAACTGGAAGGGAGCCTACCATAGAGGTCCTCTGTAAGACTCTACCCAGCAAGAGATCCAAGCAGATGTTGAGATACACAGCCAAATTTTGGGGTGGAGCACAGGGATTTTTATTGAAGATTTGTGCAATAGAGGGACCAGGAAGGGTCAGGAGCTCCACAAGACCAATGGAGCAAACAAATCAGATAGAGGAGGGGATGCTACAGAGACTGATGCACCAACCAAGGACCATGAATGGTGTATACCTAGACCCTCTGCTCAGATGTAGTAGATAGACGCTGCTGTCTCCTTGTGGGTCCCATAATAGGGGGTAGGGACTACTTCTGACAAGGACTCTGGCCCAGACAAGTTGATCACTTACCACTGGTGGGGTGGCCCTGCCAGGCAACAATGGAAGAGAAGTGATAGGCTGAAGTCAGATGTTAGTGGAGGAGAACTCCCCTTCTAATGACTAGGGGAGGGAGGGCGAGGGTATAACAATGGGAGGATGGGGCTGGGAAGTCACATCGGAGGTGGCTACAATCAGCATGTCAAGTGAACAAATAAAAAATAAAAAAGAATTTAAAAAAAGAAAATACTTTCCATACTATAAAAATATGACATCATGACATTTGCAAGGAACCAGGTGGAACTAGGAAAGAACATCCTGAGTGAAGTAAGCAAAATCCAGACACACAAACATGGTAGGTACTCACTTATAAGTGGATATTACGTGTAAGTATAGAATAATCATGCTATACTCTTCCAGAGAGTCTAATAAGGGAGGGATGAAGCAGGAATACATGAATCTCCCTTGGAAGCAGAAATAGAATGGATTTTGTGGGTGGACTAGAGGAGATGAGGGAGTAAATATTGGGAGAGATGACGGGAATTGTGAAACATTTTAGTGGTGAGGTAGAAATTTAGTGTAACCAAAACTTCCCGGAGTCTACCAGAGTGATCCTAGCTAAGACCACTGGCAATGGGGGATTTGGAGCCTGAACTGGCCATCTTCTGTGAGAGACAGAAAGAGAATGGAAAGGAGAGAGAGGGGAGATGAAAGAGGAGAGGATAAAGATAGACAAGAAGAGAAAAGAGAGAAGTGTAGAGATAGAGCAATAGAGGAATAGAGACAGAGATAGGGAGGGATGGAGGAGGGAGAGAGACAGAGACAGACAGACGGACAGACAGAGTGATAGAGACAGAGACAGAGGCAGAGAATTTTCTTCATTTAGTTTATTCATTGAAGTATAAACTGTTTGTAAATGTTTGGATCTTCCAAGTAGTAGAACATAGAGAGACATTGCTATAGTGTCTTTACCCAGTAGGCCTTTTATACTCACGCACTTGTTCCCAGCACAGCCCAGTAGGGAGGCTATGCTTTCTCAGGTATAGTCTGATTAGCTGGTTTGTCACTCAGCCATTAGGAAAGGGAATCTTGCCTTGTTAGAGCCTGTAAGTGACAACACAAAGCTGATGTAGCACTGTAGTCCCTGATTGCTAGTGCCTGCTTACCCAGATTTTCTATCCCATATTATCATACACTGGTGATTATGTGTGTTAATTAATTAAACCCCAGCAATACTACACCCTGGTGATTTTGTTAGTTTGAAGTAAATCAGTAAAAGAACTGGAGAGAAGTATTGGATATCTCCTGCTGTTTATTGAGCTCAGGCAAGTTATTCTCACCCATTTGATTGGGAGAAATGAGGAAGTATTAGTACACATGAATAAACACACACACACACACACACACACACACACACACACACACTTTGAAATTATGTACTGTGCCTGTGTGTCAAGATCCTGTCTTATCCCAAAGTTCTTAACTATATCTGTTGAAGTTCAAATTATTCACTAAGTACAATAACCCTCATCTAATGTGAGTGAACTTGGAGACAGGATAAGAATTAATTTAAAATGTTCAAAAGATGCTGCTTATCTTCTTATGTACTAATCAATAGAGACAATTTATCTGCTCCTATTTTCTAAAAATAAAGTCATTTTATAGAGCAATGCCACAGTGGAAATTGATCAAAGGCTAACAACAAAAGGAATTGATAAATCTAAATGTACCTTGCCAGGGTGTCTGGGAGGGCCTCATGAGACTTGTATTAGATCCAATTTAATTAGCAGCTAACTTTCTCTCACAGTGGTGTAAAATAGTATGAGAAATTTGCAAATTAGGCCAAGTTGAGAGAAACAGCACATGCTAAGAACAGAGGAATTAATTAGAAAAATAGAAGTCAGAAAACAGCTACAGAACAAAGAAAGGTGAAAATGTCAATGGGAGGTTTAGAGTTTGGGACTGAATACTACAACAGCGAGAGAGAGAGAGAGAGAGAGAGAGAGAGAGAGAGAGAGAGAGAGAGAGAGAGAGAGAGAGAGAGACTATAAATTTGTCAATTTTATCAACAAGGCATGCATGTCATTTAATTTATAGCATTTTAATAAAATTCTTTGTGATTAAAGTTTCCCCATTCTAATCATTTTGACAGCTTGACATGTAGTTCACAGTCATTAAAAATCTGCCTATTTAAGATGTACAAAGTAGCTCTTAGTCTCAAGATGATGAGACCACTGCCACAATCTACTTTAATACCACTTAATCCTCCTGAAAGGAAGCCCTGCTCTCATCCCCAGGAACCAGTAAACGACTTTCCATTTCAGTGGAATTAACTATTCTGGACACTTTATGGAAACACATGCAATCTTTTCAGGAGACTCAGTAATGTGTTCTCAAGGTTCATCCATTTTATCATGTGTGAACTATATCTGCTCCTTTTATTAGAGAAGTGCTATATTGTGTGAAAACAGCAAATGAGGGGAGAATTTATCAGTGTCTGTATTGACTTCTGACAACAGGAAGACACTGCACATTCTAAATAGTCACATTTTGTGGAATGTGAGTTATATGTCAAACTGTCAAAAATAATTGGATAGGGAAAGCTTAAATCATGTATTACATTGTAAAGAGGCTGTAAATTAAAGGCTACAGCTGACATATTGGGAAGCCTATGAAAGCGTGGGTAATTCTTTTTATTATTTTATTCATATTACATCTCGATTGTTAGCCCTTCCCCTCTTTCCTCCCATTCTTTCCCTCCCTCCCACTTCCCCCCTTCTCCCCTCCCCTATGTCTGTGATTGAGGGAGACCTCCTCCCCCTATATATGCTCTTAGAATATTAAGTCTCTTCTTGGTAACTAGCTATCCTTCCTCTGAGTGCCGCCAGGCCTCCCCATCCAGGGGACGTGGTCAGAAAAGGGGCACCAGAGTTCGTGTGAGAGCCAGATCTCACTCTCCACTCAACGGTGGAGAATATCATGATCGTCGGCTAGGTCTTGGTAGGGGTTCGAAGTTTAATGCCTATATTCTCCTTGCCTGGTGCCTTAGTTTGAGGAGGACCCCAGGACCCAGATCTGCCTGTCATAAAGTTCTTCTTGTAGGTTTCCAGGACCCTGTGGGTCCTACTATTTCCTTATTCTTCCATGTTACTCTCGCCTAAAGTCTCAATAGGATGTCCTCTCCTCTGACCCACTTTCTTGGTAAGTAAAGTTTTTCATGGTATGTATCCCTTGGACTAGTGTTTTGATATAAGTGAGTATATACCATTTGTCTCTTTTTGCCTCTGGGTGAACTCACTCATTATAATAATTTCTGGGTCAATCCATTTGTCCACAAATTTTGGGAATTCCTTGTTTTTAATAGCTTTGGTAATTCTTTAGAGCACCTCTCTCAATTTGTTGGTGGTGTTAGCTGCCCACCTTAAACTGTCCCATGTCCTATACATGCCTAGCACATGTGTGATCATTGAATTTAGCTCTGGGATTTTATATAAAACAATACTCATCTACCAATGCATGAACAGTTATGTCTTTTCCATGTTTTTGCTGCCAAGAAAAGTGGTTATAAATATTCATGTGCAACTTTCTCCAAGGACTCAAGCTGTGATTTCTCCTGGGATGTGCTTAGGGGAAGAATCACTGGGTTGGACAGTAAGTCCATGTCAACAATTGAAGGACTGCCAAGCTGCTGTCATTAACAGCTACAGAACACTGCTTTACAGAGACCAGCATTTGAGGTTGTGGTTTCCTCTATTCTTTGCCCATATGCTTTATTGTGTATCTTTCTTATCATAACCATCCTTTGGGCTGTGAAAAAGTGCTGTCCTTAAGTGTTTTTGAATTGCCTTTCTCTGAAGATGAATGATACCAAGTTCTCTGATTCTTATGGCATGCTACACTTGAACGTATGTTTCAAAAAGTATCTTCTCAAGTCCTTATATCTTTTATCTTTCTGCTTTCCTCTGGCAGGGCCTCATGTGACATAAGTAGGCATTGAATCTTCTATGTATCAGAGCACAGCCTTGAAGTCCTGATCCGCCTGCATTTAACTCCTGAGTTCTGGAATTGAGGGATTAGCTCAGCTCAAAATTGTGATATCCCTGCCTACTTTTTTTTTATCATTTCCTACCAGTTATCAATGAGTATCCTTTCACTTTGTTTTGCTTTTTAAAGATGGTAATTATGATTATTATCTATCTATGATATATATCATATATAAGCAATTAATAAAATTTCTTCCCAGATCCTGAGAACCAGGTATTTTGATATGTTGTGCCACTTTCATGATGGCATTCCTTAAAACACTAAATCACATTATTCTGAAGTCCAGTTCTTTTTTCTTCTATTCATCCTTATATTGTCAATGTCCTATATAAGACAAAATTGTATAACACCAAATTGAAAAAAATGCTCAGTTACATTTCTTAATAGCATTTTAAAATAGTAGTTTACACATTTAGATCCGAGATCCATGATGATTTAATTTTTATCTGTGGTCTATCTGTAGGTAAAACCCATTTTAATGTAATTAATCTGTTTAACCAGCAACAAATTTTAAAAACCTATTCATTTATTACATTGATATATTTATTTGCTACTGTTATAAAAAACTGAGTACTTGTATAAAGGCTTTCATCTTTGCTTTCAATACTATACAATTTATAAGCTAAAAGAGCCAAGATAGGATCAAGTCATCAGAAACTAGGAAGATACAAGAAAAGGCCCTTTCTCAAACTCTTCTGAGACAGTGTGGCTCTGCCAGCATGCTGCCATGTTTCCTCTAGAACAGAGAACAAATGTCAGTTGTCTTAGGACACAGGCATTGGTACCTTGGTATAATAAACTAGGAAACTAGCATGCAACAGGATCAAATGGGCTTTGGAGCTGGACTACCATGAACTTGGCTCCAGCAGTCTTTTATTAGTTAACTCTGAATCACCAAGACAATTCTATCAAAACCTGGCATTATCTCCAATATATCAGACACATAAATAGAGCCATGTTCTTTGTGGTTTGAAATAGGTGGTTGTTGCTACTAAAATTGTAAAGTCTTTGGGTTTTTTTGTCATTGTTATAACCATTATCAATGGAATCTGTTGCTAAGCAGAATTTCTTTGTAAAGTATATTCCCAGGGATGCCAAGACTTTGGCTTCTTGAGGCAACATTGTCATTTATAAAGCCATCGCACTGGAGAACAGTATAATCAAGTATAAATAATATGAATACTAAAATGCTAATAATGCTAATAAGTTTAAAAATTTCAAATTTTATATCACAGTGTTTTAATTCTGTGACACATGAGTTTCACTATTGACGGAAAGTGCTTATGGCTAAATTTTAATTCTCACCCTTGATTGTAAATACTTCTATTTTCCTAATGTATGGATTATAATCTGGACTTTTTGTACATATAAGCACTGTCTTCAGAAATGGTCTATAACATGATGTGGCTTCTTATCTGCTCATCCCGTACCTCTCACCACATTCCTCACATTATAGAGATGTGCGGTAACACAACATTCCATGCCTTTGTGGCTCTAACTTCCAAGTGGCTCTTGGCCAACACTATTAACAGCATGGCCTCTGCTGTTAAAAGCTGGTGTATTTGCCTGTCAGGTTCCTATTTCTTAGGATGAACAGTTAGGTGAGATGAGACAGAACAGGCTTTTAGAAGGTGCTTGACAGATGGGCTTTGCCTGCTTGTAGCCCAGTTAGAATCAATAAAAACTTGTCACACACAAGAATAATTCCTGCTCAAAGTAATGAGCACTGACTTATACAATTTTATTTCTACCTCTGCAAAATGTTTCTAGGCAGAGGTCAGTATTTATATGGAAGTGCTTGCCTTTGGTGCTCATTTTCCAAAAGGGATTGTTGGAAGTCTTACTAGACTGAGATTCTGGAAATGCTGGGTAAAATACTGCCAATTTGTTGTGTTCTTCTCACTTTCTGTCCCTTACTCAGAGGGGGACACACACACACACACACACCAGGTTAGAATGATTGATGAAGAGCAAGCAATCTCTCTGAATATGTCTTATTCTACTTCTCAACACATCAATTATCTCATTTGTAAAATGGAAAGAAGTATCAAGAATTGTATGGTATGTATTATTTTTGTTGCAATTCATTTGCTACAATTGGAATGAACACTCTGTAGATGTATGCTCTGCCTTAAACTTACATTATTTTAAACCAATATATTTTATTACAACTTATTAACCAATCATATGTTACATATAACCTAATAAAAACAATAAGCAAAAGAGGGTTAAAGAACACAATAACAAAACTGTAAGGATATCAGTTTCAAGGAACGATTCTCCTGGCATAATCAGGAGGATTTCTTCTATTGGAACCTGGAGTAACCAGAACCTTGAACCTCAGCAGGAGCCTGAGCCCCAAAGCCTTCCCTCGAGGAGTTCTCTCTAGGAGCATCTCGAAGTGGAGCAATGAACAGACAAAACTATCAAAGTCTCCAAGGAGCCCCGCCTCCAGTTCTGGGCTCATTTATATATCTCCTTCCAGAGTCTGTTCACGGGATCTTTTCAGCTGGCAACAATCAAGCTCCCGCACAAGGTGGCTGGCCTTCTAGTGGATTAACCTCACCTGTTCTCTCACAAGACAGTTCACCAACCCACACTTGGGATCATAAAAAACAGGTTTTCCTCTCCTTCAATAACCAGAAGCTGGAATCAACATAGATGTCTCTCAACTGAATAAGAGGAGTCAATTAACAACAAGATTCTTGAGTAAGGGTCCTGTAATGACTCCGAGTCAGCATATTTTTTCTTTGTGTCTAAGTCCTTCCTTGTTTACTCATTTTTCATTAATACCCTATCAGCTAGTTTAAAGTTCTTCTCATTTATAATCACAATCAAAATGACCTGAGTCTAAGAAGGCTTTTAATGCAAGCTCTTTTTTTAACTTTTTAAAAATTAATTCATTCATATTACATTCCAATAGTTATCCTATCACTTGTATCCCCCCATTCCTCCCTCCAACCCGCTTTCCCCCGCTCTTCTTCCCTATGACTGCGACTGAGGGGGACCTCGTTGCCCTGTATATTCTCATAGAGTATCAAGTCTCTTCTTAGTAGCCTGCTATCCTTCCCCTGAGTGCTACCAGGCCTCCCCATAAAGAGGGTGTGGTCAAATATGGGGACCCAGTGTTGGTGTGAAAGTCAGTCTCCACTCAACTGTAGAGAATGTCCTATCCATTGGCTAGATCTGGGTAGGGGATCGATGTTTATTGCACGTATAGTCCTTGGCTGGTGCCATAATTTGAACAGAACCCCTGGGCCCAGATTTGCCCATCATAATGTTCTTCTTGTAAGTTTCTAGGACCCTCTGGATCCTTCTATTTCCCCATTCTCCCATAATTCTCTCACCTGGAGTCCCAATAGGATGTCCTACCCTCTATCCCACTTTCCTGATAAGTAAAAATTTTCATGGGACATGCCCCTTGGTCTAGTATGCAGATATAAGTGAGTATATACCATTTGATTCTTTCTGCTTCTGAGTTAACTCACTCATTATGATCATTTCTAGTTCAATCCATTTGTCCACAAATTTTGGGACTTCCTTGTTTTTAATAGCTGAGTAGTATTCCATAGTGTAAATGTACCACAGTTTCTTTATCCATTTTTCTACTGATGGACACTTAGGCTGTTTCCATGTTCTGGCTATTATGAATAAGGCTGCTATGAACATGGTTGAGCAAATTTTCTTATTGTGTGCGGGAGCATCTTCTGGGTATATTCCAAGGAGTGGAATAGCTGGGTCTTGAAGAAGCCCTATTCCCAGTTTTCTGAGATAGTGCCAGATGGATTTCCAAAGTGACTGTACTAGTTTGCATTCCCACCAGCAATGAAAGAGTGTTCCTCTCTCCCCACTTCCTCGCCAGCTTGTTGTGTCACTTGAATTTTTGATCTTAGCCATTCTGATGGGTGTAAGATGGAATCTGAGAGTTGTTTTGATTTGCATTTCCCTGATGACTAAAGATTTTGAGCATTCCTTTAAGTGTTCCTCAATCTTTTGATATTCCTGTTTAGTTCTGAGCCCCATTTCTCAATTGGGTTATTTGATTTGGTAGTGTTTAATTTCTTGGGTTCTTTATATATTTTGTATATGAGACCTTTGTCAGATGTAGGGTTGATGAAGATCTTTTTCCCGGCTGTGGGCAGTCGCTTTGTTCTGTTGGCAGTGTCTCCTGCCTTAGAGAAGCTTCTCAGCCTCATGAATTCCCATTTATTAATTGTTGATGTTAAGGTCTGGGCTGTCAGTGTTCTGTTCAGGAGGTTGTCTCCTGTGCCAATGTGTTCCAGGCTCTTCCCCACTTTTTCCTCTAATCAATTTAATGTCTTTGGTTTTATGTTGAGATCTTCAATCCACTTACTTGAGTTTTGTGCATGGTGACAAATATGGGTCTAATTGCATTTTTCTACATGTAGACATCCAGTTAGACCAGGACCATTTGTTGAAGATGCTATCCTTTTTCCATTGAATATATTTGGCTTCTTTGTCAAAAGTCAAGTGCCCATATGTGTGTGGATTCATTTCTGGGTCTCCAATTCGATTTGATTTATCAACCAGCCTATTGCTGTGCCAGTACCATGGTGTTTTAATTACTATTACTCTATAGTACAGCTTGATATTGGGTATGGAGATTCCTCCTGAGGACCTCTTATTGTATAAGATTGTTTTAGCTTTTCTGAGATTTTGTCTTTCCATACAAAATTGAGAATTAACTTTTCAATGTCTTTTAAAATTTCTGTAGGTATTTTGATAGGAATTGCATTTAATCTGTAACTTGCTTTGGTAAGATTTCCATTTTTACTATGTTAATTCTCTTGATCCATGAACAGGGGAGAGCCCTCTGTCTTCTAGGGCATCTTCAATCTTTTTCTTCAGGGACTTAAAGTTTTTTTTTCAAACAAGTCATTCACTTGCTTGGTTAGAGTCACTCCTAGATGTTTTATATTGCTTGTGGCTGTCATGAAGGGTGTAGATTTCCTAATTTCTTCTTCTGCATGGTTGTCATTTGTGTATGAGAAAGCAACTGACTTTTTTGAGTTAATTTTGTATCCACCCAATATGCTGAAGGTGTTTATCAGCTGTAGGAGTTCTCTGGTGGCATTTTGGGGGTCACTTATGTACACTATCATATTATCTGCAAATAGGGATAATTCAACTTCTTCCTTTCCCATTTGGATACCCTTGATCTCCTTGAGTTGTCTTATTGGCCTGGCTAAAACTTCAAGAACGATACTGAAACAATATGGAGATAGTAGGCAGCCTTGCCTAGTCCCCTATTTTAGAGGAACTTCCTTGAGTATCTCTCCATTTAATTTGATGTTGGCTATTGTCTTGCTGTATATAGCCTTTCTTATGTTTAGGTATGTGCCTTGTATCCCCGATTCCTCCAAAACTTTAAACATGAATGGGTGTTGGATTTTGTCAAATGCTTTTTCTGCATCTAAGAAGATGATTGTGTGGTTTTTTTTTCTTTTAGTTTGTTTATATGGTGGATTACATTGATGGATTTCTGCATATTAATCCATGCCTGCATGCCTGGAATGAAGCCTACCTACTCATGATGAATGATATCTTTGATATGTTCTTGTATTTGTTTTGCGAGTATTTTATTGAGTATTTTTGCAGCTATGTTCATAAGAGAAATTGGTCTGAAGTTCTCCTTTTTTGTTTGGTCCTTGTGAAGTTTAGGTATCAATGTGACTGTGGCCTCATAGAAATAATTTGGTAATGCTCCATCCATTTCTGTCTTTGTAGTAGCTTGAAGAGTATCAGTATTAACTCCTCTTTGAAGGTCTGGTAGAATTCTGTGCTGAAACCTCTGGCCCTGGGCTTTTTTTGCTTGGAAGACTATCAGTGATTGCTTTTATTTCTATAGGACTATATAATTTGTTTATCTGATTTTGATTCAATTTTAGCAAGTGGAATTTATCAAGAAAATTGTCCATTTCCCTTAGATTTTAAATTTTTGTGGCATATATGCCCTCGAAGTAGGATCTTATGATTCTTTGTATTTCTTCAGTGTCTGTTGTTATATGTTCCTTTTCATTTCTGATTTTGTTGATTTGGATATGGTCTCTCTGCCTTTTCGGTAGTTTGGCTAATGGTTTGTCTATCTTGTTGATATTCTCAAAATACCAGCTCCTGGTTTTGTTGATTCTTTGAATTATTCTCTTTGTTTCTAGTTTATTGATTTCAGCCCTGAGTTTGAGTATTTCCAGATGTCTATTCCTCTTGGGTGTTTCTGCTTCTTTTTTTCTAGGGCTTTAGATGTGTTGTTAAGTTGCTTATGTAGGATGTTTCCAATTTCATTTTAATGGCACTTAGTGCTATGAATCTTCCTCTTAGCATCACTTTCAATGTTTCCCACAAATTTGGGTATATTTTTCCTTCTTATTCATTGAATTCCAGGAAGTCTTCTATTTTTTCCTTTATTTCTTCCCAGCTCCAGGTGTCATTAAGTAGAAAGTTGTTTAGTCTCCACGTGTGAGTAGGCTTTTTCTTCTTTCTTTTGTTGAAGTCCAGCCTTAGACCATGGTGATCTGATAGGATACAAGGTATTATTTCCATCATCTTGTACCTGTTGAGGCTTGCTTTGTGACCTACTATGGGATCAATTTTGGAGCAGGTTACATTGGGGTACTGAGAAGAAAGTATAGTCCTTTGTGTTTGGGTGGAAAGTTCTGTAAACATTTGTTAGAGCCATTTGATTCATGCTATTGGTTAGTGATGTTATTTCTCGGCTTATTTCCTGTTTCAATGACCTATCCTTCAGTGAAAGTGGAGTGTTGAAGTCTCCCACTATTACTGTGTGGGAATTGATGAGTGTTTTAAGCTTTGTTAATAGTTCTTTTACAAATGTGGGGCCCTTGTATTTGGAGCGTAGATGTTCAGAATTGTGATGCCATCTTGGTTGATTTTATCCTTGATGAGTATAAATGGCCTTCCTCATCCCTTTTGATTAATTTTTGTTGAAAGTATAATTTATTAGATATTAGAATTGCTATACCAGCTTGCTTCCTGTGACCATTAACTTGGAATATTTTTCCCCGCCTTTTACCCTGAGGTAATGTCTGTCCTTGTGGGTGAGATGTATTTCTTGAATGCAAAAGAATGTTGGGTCTTGTTTATGCATCCACTCAGTTAGTCTGTGTCTTTTTATTGGATAATTGAGACCATTGATGTTGAGAGATGTTAATGACCAGTAACTGTTAAGGCCCTTCATTTTGATGTTTGTTACAGCCAAGAGTTTGTGAGGTTGTGATTTTGTGATGGTGTAGTTATCAATTTCCTGTGTAGTTTTGGTTGAAACTCATCCCTGTGGGGTAGAGTTTTCCTTCTAGTAATTTCTGTAAAGCTGGAACTGTTTGAATTTGTTTCTGTCATGGAATATTTTGTTTTCTCCATCAATGGCTATTGATAGTTTCACTGGGTATTGTAGTCTAGCCTGGCATCTGTGGTCTCTTAGGGTTTGCAGGACCTCTGTCAAGGCCCTTCTGGCTTTCATGGTCTCTGCTGAAAAGTCGTGTAAACCTCTGATAGGTTTACCATCATGTTACTCTGCCTTTTTCTCTTGCTACTTTTAATATTCTTTCTTTTTTATGTATATTTTTTCTTTTTATTATTATGTGGTGGGAAGATTTTCTTTTCTGGTTTATTCTATTTGGTGTTCTGTAGGCCTCTTGTATGTTCATATGCATCTTCTTCAGATTGGGAAATTTTTTTTCTATAATTTTGTCGAAGATATTTTCTTGGCCATCAAGTCGGGCATCTTCTCCTTCCTCAATGACAATTATTCTCAGGCTTCATCTTTTCATGATGGATGTTCTGTGTCAGGAACTTTTCGGATTTAGCATTTTCTTTGATGGTTGTTTCGGGTTGTATGACTGTATCTTCAAGTCCCAAAATTTGTCCCTCCATTTCTTGGATTCTGTTAGAGAAGGTCACATATCTTTGTTGATTGCTTTCTTCTCTAAGGCCTCCTGGTCACATTCTTCTGTGTGTTCCTTTATCATAGATATCCATTTTCTTCTCCAGATCTTGAAGTGTTTTACTGATTTCCTTCATCTGTCTGTATTTTCCTGAAATTCTTCCAGTGTTTCTCTATATGGCTCTTTTATGTCTTCAACCCGCTTGGTTGCATCATCCTGCAGTTGTTTACAGATTTCTTCATTTCTTCCACTATCATCTTCCTTACGAAGGACTTGAGGTCATTTTCTTGTATTTCAATTGTGTTTGTGTTCTCAGGGTTGGTTTGTTGTTGTTTTTGTTTGTTTTGTTTTATTTTGTTTTTTGGTATAGCTGGGATCTGGAGATGCTGTGCTGTTTTGGTTTTTGTTGTTTGTGTTCTTATGCTGTCCTTTAGTCATGTTCCTGTTTCGTTGATGAAATGTGGCTTCTGGTGTTCTTCACTGGTTGTTGAGAGTGGATACTTGGTGCATGATTATAGGTTGCGTGCTCTTGACTGTGGGGATCAGGGAGTTTTTCCCTGACACAGGCAGGTGACCTAGTTTCTACTCCTGGAGACTTTTATCTACACCTTAGGCTCCAGGCTGGGTCAGCAGAGGTAGACTTCTGACTGGTCCCTTTCACATTAGTGTTGTGATTCAGGCCAGCTGTTATGGGGTCTCAGATCGAGGCTGGGAAGCTCTGGATGGGCAAGATGTTCCCAGTTGCCTGCACTTCCCATAGACCTGTAGTCCAGACCTCAACCAGCTCAGACCCACTGAGCTATGGGCTCCTTTTAGACCAGCGTATAGACACCTCAGGGGTGTCCAGCCTCTCGGGAGAGTGTAGGAGATCCTCCTGGGGCTATGGGAAGTGTCCAAGGGGTGTTCTAACTGCTTGGATCTGCAGGCTCAGTACCCTGATTCTGCCTCCAGTTTGGGCCTGTTCCACCCCACAGGCTGTGCGCAGTCTCACTCAGCTAGGTGGACGCTGTCGCATGGGAGATCCTTCTGGGGCTGTGTGAAGTGTCTAAGCTGGGTTCTAACTGCTTGGGTCTGCAGGTTCTGTCCCCTGTGCCCAGCTCCAATCTGGGCCTGTTCAACCCTGTGGGCTGTGTGCACTCTCTCTGGTCTAGGTGGACCCAGCCCCATGGAAGATTCTGCCAGGGCTGTGTGAAGTTCCAAGCTGGGTTCTAACTGTTCAGATCTGTAGACTCAGTACCCTGTACTCTGATCCAATGTGGGCCCGTCGGCCCCTGAGATAGGTGGGCCCAGCTGCTCAGTAGCCTGCGTTCAGCTCCAACATGGGTCCATTCCACCCTGCAGGCTGCGTCCACTCTCTGTGAGCTAGGTGGACCCAGTTGCTTGTGTTTCCACGCAGCACGGGGTCCTTTAGCAAATTTGGTGGGGTGGGTGGATGGGGCCAAGGGCAGCTTCCCCTGTTTCCCTGTGACTTCCACAGGCCAGGGGCTCTGGTACTGGCCCACACACTGAATTAGGGATTTATCTGCCAACTGCATCCCACAGATGGGTTCCGTTTGACTGTCTGGAGAGTGGGTTCAGGACCTCTGTGGTCTGTTCCTTGACCTAGGGCCAGGCCTGCTGGTGTTCTGCACTGTGCAAGACCCCACTCACCTAAAGTTCTCTGGATTTAGCAGTCTGTTGCTCCATTCAAGTCCCTTGTCTCCATGCAGCAGATCAGATACAGTGCTTGCTGGTCACTGCCATCTTGGAACTCCTAAACTTACATTTTTAACATGTATCACAAACCTCAGTATGTTTAAAACTCTGCCCTTGCTGAATATATCATCACATTGTCCTATTCAAGCTTGCGTATTTTTCATCCAGTATGTGGTCATTTTATCAGGGGGTTCGGGTGCCCTTCTGTGCTTTAGAGACAAATTAACAGATAGTATATAACTAACAGATAGTATATAACTAACAGATATTATATAAATAACAGATAGTATATAAATAACAGTATATAAATATATAAAATATCATCTTTTGTTCATGATGTTGTTGACATTCATTGTGTTACTGGAGGGCAAAATGGATGTGATTTCATAGATTATGGCATGTTTTCCTGGTGCTTGCTCATTACATACAAAGGCATTACATTCAGTTCAGTAAAATGGAATTCAGGGAGCATTCACCACTGAGAATAAGGATAGACCTCAATCAGAAATGCCAAGCTAAGTCCTTTGAGAGATAAAAAAATACACATCCCTCATCACTTTGTCACGCTCCACATAGGTACCGTCCTTTGATGTCTCATGTCTTGTTTGTATTATAATCATGTCTCCCTGCATTCGGGAGGAAAACTGCATTTGCCAGGATGATGCTGGCTTTAGGCAAAACAAATGCTTTACATTTATCAAAGCTTTTTACAATACCTGTACGCTCTTTACTAGGACGCATGGCTATGTTACTTCAGTTCCTCCCCCTGATTTAAAATAGCTTATGTGGTCTAATTTGGACTGCTGCTTACTTCCACACAGAGATGGGGGAGTCAGCAACAGCAGTTTTCAGATTTCTTGTTTTCAAACTTTGCAAATCGATGGAATCAAAGTTTAGTTAAAAGAAGGCACAAATGAGATATATGCTTTTTTTCCTGCAAGGTGGTGATGATTCAATCTGGTTCATTAATTGAAGATTCAGAGAGAACACTCACTGGTGTCTTGTAGTATCATTCATACAGGAAATGCAAGTAGCAGCTGCTTGCTGCAGTGGTAGCTAATGTGCTAACTCACTAATTAGAGAAATGCAAATTGCAAACACATATTTTGTTGCCTCTAGGGCCCTGTTGAAGAATCAATGCAGAAAGGATCCTTTAAAAAGAAAAAAAAAAAAAAAGACTCACCTTTGGGGGATCTTTAAGGAAAGATGCAGTTTGTGCTGCTTGGTGCATTTTGCTGAAGTAGCAGCTGGTGTAGGTGAACAGAAGTTAAACAAAAGGAAGCTTAAACCACAGAGCAAATAGAAGCCAATGATAGCACGAGTAATCTACTTATAAAACAACTTAAGGTCACATAATTTCCCACCTTGTTGGTTCAAGGGGTAGCTGCTAAGAGTGTGTTTTATGAGAGTGTTTGGAGGAAGGAAAGGGAAGTGGAAAACAATATTATTATAGTACAGTCTCTAAAAAATACAATAAATATTATTAAAGTGCATTACAATTTCCTCTTTTTCTCATTTTCCTCTTCAAAATGACTGATATTTAAATAGGGAATGGTATAAGATAAGGACACAAAGAGAGTGGAGTGTAAAATGACAGAAAAAAATGGCTAAAAGCCATAATTAATTTATCTTAAGTTATATATAATAGATCTAACTCTCTATATACATATATAGTTTATAAATTGAATTGTCCCATCTAGGTTGATTGTGTTTTTTCTCCTCAAGAGCCACTGACTATCTGTAAAGGCATGAAAAACTCATATTTGAGTTGTTAGTCAGGGTTGTCCACGAGACTCTCAAGAATTTATATGCTATTCCTGTTGCCCTTGAGAGGTGGAAAAGAATTTTCTATTGCTAAAGATACACATTGGACACAGGACCCAGAGTACCTAAGATTGATCTGACCTGGACATCTCCTCCCTGATGATAACCTTTCATGGGACCAGAAGATGCCAAGAGAGGTAAGTCAACAGTACTCTATGCAGTTATGTAACCTATTACCACAACAGTGGCCTGAATGTCATGGTAACCTTCATGTACAATAGTGCCAGGCATATCCTGGCAATAACTGACAGCTTTCTAAGCAGTCTTAAGGCCCACTCATTGAGGGAAATAAAGAATACTACTGAAAACATAGCTACCTATTTGGGCTTAGAAGAATCATGGATCTGGGAGGAAAATCTCCAATTTCCAAGTTTACTAAATCAGCATAATCCTTAACTACACTCTCAGTATTTATACTTGTGCCCACAGACAGCTGTTGCTCCCATCCCTCATCAAAGAAACGTTCCTTTACAACAGACAGAGACCATTGTAGAAAACTGTAGCCAGCCAATATATAGGGAACAAGAAGAAGAGATTGTGTGGTGCCGAGTCTCAGCTTATATATTTCTAACACAACTCTTGCACCTAAGGTTCAGGGGTCATTGTGGTTGAGAAAAAGTGTAAGATTGTATGAGCTATAGGAATAGGAAATTTGCTGGGAGACTGTGTCTTCTAAAAGCATCTAAGAAGTTACACTCATAGAATCTCATCCACATGGTTTCCTAAACAAGACCTGAATAAGGTGCCCCTGCCGATTGGATATATAGGTTTAGGGCTATATATGTATCTGAGAACAATCAAGGACATAGAGGTAATGATTTTGAGAGTGATCAAGGGGGAACATCAGAGAGGTTGGAGGGAAGAAAGGGAAGTAGAAAATGATAATAGAGTCTCTTTATCAATTATGAGAGGAAAAGCTATCGCTAGAGACATGGGCCAATTTAAATGCTCATTCTTTGGTTTGCTTCTGCCTAATGATCTGTGCATTTGACTGCTACTGGATCAACCGATTTTTAATTAAGCCTAACTAATTGTGTGGGGTTTTTTTTTTTTTGTTTCTTTTGGGGAGGTGTTACTGATTTTTTGTCTTTTAAGATGAGGCTGCTTAACTCCTTGGGCTGAGACCTCAGTTTCTGTTCATAAATTATTAGACTATAAGTCAAAGCCTGTAAGCTTCTACTTTACAAAGTCCATGGATATTCTGAGGTTGATGAAGTGACATGTACAAAGTATGTTCTAGGATTCTCAGAAACAGTGTTTAAAAGAATAAGAGAGGGGTCACATTTAAGAGACAGGAGAGGAAGGAAGAGGGAGGAGAAAGAAAAAAGAAAAGTAAAGTAAAAAACATATATTTCAGTATATTTCATCTGGCCCTGTGCCCACATGTAGGAGGAGCACCACTGAAGTGCTATGAGAATGGGGGCGTCGGCTCATCGTGGCGCTGTCCAAATGCTCTCAGCATAGACAAAGCACAAGTGTCTTTACACAGTTCTTTACATTATTTCCAAACATTTCTGATCAGTAAAGGAATCCAGGAAACTGCCATACTATTTTTTTTTTTTTTTTTTTTTTTTTTGGCTTTTAGAGAGCAGGCTCTGTAGGACACTTTAACTTGTCCATGCAAGAGCTTCCTAATGCCCAAGAGGAATGAAGTCCGCCCTCAGTTCACAAGTCCTCATTTGTTTTCTGTTTTATTTTCTCCATATTCTCTCACACTAAGTCATATCAGAGCCAGTGTTTTCTATTACCAGGGGTGATCACAGCCCTGCACTTTAGAGCTTACATGAATACTATATCTTCACCCCTGACCTGTGTGGATTGTATACCCTATAGCTTCTTCCTGCTTCTTATTTGAAGACTGAGGGCAATGCCTCTGTATTATTAGTTACAGAGTGGCCAGAAAGGACAAATGGGATGCTTTGCAAAACCTCTCAAAATGTCAAAATTTTAAAACTGCATGTAAAATCATATTTATTTTAAAAGAGACTTAAATGCTTTCGATGTTTGAAGTTTTAGAGGGAAACACATGAGACTTGATTTTTTTAGTTGCTCTTTGAACTATTTGTAAACTTGTTTATTTTTATGTATCTTTGATAAACCAATACAACTCACACAGTGATAGAGAACCTATTTTTGAGGTTAGTCAAAGATGGTTTCCACTTTCCCTCATGTATTTATAAGTAATTTTATTTTTAGCTTATAGATAAAGCTATGTTGGTTTACAAAGAAGTAATATTCCTGATGCTAATACTGATAGATTTTAGTGAAAACAAATGTCTATAAACATTTGTCTTATACCCATGGGTAAATAGAGTCTTCATCCCTCATCAAGGAGACCTCTCTTTGCAAAGGATGGAGACCATTACCAAAAAGGACAGCCAATCAAAATGCAGAACTACGGAGCACACAGCCAAGTGATACAAACAACTCTCTCACCTAAGGCTCAGGGAGTGCAGCTGAAGAGAAGGGAGGGACCAGAGGGCCAGAGTTTACTTTGTTATTGAATCTGCCTAATAATGGCAGAGATGACTCTCATGAAGCCTCACCAGCATGCATATGCAAATGTGAGCAACGCAAGCATGGCACTCATAGACATACCAAAGTGGACAGGAAAGGCCCACGAGCTCTCAACCTTACACAAAGAATTCAGGCAACTGTGTAAAGCTGGCAGCAGGATAGGAAGAACACACCGATAGATTGTCCAGAACCAAAAATGATCAGCCCCTAAAAATATATCCAAGTAACATTATACTGCCTCAATAGGCTATACTTATGAATATACCTGTATATATGTACTCATAATGTGAATGCGTTAAGAATTAGTCAAAATTAGTCATAAATTTGAAGAGCGAGGGGAGACATATATGGGAGGGTTTAGAAGAAGGAAAGGAAAGGGAAAATGATGTTATTAAATCATAATCTCAAAAATTATAAATAAACTATATTATGTGCCTTATGAGGTGGTGCAGGGAGTAACAGAGTTTGGTGTCAAGACTAATGACCTCAGTTTCATACCTGGGACCCATGTAGAGGAAGAAAAGAACCAACTCCTGCATGTTTTCCTCCTATTTTCATGTATGTGTAATTTCAATCAAAACTATATTGAGCATTGACAAAATACATAGTTGGTTCAAAATAATATTATATGCTGATTTTTAAAAATTGGCATAATTCTGTTTTAACCCCACTTCGTAAGGACTCACAGTTGTTCTTGGCATCATCTGAGAAATGCTGGCCCTGCAGAAGGGCAGTTTGTTTTGACTTTGAATGGAGGGCCCTACGTCCTCTCCAATTCTTAGGTGGAAAGCAGGCTATAATAGTTGATGCCACACTGTAGCTGCAAACTAGAGGCAAGAAAAAAATGAGAATTTACATAACAGTTCATGTACATTTTTATCATATCAATATAAAATATTGAAAAGTAATGCTACTTATTAAATAAAAAAGAAACAATCCTAGGCCCTCTCTTATTCAGTGTCATCACAGCTTTATAAGTAAGTGGTACCTACACTCATGAATGTGCATTCTATGCATATGTGACTTGTAATTAACCCCAAAACAATTATGCTTACTTGTAAAAACCAAACTATTTGGTCTTCAACCCCATCAGAGACGTGAGAATGAATAAAATTATTTTTCTGAGTACACAAGAAGTTCAGGTTAGGAGCTTCCAAATTGAAAAAAAAATGACAGAGACAGTTTGCTGTCTGAACAGTCACCCAAAACTCTCTACAGCATTGGAGCATCATCTTCAGCCTTCTGGTCCAATATATCTGACAGGCATATTTGTGAAGCAGGAACTATTAAGGATTTGCTTACCCTGTCTTAGAAGAGTTTGACCATCAACTCTGCCTGCATCCAAGCTTGTCCATTTTTACTCTGAATTCTGTCTGTGGCCAAAACAAGGACATTTTACCCAGTGTCTGGTTTGCCACAACTGAAGTAATCTTCAGAACGAGGTTCTTTGACTTCATCATCTTCCTTGAGGTAGGCTGGGTGTTGCTAGGAGTTAACATGGCTTTCTAATCGTAAGCCAGTTTCACACTCTCTCACACACAATCTAAATTTTCAGGTGATGAACGAGATGTGGAAGAATAAACTGGTGATTATAAACTATAAATGTCTTACCAGAGTCTTATGCCTCAAATGAGACAAGGGTGGGGCTCAGCATCTTGACTTTAGAGGATGTCATCACCACTACCATCATCATCATCCACAACTAATCAACCACCACCACCACCACCACCACAACACACACACACACACACACACACACACACACACGTGTGTGCGTCATTAAATCTGCTTTTTGAGGGGGGACACAGTCTTAAGAGAACCATTCTTTCCTGGTAAGTGAAGGCTTTCGTGGGACATGCCCCTTGGGCTAGTATGCAGATATAAGTGAGTATATACCATTTGAGTCTGCTTCTTGGTTAACTCACTCATTATGATCATTTATTGCTCAATCCATTTATCCACAAATTTCGGGAATTCCTTGTTTTTAATAGCTGAGTAGTATTCCATAGTGTATATGTACCACAGTTTCTTTATCCATTCTTCTACTGAGGGACACTTAGGCTGTTTCCATGTTCTGGCTATTATGAATAAGGCTGATAGGCAGATTTGGGCCCAGGGGTCCTGCTCAAACTAAGGCACCAGCCAAGGACAATACAGGTGGTAAATTTTAAATCCCTACTCAGATCTAGCCAATGGTCAGAACATTCTCCACAGTTGAGTGGAGAGTGGGGTATGACTTTCTCACGTACTCTGGTGCCTCACATTTGACCATGTCCCCTGGAGGGGGGAGACCTGGTGGCACTCAGAGGAAGGACAGCAGGTTACCAAGAAGAGACTTGATACCCTATGAGCATATACGGGGGAGGTAATCCCCCTCAGGAACAGTCATATGGGAGGGGAATAAGGGGAAAATGGGAGAGAGGGAAGAATGGGAGGATACAAGGGATGGGATAACCATTGAGATGTAACAAGAATAAATTAATAAAAAAATAAATAAATAAAAAAGAGACAACCATTTTTCTTCCTAGAACTGCTGTTTTCTTGTGTGTGAGCTGAAAATGAGTTGCCACAATGAACTGATCAAAGCTAAGCATATAATAAAAGCCTGGGAACATCCTGAAACAATATAGACTTTGCTGGGTGATGAGGAGCATAGGGAGATCTTATAGATTTAGAAATGTCTGATTCCATCCTAACACTGCACATTTCTATGTTGATATATTTTTATACATTATGTTAACTGTAACAAATTATGCTTTTAATCATCACAATTTTTTTATTACATATAAGGTAATTTTGGTCACATATTTTGCAACACTACACACATTAGCCCTCACTCCACTCTCCTCTTTGTCCTATCCCTACCCTAAAAGTCTCCTGTCAGTTCTCATATTCTTTATTTTGCATTCTATGTATAAGAGAAACTGTGTAATATTTGTGTTTCTGAGTCTGGTTATTGTGTTGAACACGATGATCTCTAGTTCCATCTAGTTTCTTAAAAATAGATTTCATTCACACACATATCTTTATTTGTTCATTCATTGATTTATAACTTGGCACGACTGAGTGTGCAGATATCTGTCACACTCTGACTTTGATTTTTTTCTGGCCATTCAACATGTATGGTTGATACAGTAGTGACTTCCAGTGGCTGCTTTAGTTTTGCATCTCTATTAGCAAAGTACAGGATTCCCTTTTTCTCTAGTATCTGCTAGGTTTGTTTTTCCAGTGATACCCTTTGTGACCTGAGTGAGATGAAATCTAAGTGTGGCTTTATCTTGTACTCCCTGATGGTTAAATTTTTTGTCAGTATATACCCAATGAGCATTTACTAGGTGCCCATCTTGGAATTAGAGCTCCAATCACATATTCAGCCTTTAATTGTGCTATATATAATAGAAAGAAACACAGGGACAATGATTAAAGGGATATATTATGAGGAAAATTATGTCGTACTTAAAGCTGTATTTAAAGACGGCTTAGGAGCTGGACAGACACACAGCCCTACAGTCCCAAGAAACTGCTTCAATTTTCCCTTGTCTGTGAATAAATTCTGTCTCCTAAAACTAGACCAGAAAAGAGCATGATTTAAGCATTCAATAAATTTAGTATTGTCAATTAATTTATATTCAAAAACTATCTTACACAGTCCTTGATTGGCTGTGTTGAACAGTGACCAACTAAGATAAAACGTGCAGTAAGTACAATGTCTATATATGTATTTTATATAAGTGAATATACCATGTGTATGTGTAATGGATGCATTTCAAAGCACTCTCATTTTTATTCTCGTATATTTATGTTAGTAATAACTAGAAAAGGCATTACTACAGTCCACTGAATTTCCCTAAATGACTATATTAGGTTGAAGCATACAGACTAAACATACTTAAGAGAATAGCATGGCACAGTAATGAAGATGTCAGAGATGATAGTAATGCCTCCCCGGGATGCACATGGTGAAGGAGCCAAAGGTTCCTTTATGAGTATCTGAGGTGGGAAGCTGGCCCTTAGTCATGCTTACTCACAGTATTTGTCATTGAGTAGGTTCTTAATGAATGTGTTTAAATTAATGCCACCCAGAGAAGACAATGTCATTATTCATGAAAGACTCTCCTACTTGACCTTTTAGTTTTGCTTCCAACAGAGAAGATGAAGCCAATGACATCTGCCATCCTGCATGCCTGCTTATGGCAGGTTCTGTGACACTGACCCTGGAAAAGATGTTTTCTCAACATTTAGGTGCAGCTGCTCTCCATCCCCTTGATAGGTTGATTGAAGAAATCTACTTTGAGGATATTTTTATTAACACATTTTATATATTTCAGACAAAGAAAAGCTGCTTTTGGAGTTTCCTTTTCCTGGAAGGGAAACACAATGACTCATTTGTCTCAGTTGGAAAGTGGCTACGATGATGTCTGGTGCACAGTGCGTTCTCATATTGAGATGACATAACTTTGCTTTAAATTCAGTTCCATTTTCCCATAGAATCAGGGCTGTTAAATTGTGAACATATTTTTGCTTTCCTGCTTCATAAAATATGAGCTGGAAGCCAGATGGTACTTCCCACAAAAACATATGGAAGACAGTTTACAAGGAGGGCTCTTGCAAGATCCGTCCACACTTAGCACAGGATACCAACAATTTCACCAACACTTTCATGATCCTTGTTGAGGAGATGTCTGAACATATCTTATTCATGGAGGGAAACACCTGAAGAAAGTTTGTATAAACTGCTTCATTGAAGGGCATGGCTTTTCAGGACAAGAGATGAGAGGATGTAGGGTGCTGTAAACTGTGGTAGGATAAAGTTATGAATTTTTTACCCTAAAGGTGTATAACATAGACTTTGGTGTGAGTATGAAATATGGTCTTGAAATATATACTTTTTAAATTATTTAGTATTTAATTCTATATTTTTTCTTATTCTGCTCCATGTCCATGGATGGCATGGATAAATATGAAAAGGGGATGGATGCCTTTTATTCCTTGCTTACTGGGCATAAGGGTGTATATAAATATATATATATTTAATGGGTGTCATAGTATTTCTACAGTAGGCTGAATTAAAGACATAGTAAAACACAAAGAGGACAAATGCTTTGAAGCCAATGAAAGAATGGCTGCTTCTTATATGTGTTCTGTTCTCTAAAGAAAATACATTGTTTTTACACAGCTTCTTCTTTAAGTTCACTATGTCTGTCAGCTATTAAAACATGTTTGTTTTGCCTATACTGTGAAGTTGTTTCTAGAAAGAGTATCATTTGAGTTAATACCTGAGTAAACGAAATGTTCTTTAGCTCTGTGGGTGGGAACCATGCAAGCTGCTGATGCCAAGGGAATAAAGCACTAGAACCGGGAAATACATACACTTTCTCTACTTGAATCTTCCTTACCTTGGGACTCAGAGATCTAGTCTTAGGGCTTGGACCCAAGTATCTCTCACAATCTTCCAATTCCATCCTCACTCAAGATCCTAGTTCATTGGACCCCAAGAAGCCAAAACTCTATGAATTACTTTTAATGCCTTTTGTATCCATTCCTGTCCCCAGTCCTCTGTTTCCATGCAGAATGTTAAGAAATAGAAAACTGAATTGGCTGTGTGAAAACCTTATTACGGCTCTCTCATCTTCAGTTTTCTCATACGTGCAATCTAAAATAATGTTGCACCCTCATGCTGTGATAGAAATTGGGGCTTATGATTTAAAACTGAGCAAAGTAGAGAGATTAGAAAGAATGCACACACACACACACACACACACACAGTTTGACCATCCATCTACACATCTACACATAGGGACTGACTTTAGATTTGAAGCTTGACTAGTGGAGAGAAAACAATTAGATCACTGCTCACTGTTGAAGAACAGAAAAAAAAAAGACATTTCGTAAAAACAGCATATCTTAGCGGTAACAAACTTATTAAGGTAAGCTATCTTATTGAGAGTGTGGACTGGGAAGAGAAAACACAGTGAGCATTAAGGACAGCATCGTGGTGGGAAGCTCTGTGCACCATGCTCAGGTCTAGCCTAAGCTGCTGGAGCAGAAGGAGAGTTATGTCCCCTTGGTTTCCAGCACAAAGCTGACAGAATGGAGGGCTCACGACTCCTCCCCCTTGTGGCCAGAGGTGAAGAGATGCTATCAATATCCTCTGGAGCATTGTGTCTCAATGCTTGTAAGACATCTAACATTCATTACATAAAACTGCACCTGACATGTTTGTCAACAAGGCATCTCTAA
The DNA here is from genome assembly GCF_903995435.1 of Acomys russatus. Classification (NCBI taxonomy): domain Eukaryota; kingdom Metazoa; phylum Chordata; class Mammalia; order Rodentia; family Muridae; genus Acomys; species Acomys russatus. The sequence goes on from NC_067150.1 coordinate 12,696,394, forward strand.
CAGAGCTGGAGCCCATTACCTTGGTGGCTTTTGCTACACACATTAACAGAGCTCCTGGGACAAGAGACCTGATGACAAGAAGGGAGGTTGATCCTGATCTGTTTGACTTCAACACTTGTGGGTCTGGGTGAGATGGTGCAAATCCTCCACAGTGTCAGGTGCATCCACAGTAATTAGCAAGTGAGGTGTTCATGAGTGTTGCAATGCACCGTTTCAATATGTCTCCTCACCTTTTCAGTGCTCCACTGCCTCTGTGTCCTCAGAAATCTCTGTTGATGTTCCTTTTGTGCCACAGGCTGCTGGAGGGAAGGGAATTATTTATAATTCTTAAACTTACTATGGCACTGGCTCAGAATGGTGTTTAGGACTGACTCACATGTCTTACTGCAACACGTACACACACACACACACAAACACATACACACACACACACACACACACACAGATTGTGTACCAATGTACTTATCCTGGTGCTTTTTAATCTGATGACTGGCGTCTGTTGGAGCTTTAAATCACACTTGCATGATTCAACAAGATGGAGTCAGGAAAAAGATATTTAAAATAAACACTGAACATTTTGATGGCTTAAGATACATCACAGCTTTTATTTACTTTCTGTTTAAACAGAAGTTGGAGACCACGTAGTTAGGAAATCCTGTTACAGTTTCAGCACTATGCCAAGTACATTGCATACAATTTTATTCTCATGGTTCCATCAGTAGCATCAATTCTGTTTCTGGTGATAAAAATGCACGTTCTGAAAGGTTGGGTAACTTGTCATCACCTTGCAGCCGTTAAGAAGAAGACCTGAAATTCAATTATATGTTTTCCTGCCTCCAAAATCCTGTACAGATAAGTACCACTACCCGCTGCCCCTCCCCAGCTCCAACTTTTAACATCACACACTGAGAAAGCCTGCTTATTCTTCTGTGGATTTCTAAGATGTGCTGAGATGCTGTGATATCATGCAGCCTGACCATGCAGAGGGGAAAAAAATCACTTCTGTCTGAGGACCATGAAAATCATCTGTTATTTCAGTCATCTGGAAGTGCATCTATCCCACCTGACAGCATTTTGCAAGGATGCTGGGAACATCAATAGATTAGTGGGCCTGAAGTCTTGGGGATGCATAACCTTATGTTTCTGAGCAGTTAACTCATTAAAATTCACAAAGAGAGACCTTATGATGCCATCATTTTATCAAGCTAACATCATCAGTATGGCTCATGTGCTGTGACTTTCTGTAGTCACTCTGGCAGCAGCAAGCATATGGTTTGACTTCTCTGTGAAGCCTCAGGGCATCCAACAGTCTCTTTCATGGATAATGGATAAAGGCTGTCATACCGGTAGGTAATGCCTATTTCATCAATACTGCCTTCATGCAGAGAATTTGGGAGCAATTTCAGGAGTCATGAACTGACCCATATCTATTCTGTCAACACTAAATTCTCAGAAAACATCAGAGAAAGTGCTTCCTGTGTACCCAATATTTGGTCTTTATGTTAATGTGGGTTCTTGAAGATTATTGGCAGTAAAGTCACATGTTGGATTATTCAAATATCTAAAGTGTGGCTACGATTGTCTTACTTGTTTTCTGTTTTTATAGCTTCTACTGTTCCTGAGAAATAAAGCTTAATTATAATATATTCAAGGAATCATTGCAAGGACCCTTTGAAAGAGCACTCGAAGCTGTGATGTAGCTGGCGATGGCTTTGTATGTTATTTCCAGCATCTCTGTAAGATTTGAAGTATACCTGGCACGACTCTTTTTAGATTCATCATTCCTAGTGATTAAATACAATTTCATCCCTCTTACATTTAATCAAATCTGTATCATATATCAAATGTATAAAAGAGGTCTACCACAATCCCTTACAGTAGGGAGAAGGAACTACGCTCATGTGTAAATTCTCAGAACATCTGGAGAAGTGCCTGCCAAGTTAGAGGAGACAACACAGCATAGCAAGTGAGAAGGAGGCATTTGGATGACTCCATAGGTAGTTTGCTGCTGTTATGGTCACACACGTCAGGACAGTTTTCTGTTCACTGTTCTCATCTCCATATATATATTGGTAGATGGATTTGGGTAAATGTTGCTCTAACATAAAATTTCCCATCTTTCCAAACTCCAGTTTATTGTTAAGATCCTTATAGTCCAGTGGTTCTCAGCTTTCTTAATGCTGTGACCCTTCAATACAATTACTCATGTTGTGGTGACCTCCGCCCATAATTTATTTCATTGCTACTTCATAACTGTAATTTTGCTAATGTTATTAATTTTAGCGTAAATATCTAATGTTCAGGTTATCTGATATGCAACCCCAAGGGGGTCTGAGTATTCATTCTTCTCTATTCTCATGACAATTACAGACAAAACTCTAGCAAAAGTAATGTTTCCAATGACTTGAGCCTAACATAGCCTGGGAACTGGCCCTTGTGTATTCATTCCTCCCTCCTTCAATATATTCTTCACTTGTGTCTTCATCCCATTCCACAGCTGGAGCAAGATATGAACAGAGAGCTCTCAAAAGAAAAAATAAAAATGACTAAGAAATGCCTTTAGAGATATACAATACCCTCAATAATTAGAGATGCAAACAAATCTCTTTAGATTAAAACTATATTATATAATTCTTTTGTCTTAAAAGAAAGACTTTACGAATAAAGCTGCTATGAACATAGTTGAGCAAATGCCCTTGTTGTACGGCAGAACATCTTTCAAATATATACCCAAGAATGGTATAGCTGGGTATTGAGGTAGCACTATTCCCAGAGTTCTGAGAAAGTCCCAGATTGATTTCTAAAGTGGCTGTACAAGTTTTTTCATTCCTACCAGCAATGGAGGTGTGTTCCCCATTCTCCACATCCTTGCCAGAGTGTGCTGACACTTGAATTTTGGGTCTTAGCCATTCTGATAGGTGTAAGATGGAATCTCAGAGTCATTTTGATTTGCATTTCCCTGATAACTAAGAATGTTGAACATTTCTTTAAGTGTTTCTCAGCCATTTGATGTTCCTCTGTTGAGAATTCTCTGTTTAGCACTGTACCAGAATCTGAAAATAACTTAGATGTCCCTCAACTGAAGGATGGATAAAGACACTGTGGTACATTTACACAGTGAATATGACTCGGCTATTAAAAACAAGGAAATCTTGAAAGATTCAGGCAAATGGAAGGAACTAGAAACTATCATCCTGAGTGAGGCACCCCAGACTCAGAAAGACACACATGATATATAACTACTTATAAGGAAGGGGATAGCAATCCAGACATAATCTGAATAAATTATAATAAATGAAAATTTAAAAAAGAATTTAGGCTCTAAAACTTTTGTTCCTTAAGTCAAACTTCCACTGTTCTGATGGTTGCTTAAAAGATGTTCCACCCTAAGTCTGTACTTACTCTTTCTGTCTTATCTCTATGCATTTACTGCCATGACCACCAGCTCCAGAAATTCTTTAATGCATTGCTAGTACTACAAGTGATGCTCCACTAAGTCTTGAGGAGCCCTTCTTTTAAGACATATGTTCTTCTACTAACCATGCCTTGCCACAATACAGAGAAGGAGGTATTCTGAGAGATATTCAGAATACTTCCCTCCAATTGAGAGAGGGAACAGCCACTGAGGGCTGGGAATACTTCAGTGCATCCATCGTCCTATCAAACATAGCATCATAACCATTTCTCTTGATTGTCTTTTCACTTTTGTTACTACTCAAACAATAAGGTCCGACAGGTGTTATATACTTTTCTCATTGGGATGACACAATATCCGAGAAGCGGCAGCTTCAGGGATGAAGGTTCTCTTCCTGAGTACAGAAGCCTCGAGATTTTATATCCTGGCCCCATTTCCTGTTTGCTTTCGGACTCAAATGCAATATGACTAGCCGCTTCATGGTGTGTCACCACGCCTCTCTTTCCATGGTCGATGATATATCCTTGAACCTTCCTCCCTGAAGCTGCCTTTTCTAGGGTATTTTCCAGCCCAATGAGAAATGTACCAATACCTGCCATACCTTCTTGTTTGAGTAGTAACAAAAGCGATTTATTGTAAATTTTTGTGTATTCTGAAACATTACCTTCACATTTTAGTTGTTTTTCAAAATGGTTGTAGTTTAAGATAAAGAAAGTGGGTGCATGCATAGGGCAGTGACAGAGAGCAAAGCACTGGCACCAAGTGTAGTGCAAATCTACACTGGGAACTCATCTTTCCCCCGTGGGGTATTTTGATACCAGGCTAATGTGACAGATTTATAGTTGGAGAAAAAGAACTAATTCATGACTTTTTTAAAATGGCAGTTAACCACGATAGCTTAGTTTCTAGATTGTTCCTTTTTTAAAAAATTAATTTATTCAGATTACATCTCAATTGTCATCTCATCACTTGTATCCTCCCGTTCCTCCCTCCCTCCAGCTTTCACCCTATTCCCCTCCCCTAGGTCTATGATCAAGGGGAACCTCAGTGCTTATGCACGGAAAGCTCCCCAGCTATGGCCATGTGTCACCAGAACTTGGCTGTAATTTTAAAAATAGAAGATCAGATTTATTTTTTAGACAGCCACAGCATTTGCCATGCCATCTCTCTCAGAAAATAACTGCTCACCACAAAGCCTAGAGTCCAGTGTGCACCCACAGCTCTCTCCTGCTCAGAAAGTATCATGACTGGTCCAGGACGTGAGTGGAATGCAGAAACCCTGAGCACCATGGTCGGAGGCCTTCAACAGACCAGAAAGGCAGTTCTAAATAGTAGAATAGGTTCCTCTCAAAATCAACATTCAGAAGATTATGTAAAGGAGATTGTTTTGCTGCCAAATTCTAATTTCATGGGCATTAAATTTTAATTAACATAATTAAATTATAATTCAATACACTTCTTCGTTGTTCACTGCCCCCCCCCCCTTTTTAAATTGTTTAAGGGATGGAGAGATATATACCTTTATCTGTGACTCGGTGGAAGGTGTATGTGATTGGTATATGAGATCTGGAAGACAAACCAGCACATCCTGTATCTTCCCAGATAAACTTAGGAAAGTAACTTAAAGAAGAACATAAGAGCATTCAAAAGACCTTTCTATTCCAGCTCAGAGTAGTTAAGATTTTTTTATTCCATAACAACCATGTACAGTGACAACAATAGACAATGCAGCCTAAAGGATAGCTGTGAAAATTATGTAAGGCACAGCATATAATCTATTTAGGAAAGCACCAAGAAAGGCCTGTATTTCCTGTGGTAACCAAACAATCTCCAATTTAAAGTATGTAAAATGTACTAGTCACTGCCATATTGATCTCAATGACTGAATGGTATATGGATATTATTTTAACTTGTCAGTAAGCATCCATATACAATGCATTCCACAAAAATAGATTTTCATTTTTAAATATTACATAATGGGCTTAGTCTTTTTCATTTATTAAAAGAGCATCATGTTGTACATACATAAAAGTTACTTTAAAACAAATTAGAGTCTTTGTACTGAATTCCGTCATTTCATTTCTGCTGGAATTTAAAAGAGATGTCTATAGATATATTTAAATATACATTGTCTGATAAGAAAATTCTGGTCCTACAAAGAAACATGAGCAAACAGGGAAATGTGTCAGTTGGTACACTGTCTTAGAAGAATGAGGACCTGAGTACTATACCTAGAAATTATGGAAAACAAAACATAAATAATCAGAAAACAAAACAAAACCAAAAACCACAAGGATGATGATGAGCATTTGTTATACAGCACTGGGGAAAAGGGAACGTGAATCCCAGGGCCCACTTGGCCAGCAGGAGAGCTTGTTTGGTGAGAGCCAACCTAGTGAAAAATGAAAGGCAGAAAGAGAAAAGTCAATAACCACGTGTTTTTTCTACTGGCATTCATGTGCAACTGCACACACACACACACACACACACACAGACACACAGACACACGCATGGACACACACACACAGACACACGCACGGACACACACACACAGACACACACACACACACACACACACACACACACAGAGTCTGCTACCTTTTTACTTTCCAACTACAGAAGATGTGAGTGTCTGAGATTGTGGTCTGAAGGCAAATAGTTTATAAGTAGAGAATTCCTTTCTGCTCAAGCATTTTCCTTGTCTTTAAGTCATAGCAAGGCTTGCCATCATTATCACAGGCATGTTTACTTAATTTGGAAAATGTCAATTTACTGAACATTATGAATAAGTAAGATATAACACATATAACTGCTTGAAGTAATACTTATTAATAAAAAGAACAATAAAGCTGTGTACTCAGGTCAAGAAGGTGAAGAAATGGCTCAGGGCACACACTGTAGAGATGGGCTAAAACCCAGGCCCACTGCAACTCTGCCACATTGTTTTGGCTTTGATTTGTCATCTTGCTTCTCACGATGGCGCCTTCAGTGTCTTTTCCTCCTGTGGACTGCCTTGACAAATTAGTTTCATGTTCCACCTAAGCCTCTACAAAGTTTTCCAAATGCCTGCGTGTTTGGTGGCTCCTGAGTGTACCAATGACAATGTTTAAAACAAGTACATCAGTGGCTTCTTACTGGCTAGCAGGAACCCATGGCGAATGACGTGGCTGGAAAGTCGTGTCTCAGCACAGCTGTGCTAACAGATTGCCGAGCGCAGTGACCTTTCTCATCAGAAAAGTTCAAAGCCTTCCTTCCAACTTGTCTTTTAATTTAATTATCATTTGAAGGGAGGAAAATCCTTTTATGCACTACTGAGAAAAAGGCTCTATCTTGGTACTGAAATGACAAAGAGCATGCCTATTGCAGCACATGAGAACTGGGTGATAAAAGCCCAACTTCGTTTCAGATCAAAGAAGCATTTATTGGGTTGCTCTTCAAATGACGCAAAAGTAGGTAGAGTGGAGAAGGAAACCGAAGGTTCTCTGTGAATCTCAGAGCCTACACAGGAGAACGAAATTCTTCGAGGTGATGGAAGTACTGTTTCCAGTCCAGTGTGAACCATGCTATTTTGTTTTCCCATGTGAAGCAAAACAGAACATATCCTGTGGGCTTCTTTATTGTAATGCTATTGAAATAACAGATGTCAGGCATGAACACCATAGCTAAAGCAAAGTGGTCTGTGATCAAGAGATGAATAAAGGTGATGTATTCTGACTAGAATTGATCCTATTGGTTTTGGTCAGAGCCCTTAAGATTTCTGGCATCCTTCCTGGGCTCTATTGCTGTATTGTCAATTGCTTGGTTGATGACCGGGACCCTGTGCGTGTCAGTACCCTAGAGCACTGTCCACTGGCTCATATCTATGTCACTGAACCCCTGAGCCAGGCATTACTTTCAGTGTGTCTTGAATAATTGCATTTACCTTCTGTTCTACTTTCTAATCTCCCTTTGCGTTTGCTTCTGATCTTCCATTTCTCCCTATCTCTCTGGCTTTATATTACATCTATGGCACTTAAAAACAATATTGCTGAGTTTGGTGATAACCTAATGTTAATGGATAGTGCAGCAGCTGTCCACTTCTGGGGACAAAAATGAAGACATACTCTCTGCTTCTTTTCATTTTATATTTCACTTCCATATAAATTTGTGAATATCAGTGAAGTTACATTAATTTCAAGCATAGAAAGTAAATTTATTTCTCTAAACTGGTGAAAATAAACTTTAAAATTATGAACATAATCTAATTTCTGCTCCCTCCAATGGATTGATATGGATAGATTTATTGAAGTCTCGATAAGCTATAGGTTAATATCACTACAATGTAAATCTCTTTTTTGGAGGACACAGCACACTACACTATACAATTCTAACATTGCTAAAACAAGAATGCATGCCAATGAATATAGAAAGTGCAGCTATTCACCTCTGGCATGCTTAAGTATATGCATGCTGAGTTTCCTTGAAAAATTACAGAGTATAAATGATTTTAATTAAAAATAAACATGCTTTCGCAAAATTAATTACACAGAACATGAAGACTTTGAAATTGCATAGTGAAATACAGTTGTAAACACAGCTATTAAAATTTCACTGGGGAGAGAATAAAATTTCATTGAGGAAATTCTGCTTTCCTGAATCTTTTAATTTTTTCATATCAAACTGTATTAAAACTGATTAATTTTTTTCTTTACAAGATATTTTATATTACAAATGCTTTGGGCAGTCAAATATAAAATTTTAACTTTTCACAAAGGCTGTGTGATGATGAAAGTGTGCATCTGTTCACTGAGAAATGTTAAAATACAAAAGTTAGTGAGCATGTCTCTCGTCGTGTGTGGAACACACAGACCATGTATTTATAGAAAGTGATCAAAGTACTTCGGTGTCTATATCCTTTCATAAGACATGCCACCATACCCATCTTCACATCCGTTAATATGCAAGAGGACACCCTGCCAAAAAAGAACATTACAGGGTAAATTGGTGTAACTTTCTTTTTCATTTTTAAAGGTATTTATGTAATACCTGTACATATATATACTACAGAATAATAGGTGGTACGGTGGTGGTTTTGAGTATAATCTGAAGGCAAAAGTCTCACAGTTCCTCTAGGAGATTAAAATCTAGGTCAAAACATAAAAATTAAATACCAAACACCTGTAATATATGCAGGACTTTTCTGTCATCTAGTGTGATAACAGAATTCTAATGAGAATGTGGGTGTGCGTCTTATTAGAAAACAGTGAGGTGATGGGATTACTCTGCTTGGATTTCCACAGCTTGCCTGTAGCAAGGGCTTTGTCATCACATCTAAAGAGGGACAGTAACAACTAGGAATTTATTTGTGACACTATTTATTATAACGAAAGTATCTGTACAGTAATGTTTTAAAGAAATTGTAAAATCCTTTCTAAACTTTGCTAATAAGAAACACACCCACATCCTCCTTGTACAAAAGAAGGCTGATTGGTTGGTTTTTTACATTTATAGTATGTTTTCGTTCACAGCATATGAGAAGTCATTAAATATGATTTTATTTGTATAATCTGAGGATGTGCAGACACTAGTATGAATAAATACTATGCTTCTGATGTAAATTAAAGTTGCCAGATATTGTTTTGTGAAAGACATTATGTAGTATTCAAATTATGACACCACATATAGTTTAAGCTTTCTTTGATGTCTTTATCTATTCTGTATTGATTAGATAAAATTTGGCAATTAGACAAAGTCAGCCATTATGCAGATAAGGTATCACACTTTGGGTCTTAGGCCTTCCTTGCTGTAAAACTCTTGATAAATACTAGCAAATTTTAAATTGTGAGAAAGGGATCTGTAAGTTTGCAACATGGGTCCCCTTAAGAGTATTGCTACCTGTCCCCAATCCGGCGAGTTAAGGAGACACTATAGATAGGCACGTAAGATCACAGATGATGGCGAACACGCAGCACACACGTGCACTGCCTTTTTTCTTATGATGACTGAGCTTAGCTATGATTCTCTAATCTAACTGAATTCAACAGTTTACTCTCCCTTAAACCATAGATGGATGAAATGTTTTAAACAATGAGGATTAAAGTCTGTGCCTTGCTACTCATGAATCCCTTTTAGTGATACGCATCATGAGTTCCTTTAGCACTTCCTTCAAAAATATGACTGCAAAATTCTTTCATTATAAGAAATAGTGTCACAAATAAATCCCTACTTGTTACTGTCCCTCTTTAGATGCGATGACAAAACCCTTGTCACAGCCAAGATGTGAAAATATGAGTGGAATGATCCCCTCCCTTTACCGTTTGCTAATAAGACCCACACCCACATTCTCTCCCTAGGAATCCTTCACACAGGGTTGATGTGTTGGGTACCGAAGTTTCCTCTTCCAGCCTACTCATTAGTGTGGGTGATATTCTAAACTATATGCTTCTCCAAACTTCTCTTACATGCTGAATACAGTAAGTGATAGAGATCCTCCAAGTAGGGTGTGCTGCAGAGTTTGCAGCAGTGTTTGTGAGGTCTTAGTGTTGTAACTTTGGCTTCTCCTACTTACTAGTCTAAGCACGGTTCAAAATCAATGCAGGCTTTGCTCTTGTCTTAGCTGCTGTTTTTTTTTTTTTTTTCTGACACTTGACCATCCAGACCTTCCTAAAGATACTACATCAATGAACTCAAAAGTAATCACATGCCCAGAAACAAATGAAATAAACAAGAGAGCAAAATGTAACAATTTTCTAAGGACATAATACAAATAACCAAAAAAAAAAAAAAAATACATAAAATAATTTTATTATCTTCAGCTGTCAGAGAAACATAAATGAAAATCTATATTGGGGTTCAACCTCAGCTCAGACAGAATGAAAATGCAGAAAATACATAACAACAAATGCTGATGAAGGTGTTAAAACCAAGAAAGAAGCCTCATTCATTGCTAGATGGGGTGAAACTGAGTACAGACACTGTGGAAAACAATGTAGAGGTTTTTCTTATTTTCCTTTTTTAAAATTTTCAGTTGTTTTTAAAATTAATTAGTTTATTTTTTATTAATTTATTCATATTACATCTCAATGGTTATCCCATCCCTTGTATCCTCCCATTCCTCCCTCCCTCCCATTTCCCCCTTACTCCCCTCCCCTATGACTGTTCCTGAGGGGGACTTCCTCCCCCTGTATATGCTCATAGGGTATCAAGTCTCTTCTTGGTAGCCTGCTATCCTTCCACTGAGTGCCACCAGTCTGAACATAGAACTACCATATAAACCAGGCAAACTACACCTGGATATGTAATTTGCAATCTGACGATCAAAGGAATCTGTGTTGGTTACCTCAGAGATGCCTAATCATTCATATTTACTGCTGAATTATTTACTAAATCCAAGAAATGGGACCAGCTTCATGTCCATTAGCAGACAAACAGATAGAACAAGTATTAAGTATGGAGTTTTATAAGGCCACAAAGAAGAACAAGCATTTATCATTTGCAGAGTCATGGATGGAGATGAACATCATCACAGTTATCAAAATAAACAAGATACAAAGACAAATACTCAATATTTAATCTTATATGTGGAGCCTAGGTATATACTCACATAACATTGTGTCTATATAGATATGTGTTTATCAATGTGCCTGTGTATGTGTGCACATTCTTGCTTGGGTGTGATTGTGCACATGCACTTGTGTATGTGTGCATGTGCCTGTGTGTTTTTGTGGGTACATGTGTGAATGCATGTGTGTCTAGATGCACGGGTACAGGCACATGTGTATGAGTATTCATATGTGGTTTTGTACATGTGTGCATACATGTATATAGATGTGTGATTTGTGTGTGCATCACAAAAATAGAAGTTATATTACTTGGCACGTGAAAGAGGATGACCAGGGTGGAGAAAACAGAAAGGAAGATTAAAGTGATGCCCTCAGAGGGCTTGATGCTGTGCTCATCTTCCTGAAGTCACTGATTAGTTTATTAATCTCACTAATAGATTTGCTGGGCATTGTTTTGTCTGTCATTTGCACAGAGTTCGCTTACACTAACAATATGCATCTCCAGGGCACTAAGGAGCTTGGAAGCTTTGCCCACATCCAGTGAGATAAAATCTACTCCCAGCTTCTCTTATATGTTAGAAAGGTTATTTCTGACTACTATTTATGATCAAAATGATCTGGTTTAATTAATTCATACTGGAGTGTGAATAATTCATATTAGGATATGAATGAATAATGAATTTGTCTTCTTCAAATTCTATGTTTGTAGCAAGATAGCACATTAATAGTGAGTATTCAGAGAGTGTTCAAGCAGCTCACCTTGTCATCATGCCTTCAAGCATCACACACAAATGACAGGCCACCACTGCACTTATGTGTAATTACGGCACAAGCAATGAGGACACATGATTATAATTAGTATCTCTGTGGCACTTTACATTTTACAAAGTATATTTGTCATTATTCCATTTGATTCTTTAAAAGATATTATGAGGTAGATGCCATTATCATTAGTTTGTGCTTGAGGCTATGTTTATTTGAAAATGACTAGGTGTCAATTTATAATTGTAATGTGGTGCCTGTTTATTGAAGTCACAAGGCAAGAGGAAGTTCATAGCCATGTTGCAATTATCTTCATTCATCTGGATTTTCTGTATTGGCTTATTTGACGATGGAAGATGTAACAGGCTGATTTTTAAAAAGCAGATGCTATCTGGGTAGTGTGGCACATGTCTTTTACTCCCAGTGTTTGAGAAGCAAACGAAGGTGAATCTGTGAGTTTGAGACCAACATGGTCTACAGAGAGAATTCTAGGACATCCAAGGTTACCCAGAGAAATCCTGTATTTAAAAAAAAGAGATGAATAGAAGGTATATAGGTAGGTAGATAGATAGATAGGTAGACAGATAAAGAGAACTCAGATGCAAATAATTAAAGAAAAGTGAACAAATTAGCAACAAAATGAAGGAGCATTGCCACCAACACCAGCTCCAGTCTCTTCCTTAATCTTGTTGAAAACTACTAAATCTTATCTCATCACCCTATGATAGAAAATACAATTAGGTGGCAGATAACACTTTCAAATTTGCATTCACTCTTCTGCAACAGCTTCTGTGAATATCACCACATCTTAACAGGCAGGATCCTGTTTCTTCAGTTGTAGAAAGCAAAGTGAGAAAAAAAAAATGGGAAAAGAAGTGGGGAAATCTAAGGAGGGTTTTCTATGTAGGGCAATAAAATAAAATTAATCACTTAAGGCAAAAAAAATTAGAGATGTGGTAGCACTATCTATTCAGCTTCATGAAAACATCCACTTAAAATACAGGTGGCCTGAGCAGGGTGTGGTGGCACATGCCTTTAATTCCAGCACTTCAGAGGCAGAGACAGGCAGATCGCTGGGAGTTTGAGACCAACCTGGTCTACAAAGTGACTCCAGGACAGCCAAGGCTACACAGAGAAACACTGTGTCGATAAATAAACAAACAAACAAACCAAAAAAAAAGAAAGAAAGAAAAGAAAAGAAGAAAACATGTGGCCAGATCCTCCCTTGTCATTCACCACCACATTAGCGAAAAAATGCACACATATTTCTGGTTTTGCTCAGTAGAGTAGAAAAGTTTGCAGCACTGTGGAAAGAACACATAACCACATGATTCTGCTGGGTATTATCCAGACACTTGCTTTTGTTATAAAGGCTGTTGATTTGGGAAGGTCCAGGAAGTAATATAAATATGGAGATGCAGTGAGTAAGCTGAGTACCCTCACGTACACTTCCTCACTTACTAGATATGTTATCTAGACTTCAGTGAGTAAAGAAAACTGTGGTCTAGCCTTAATAACTTAAGTATATGTAAGATCTGGATTTCCCCTTTGTCAACCAGCAGAGTCTTTTGAGTGGTAATGTAAGAATGATTGAAAACAAAGGAAAGAAATTTCTTTTTGAGAGTTAAGCAATTAATGTTCATATTATTGTAAAACACACACACACACACACACAAAGGTTTTCCTAACTAATGTGAAACTATGCCCTACCAGTGTCAGGCTTTATATTAATATGTTTGAGGTCACAGAACAATGTGAGGACAAACAAACAAATAAACAAGAATGGCTTAATTAATAGGAAATTTGATTAATAATGACAGAATAGATAAAGCAGGCATGAGGCTCTCAGAAAAATAGCATAAAATTATTTTATAAAATTGAATAAAAACCTCATAACATATGCACAGAATTATATTCCTATCCTATTTTCAATCTGTAGAGTGTGAGTTAATTCTAATATTGTCTATGACTTCAAGAATGCTCTGCTTTTGTAATTAGGCTTATTTACATTGATCTTGACTTAAACTTTCAAAATGCACTTCAATTCTTAATTTCATGGAAATTAATTTATTTGTTTTATATTTTAAAACAGCATTTATTCACATGGGTCCATATTACTATCAGCAGTATTTTAGGGTGTGGGGGCTTACAGATGCAGAATTCGTCTCAGTGATGACTGAATATACAAATTCCGAGCACTCAGATAGGTGTTTCCTATGATTCACATCACTTATTTTTTCTCATAACAGCTGACAGTCCTTGCTCCCTCCATTCCATAGCAGTGTTAGCTGCCCTGACTAAAATCAGTCACTGAACAGTAAAATTGGCTTAAATTCAGATCTTTCAGACATCAGTGGCAGGAAGTTTAACACAATAGACTTGGGTCTGATTATAATTTAAGTTTCAATACAAAATTCACACTATCTCTTCCTTGGACAGCCAAAGCAAGGTGGAGGTTGTTATCCTGAAATCTGTGTGTTGGGTTTGTGCCTTCAAATTTCTATGTTAGTTGTTGAAATACAAATGGATATTTTCTTGCAGATAAGAGATTGTAAACTGTGTTTTGTGAGTTTGTTTAGCGGTGTTTATTAAAGGTATGTCTTTGAAAATGTTGTATTGTCAAAAAAAAAGCATGTTTCTTGATTTAGGCATTTTTTGAGACTTGTTTGTGAGTGAGTGTGTGTGTGTGTGTCTGTGTGTCTGTGTGTATGTGTGTGTCTGTGTGTGTGTGTCTGTGTGCAGAAACAAGTACAGACCAGAAAAGAATCAGATCACTTGAAGCTGGAGTTCCAGGAAGTTCTGAAATCCAGATTTGTGCAGTGAGTACTGACCTTGGGTCCTCTGAAAAAACAGCAAGCCGTCTCTCCAGTCCCAAGATGCACATCTGTAGTATGCATTGGAAAGAACACAATACCATTTTAAGATTATTCTCTCATGGTACAAATTCGCGCTCCCACCAGCAATGTAGGAGTGCTTCTGTTTCTCCATATCCTTACCAGCATGTTCTGTCACTTGAGTTTTTTAATCATAGCCATTCAGGATGGTGTAAGATGAAATCTCAGAGTCGTTTTGATTTGCATTTTCCTAATGATTAGGGACGTTGAGTGTTTCTTTAAGTGTTTCTCCGCCATTCAATAATCCTCTGCTGAGAATTCTCTGTTTAGCTCTGTACCCCATCTTTTAATTGAATTATTTGGTTTGGTGGTGTTTCACTTCTTGAGTTCTTTATATATTTATTTCACAGTATTAATTAAAATTTGTTTGTTAGTCTATCTTGAAAAAGTATTTTATACTTAGCTTTCTAATTATCATACAGTCTATATTTTATAGTTTTCCCCCATCTCCTCCCACAATTCCTCCTATATAGTCTCCTATTGCTACCTAACAGTCATTATGTTCTTTTTATATTTCATAAAATAAAATGAAAATAATAAATTTAAAAATAAAGAAAAAAGGGCCCAAAGAAAATACACATAAAGAAAACATGGTTAGTGGAGGGGTGCCATGTCTGCTTCTCCTTTCCAATGTGGCACACTGTCTGAGTTTTGTAGATCTTGTGCATGCAGCCACAGTCTGTGAGTTCATATGTGCATCAGTCTTGTTGGGTCTGGAAAATGCTATTTCCTTGGAATCATCTATCATCTCTGACTCTTAAAAATACTTCTACCTCATCTTCTACATGGATCTCTGAACCTTGAGGGAGGGGTTTGTCCAAAAGTTCTCATTAAAGAATGAATGATCCAAAGTCTCTCTACACAATAGCCAGTTGTGGTTCTCTGTGTTCATTATCATCTACTGAAAGAAACTTCCTTGATTAACAACACACTGATTATGGGTAGAGCAATGTGTTATTAGGAGTCACTTTATTGCTATGATCCTTTAGCAGAATAATAGTAGAATATTTTCTCCTAGGTGCATGCTTTATCTATTCTCAACTTCGTCATTTTAAAAGTGTCAAGTATGAATTCCATCTCATGGACTAAGCCTCCAATCTAATCAAAAGGTCATTAATTAATTACTTTTATAACATTTGTGCTGTTACTTCACTAGTACATTTTGTAGATAAGTCTCTATTGTAGGAAATGGGCTCTGTGAATGTGTAAGATTTGCAAATACTTTCGTCTTCAGTAGCAAATATAGTACCTTCAAGTACTGTGAACCCTACTCAATAGAGGTGAGGCTTCTTGTTGGGTACCAGTCTGATTTCCCCATATCTAAGTACATAAGTGTGTTTTGTCTTCAGCAATAGGCTCTTACTATAAGGTTCTGGAGAGTGGCAAACAACCTTGACAATAGAGTGTGATATTTGGAGGCTTCAGTGAGACACCTTTGGCCAATGACTGAAAAAGACATAAGCTATTCCTGGTGCTGGGACTTTTACCTGATAGATTACAATATTTAGTTAGGACATTGCTTCCCTCATATATATTAACTCTTAAATTTCTTTCATACATGTACATATTTCAGGAAACTTCTACAGTTCCTTTCTCTATTCAGTACCCCAGTGTCTCATTTGAAAACTAACATTCACACATTTAAGAAAAAGTGTGGTGTTTGTCCTTCTGGTTCTGACAAAATAACTCAAATATTTAGGGTTTTTAATATTTATTGTATCCATTCATTTGTTGAATGTTTGTTTATGACATCATTTGGTTATATTTTAATCCATAAGGCTCATAATTCTTTTCATTGCATTTTAAATTCCCTTATATTAAGACAGCACTTTTTTGTTTCTCCCACTTCTAATTGTCCACATATCATTTTGCTTTTTTGAATGGAACATTTGATACTGAAACAGTATTCTTGAATTGCTGGAGAACAATACAGTATATTGTGAGGAATATTAGAGACTTGAGATACTTAAATGCATCTACCCCTACTACAGTTTGTATGTATATGGTGCTATACAGTTTTAACTTCCACCAGCAGTTACTGGAGACATTGCCAGGCAAGATTATCCAACTAGCCTATGAATGCTGATCATAAAATAAATCACATGAAACATTTCACACAGCAGCACTGCTGGATTTTAACAAGGCATTCATAATTTTATTAAACCAACATTCCACTTTAGATTATTTCTCAGCCCCAAAATATAAAAACTGGGTTGGCTTAGTGACATGGCTCAAGGAATAAGGTCATTTGTTGACCTAAGCTACATCCCCAGGATTCACAATCATGAAAAGAGAAAACAGTTGTTCTCTGATCTCCACATGTGCTACATGCCTAAGCACAACATACATATAGCACAAGCATGAACACACACACACACACACACACACACACACACACGCACGCACACACATGCACACACAGGAAATATACAAATAAATGATTTTAATGCATAAAATAAAAGTGTGAAATCCATCCACTCTAATCTTGGGCTATACGACCATGCAGTCAGCCAGATTTAGTTCACAGGCAACACATTATTCACCTGTGAAAGCAGACAACATCAAGACTTCCACAGGACACAGAATTAGCATTGGCTCCCTGCCTGAAAGTCAGGGAGGGACATGTGCTGAAATGTTGTCAAATCAATGTTCTTCCTTTCTCTTGCTGTCTGGAGAAAGCTGCCTGGTACTTTCAGACAGATATTTGTGTTGTATAAAATTTCTTTGTTCTTAAGGGACTCCTCTTTCCCCACATAGTGCATCACAGTGGATGTAGTTGTACAAATGCTTTTAAAGAGTATTGTTCATAGAGATATGTATTTTTGTAAAAGTATTGCTCTCATTGCAATATAACATAAGTGTATGCATATTGTGGTAGGGTGTGTATATATGTGTGTGTATATGTTGTATATTTGCACAGATGGGTGTGTTTTTATCCACCTTAATGTCATAATTCATCTTCCATTGTTCTTCTTTATTCACTGAGGTAGGATCACACATCCTACACTAAAACCTCTAAACTTTGTCACTTGTGTTTTGTTGGGACTAGTCACATTCCTTTACAAGGTACAGATTATATTATGGTAATATTCAACTCCTACTATATATCAGAGAAATGACTTATGCATAATTTCTTCTACAAACCAGTTTAATTTACATTTATTACCATTCTTTTTGCACTCCTGAGTCTCTTTTGGAAATCTTTCTTTTTGCAACAGTAGATATTTGTCCAAATTTATGATGGTTGCATGGGTAGACTGTCTTAGGTCTGCTTTGCTTGTAATCAATTCAAGTTACTCTTATTCTCAAAAGGTAGATTTAATGGTAACACAAATAGACTCTGACAATTATTGTCTCTTACAACTTTGGAAATACTAAGTTATTGTTTTCTGGTTGACTTAGTTTCTAATGGGAAGACTAGGGTCAGGTTGATTTTCAGGATCTTGAGTCAATATAATGCTCTGTTGTTGAATGAAGATGTTTATTAACTTGTTACATCTTACTTTGTGCTGCCTAGCATGCACATGTAGATGTTTTTGTGCTGCTTCTTCATTCAAATTTCTTATAAATAATATATAGGGTTTATTTGTAGAGCTTGATGCATTCAGTATAATAAAACTGTTGGTAAGGTTCGTGTATTTATATGGAAATAAAGGAGCATGAATCTAAGCTTGCAGTTCTGCCAGTAGTTTTTTGAAAATAAACCTTCAGTGCAGCACAATTCTACAGTTTTGACATTCTAGGCAGAGATAAAGTGTAAGCAAAAACACAAAGAAATAAAATACCTTTTTCAGCATAGATACCTAAGGATGTTTCCTATGTCTGAAGATTATAAGAGAAGTGAGACATAACAAGAGACTCAAAGAGCCACTCAAACAGTCATGGGAACCTCTCATAGCATGCTTAACAAGCACTGCTTTTATGCCTTCAGAGATTTGCAAAAACTTCCAAAACAAAATGAATTGGGGAACTCGATTTGAGGATGTATCTTATTATCTGAACAACTAATTTGGGGAACCACATGCGTGAGCGGAAGAAATTTACGTGCATATTGTTTCGTGTCTCTGTCCTACAGATGTGATGAAACAATTGAAGACCTAGTGCATCATGGGTTTTGATTTGGGTAAATATTTGTTTGATTTCCAGATTTATTATATTCTGAATACAAGTGAAAAGTTCACTTAACTTTCTTATCCATATTCCCCATGTGTTCTTCCATATTATGGTAAGTCTATTTGTATATTTTCCTCAATAGATATTTACTAATTGATTTTCATGTACAGCCAGCAGTGCTTAGAGTTTATATTAGTCAGTTTTATCCTGAGATATAGAACCACTATATAGAAATGCTAGATATCTACAAATGCATGGAAGGACAGATAAACTAATTTATCTGTAATTGCCAGTTTATATCTCTCTTATATATTAAATAGAGATTAAGTAGATAAATTGGTTTGTAGATTTATCTGTATATCTGGAAAGAAAGGTTTATTTGAAAAATTTAGAAAGACAAAATTAGACTGGGTAATAGTTGTTTTTTCAGTAGGTTTCTTTGATGAAGTGCTTTCTACCCTTTAAGCTTCTATTTAATTTTAACTTGTTTCTTCACATCCATTTCTCCCAGCCAGCATCAAATTGAATAATTTAGTTTATTTTTACTTCTTACCTATTTCTTGCTGTTTGATGTGAACCCTACAAAGTTAGGGAACTCTTACTCTGGATTTTGCATCCAGGACCCAGCATGCTGCCAAGAGTAAAGACAGTTATCATTAAATATTTACAAATGGATAAGTGAAAAGTATAAATTATTAAAAGAAATGAAAACATATAAGAGGAAGCAATGCATCACTGAAAATTTAAGTTGAACTTGCCAAAATTTTGTGGCATCATCACTAATTTTAGTGGAACCCAAAGGAGTTCTAACACTGGAACTTTTCTTTCAGTTGAATTCGTGTAAGTGAAATTAAAGATCAATGAACCAAGTTCTTAAAAAGAAGCCACAGTAATTGCCACAATTGCATGATTGAGATGAATAATGAAGGTGCTAATGACAGTATAATATTAAATATTCAAAGTAGTTATCAAAAGTCAATTAGAACATAATTATATAGCACTGAGCTCAGTCATTGAAAGGATCCTCCCTTTGGGAAAAGGCTGGTAACAGAAGAATCATAATTTTAGTTCTCTCACATATTTAATTTAATCCATAAAATGTAGAAAATCTTTAATTAGATTATTATAGTTTGTTCCGGCCACTGTGGCAAAATGCTTTGGACTAGTTCAGTTATACACATTTATATATTACAATGCTAGATTTTGGGAATCTACATCAAGGTACCCAGAGGTGTGGTGTAAGGACAAGGCTACTTCCCTGGTTCCTGAAAGCATCTTCCAATTGATTCTGTATGGTGCATGGCACAGGGATCCTCTTTGTTATGGTCACTCATCCTATTTATGAGAGTTTAGATCTTATGATCTAGTCATCTTTTGAAGACAACCCCTTTATTCTGTCCATTGACTGGGTTCTAACATGTGAGCTTTGATGTCCATCGCTCAGGCTGATTTGAGGAGTACGTGATGCCTAACGTTGGTCCTCCATTGGGCCTCGTTATCAAAGGGACTCTTACCTTCTATGTTCCTTTTTAATTATCCATTAATGGTTTCTGTATCTGATTTTAAACTATCTTAAAAACTCAAGAAATACAACTTCAATTGATGAAGATTATGGATAACTATATTTTTAATGATTACAAACTCTAAACAGCAACGACTCTGATATTTAGCATTTAAATAGTCTTGTCTTGTTATCCTTCAAGACATCTAACATTGTTTTAATAGACAAATAGAGAAATTTCTGACAGAAATTTAAGACAATTAAAACAAAAAACAAACAAAAAATGTTGCCATATAAGGGTATAAAATTCAGAATGTTTCCATTCAGTTTGTCTCCAGAAAGAGCAATGGTTAAATTGAAACTAGCTGTTTTGTATTTGGAAAATGTAAAAAATTTGTTGCTGTTGTTGTTTAAAATTAAACATTCCCAAAGGAATATATTAGGTAAGAGAACCTCATTCATTTGACATTTGGTGAAGCACCCTAACACGTGTAACTTTTCTCTCCATTGAATGTCAGTTAACCAAAACAATTTGACATACAAATAAGTTAAAATATGGTTGGTATGTGAATTTGTGAACTCTTATTTTCTGTAGTGAAACACATTTTTTCCAGCCTTATTATCTGTTCCTCTCTATATACTTCATCAAGTGGCAGCTAAGGCCTGTTTTTCCCACCTGATACAATTGTTAACTTTCAACACTTAAAATATTACAAAAGGAGGTTTCTCTGCCTAGTTTAGTGAAATATGTGAGACAGGAGAAGAAAGAGCTGTTATCATTCAGAGGCTGGACAGGTAAACTCAAGTTCCACAGAGTAACATCAGCATCCTGCTTTCTGATTCCCACAGAACATCTTTCATGGGAAGAAAAAAGTCCACACATGTTAAATTGAAAAGGTTTTTGCTCAGACATAGACAAATCCATAATATCATCTAGGTCACCAGCAAGCTTATAATAAGATTTTCATGTTTGGACAAAGTAAAATACCTATGGGTACAAGTTTCCTGCAGCTAATGGTCATTAGTTACAAGGTTTTGAGAATATTTTTGGGTAAGAGATAGTATTAATAAGTAATCTGAAAATACACTTTTAAATTATATAAGGGAAGCATGATATAATGCATAAAAAGTATCAATTCATTGTGAACTTAGAACAATTTTCAAAATACACTCACCAAAGCCAAGAAACAGTGCCAAAATATCTGAGGCAACATTCACAGATTAATAAGTAGAAATAGGTAGTGCCACAGTGCTGGATTATTTCAATGCTACACTTTCACAAAGCATCTTGGCAGAAACCAATGTGGCAAGAGAAGACTTGCACAGAATTATAAAGCAAATAAGGTTAACAGATACACATCTATTATCATTTTATTCTACAAGAGTAGAATAGTATTAATTTTGTTAAAACTATATATTTTTATATAGTATGATATAATATATGATATCATATATCATATATCACATATAATGTCATATATTATATGATACTATATATGTGTGTGCAAATATATATATATATATATATACATATATATATATATATATATATATATATATATATATGCCACAGTAGATGGTTCTCTCTACATTTATCCACAAAGTATGGCAATATATTATTAATAAGCAGAATCAATAAAAATGTACTTTCTAATAAACAATGTAATAAAATTATAAAGGTATCTGTCTATCATGTTCTAGCTCTTAACATTTTTAAGTACACAAAACAACTATCTGATTAGAGAAAATAGGAAACAATTCTCAGAAATTTCAAGGAATATGTTTGGGATGTATAAAGAATGACTTTTGGAAAGCAATAGAAGTTCCTTAAGATCAACACTTGCATATGGCTGCATAGCATCTCATTTCAGCATTCATAATGCTACAACAAGATGGCCCTGAGTTTGGAGTAATAGGGAAAACCAGTGTCCAAAATAAACAAATAGACAAGTGAGTAACTAAAAAAACAATGTTCCACTTTAATGAAGTCAACAGCCAGGACCAGAATGCAGAGATAGATTACAATGTGTGTATTGCATTATAATTTTTATTTCCACCTGAAACTATGAATTTTATCTTATAATTGCAATACATGCATTTTCTTCTGTATGATTTGCCTCTGAAAAATTGAATTATAGTTATCTTCTTTGTTATTTTCAGAAGGTTCCCATTTTGTGTTTTAACTGCCTTTCCATACTATTTATTAAAAATACTTTCCTAAATCTATTATAAATTTATAATAAATAGTACATTATTCTCACCACATTGACAAAAAATTAAAACCAATTGCTTTCATTAATTACTGCTGATAAGATTGTGGAAAGGCTAATAATGATTTATGGAAATGTAAAAATTCTCAATCTGTTAGAAATATAAATAGAATAAAGTCATTAATGAACATATCCTCTAGTAGTAAATATTGTCAAGAATATAAATACTAGCAAATGTAGCATCTAATGTTGGAATAAACAACAACAGTGGAATCCTAACCAGTGTCTACCAGCTAGGGCATTTTCAACCATGCTAAGGAGAGCAACAAAAATGTTAGACTTGTGGGTCTGTGAGAGTTCTGCAGACATTACTGCAGACGATCCCATGAGTTGTTATCAGATTAACACAAGACAAGACAAAGAGAGTGTTAGTGTGCTTAAATTATTTTGTTTTAATGAATTAAAATGATAAACCAACTTCTCAAAGATGTAGCAGCCTTTACTTTTTATGAAGAAAGAAGACAAAGGAAAATATGGAAACCTAACTTGATTGGCTGTGTGGATTGTGGGAAAAAATGAGAGAAGTTAAGCGAGAACAAAGAAAGAGTAAGAGCAGAGAAACTCGTGTGCACAGCATGTCTAATGCGTTATAAAAGAGCTAGATCTGGGTAGGGGTTTGAAGTTTACGGCCTGTATTGTCCTTGGCTGGTACCTTAGTTTGAGCGGGACCCCTGGGCTCAAATCTGCCTATCATAATGTTCTACTTGTAGGTTTCTAGGACCCTCTGGATCCTTCTACTTTGCTATTCTCCAGAACATTCTCCACAGTTGAGTGGAGAGTGGGGTATGACTCTCACATGAACTCTGGTGCCTCATATTTGACCATGTCCCCTGGAGGCGGAGACCTGGTGGCACTCAGAGGAAGGCTAGCAGGATACCAAGAAGAGACTTGATACCCTATGAGCATTTACAGGGGGAGGTAATCCCCCTCATGAACAGTCATAGGGGAGGGGAATAAGGGGAAATGGGAGGGAGGAATGGGAGGATACAAGGGATGGAATAACCATTGAGATGTAACAAGAATAAATAAATAAATAAAAGAGCTAACTGTTTCCTTCAGGCTCCTATGTTCCCTTCATTGCTGGGCTCTTTTGAGTAACTCATGAATCTTCATTTCATTTTCCTCCTTCCTCGCCCCATTATTGTTCTGCCCCATTGTACCTGTTGGCATGTATTAACAACAGGGAATACAGTACTCTGATCAGCTAAAATCCAGATCAACATACACCTGCTTTTTTCTTGCTCTTCCATTTCCTATCTTTTTTCTCCTCACTCCTCTCTCTCCACCTCCCCTGCACCCCCTCCACCTCCTCTCCCTCTTAGGACATGCAGCAGACTTTAGATTTTTATATTTTAAAGTAGCTAGATTTTTATTGATTACCTATGTGCCTACCCAACACACTTTTAAAATTTTTGTCTTAGATAAGAAGGCCCTAAATATTCATTATGTGCATTACTAGATGATATTTTGTAATGCCTGTCATAAAATTTAAACATTAAGGCCAGGTGCTGTCAGATGAATTGGGTCTATATTCTAACGGTAGAGGAAGGTAGAGAGTGCAATCCAATTATAACTTACAAATTGGTGGAAGAAAATGACCTGTGAAAGTCAAGATGTTAACTCATCAACAGCTGTGAAGTAAATCAATTTCTTCCTACACATGATCCCCATCTGCTTTGAAAGGTTTGAATTGATGGATTTTCAGGCATGTTCGGGCATAATGTCAAGAAAGGACCTTTCATTGCAAGACTAACCTTTTCATAGCACATGTACCAAAATATTTCCTTAATTTAAGCACTATCCTGGTGTCAATAACTGGCAAAACTCACATGTAAGAAAGAATTTTCAACCTTTTAATTCCACACCCACTATTATGAAATTGGCATAACTGTGGCTGCTTCTCTGTCAATGAAAGAACAGATCTAAATGAGGAAATATCACCTTATTATAACAAATCAAAGATAAAATACAACTTTGAATAAATACATGGAATTAGATGTTTATAATCAATACTTAATGAAAAGCAGTATGGCATAGAGATGGTGACAATCCTTGAATGTAAAGAACACGTACCCAAGTCTGAACGGCATAAAAAGGGGAAATATTACAGAAGTGCCATCAAAGGCAGATTGAAACTTACATCCTTGTCATAGCTTGAATGCCTAGAGAATTACTCGCAAACTCTACCTGGTGATATTTGGTCTTAGAAGATTAATTATATTTGCACAGTGTCTGATGAATTGGTTCTTTTTATTCCCCACCTATAGATTACAGAGGTAGAGCTCCCAGGAGACCTACAATGTGATACAACTTTCTGTAGCACCTTGACTGATGAGGAACCAGAATCTGGCTTCTTGCAGAAGTTGCCAAGTTGCAGTGATACCTTGCTCCACACTGGCTTATGTGCCCTGGAAAGAGAATGGTGTGGAACTCCCTTGACAAGGTAACATTCTGTGAGTAAGTCATTGGGTGTTATTCCTTGGTTACGTGTAGGAACCAAGCCCGACTGGGTTGCCTGCCTGTCTTGCTGTTTCATGTCCTGTTTCTAGCAGCTTCCATGTCTGTGTTTATCTTGGTTAGCTAGTCATGTTTATGGCTCTGAGAACGTGCCCCTCCCTTCCTCGAGACTTTTCCTCCTGTGTGCAATCACCTCTTGAGGGATTTCACCTGGGAGGGGGATTCCTGTTTTGCTGCCTATAAGAAGGCTCTTTGGAACTCTGGTGTACGAAGGAGGATAATAAACCACTGCCTTGGCTGCTGCTGAGGCTGCTACCCTCTTAGCAGGAAGGACCCACTGTGTTATTGTGTGTGTGTGTGTGTGTGTGTGCATGAGTTAAATCCGCAGCCCCTCGCCCTCGACTCGGTACCGTGGTGGAGTGAGCATCACAGTTATGCTTTGCTACATAAGAGGTAGAGACAATTTCTCTCGCTGTCTTTGAGGAGAACCATGTAACAAAGCTGACCAATATGACCTCTAGGACCTCTGAGTCACCTTCAGCCAAAATTGAATCAGGATCTATGTCACAAAGCCTTAAGGAAATACATAGACTGTTGTCATTAAATATGGAAAATTGTTTTAAGGTGCTCTGTCCTGAGGCTTTCTCAGCCAATACCTACTTTTCCATTATTTAAAAAAACAAAAACAAACAAACAAACAAAAAAACACGTTGAAGATCTTTTCCCAGCCTGTAGGCTGTCGCTTTGTTCTGTTGTCAGTGCCCTTTGCCTTACAGAAGCTTTTCAGTTTCATGAGGTCCCATTTGTTAACTGTTGACCCTAGGGCCCCAGCTCTTGGTGTGCTGTTCAGGAAGTTGTCTCCTGTGCCAATGAGTTCAAGGCTTTTCCCACTTTTTCTTCTAACAGATTTAGTGCTTTTACATTGAGGTCTTTAATCCACTTCAACTTTAGTTTTGTGCACAGTGATAAATATGAATCTATTTGCATTTTTCTACATGCAGACACCCAGTCAGACCTGCACCATTTAAGCAGAGAACCTAGATCCCCCGTTCAGATATAGCCAATGGACAGCTCATTCCCCACATGGGGAAGTGTGGGTGGGAGTGGGGCACTGCCTCTGACATGAACTCTGGTGCCATCGATTTGTTCACTGCCCCTTGGCAGAGGGGCCCTGTGGGAACACAGAGGAAGGGGATGCAGGCTATCCAGATGAGACCTGATAGGCTGTGATCAGAAGGTGGAGGAGAAAGGACCCCACCTGTCAAAGGTCTAGGGGAAAGGAATAAGGAGGAAAAAGGAGGGGGGACAGAAAGATAAGAACAAGGAGATTACAATCAGGATGTAGTGTGAACGGATTACAATAAAAAGATTTTAACCAATGTTAACATTTTAAATCAAGTATAAAACAAAATATTGTATATAAATATCAAATGTTTCTTATAATCTACATATGCATTTATTTATGTTTAATATGTTATTTGATGCTTATGACATGTAAGTGTTTATACATAAATATACATGTTTTTATATTTGAGTGTTGGTTGTCTTTATTCTGAAGATGTTCATTTGAGAAATGTCCTTCCTGGCTGTAGTCTTGAGACAACCTACCTAAACAAACAAAACAACCAATGAGTGGAAATTGACAGATAATAAATATAAATTGAATCAATCTCTGAATTTGTGGCTATTTCCTATGCAGTATAAATGAATGTACTCATGTTGTTACATGCACATGGCCTGGTAATAGATTACACGTGATTGCCTTGTAGCTCTTTCCTGAAGAATTTATGACTGAAGCTAGGAATCTTGTCAGACACAATGTGATGATGTCTTGAGTTTAGAAAATTAGAAAACACCCTACCAAGAAGTAACATTTATATTTGTGTAGTAAGAATCATAAGTTTTAGTTTCTAATAAGATGGAAGAAAAGTGGATAAATAGAAGAGATAGGAACATAATATTCCATATTTTATTGATTTTCTATCCACTTTTCATCCAGTATACAAAAACTAGATGCATTTAAATCTTTGTCCTTTCTGTAGTGCTTTAACAAGCTCTTCTCTTGAAGTCCCTTATGTCTCAAGTTGACCTCTCTTATATGCAATGAAAGCTTCCACATAATTGAAGTAATGCACCAACAAAGGAGACGTAAAACACACTTATCAACAGCAGGGCCACTCGGCAATTCCATATCCTGAAGTCTCATCTCTTAGCTCTGTAAGTTGCTTTTATGTCCACTTTTGCTACTCTGAGGGCGGATAACTCTAATCCTCAATTCCAGTTAACGAGACAAAATGTTTAAGCATCCAAAGGTGGAAGCACATTTTATGGATTTAAAAGCTATTTACTCCAGTAAAATTTCCATTTGGACCGAAGCTAAAATAATTTTCAGAAGGGAGAGAAGATTGTAAAGGCTACATGGAAATAGTGTCTGCTACTACAATTTAACTTTGGAATTTGCTAGAAGAAAATCGGTTGACTGTTCACTGAAATTAAAGGAAACCGAACCCAGACAAAGGGCTAAAACTAGCTAGGTTAAATTGGGAATGATAAAAATAGATCTGAATTGCACATAGGTCAACTTCAGAGTGATAAAAAGATACGAGTTGCATATAGTAATCCAAAATATAAAATGGTAATAAATATGCACCACGGGTCAGAGGACAGCACCACATTGCTAGTAAACGTATAATGCTTTCAGCTCCATCTGTTCTGAGCCTATGACCCTACGTAGTTGAGGTTCTACTCTCAGTGTTGAAAGGACATACAAAAGTTAGGCCAAGGATAAATGCTTCCTGGAGGGTCTCTGCACTAAAAGATACTCTCATCAATTTGCTTCTACTTAAGGAATTTGACTATTAAGATGTCGTCAAAGACAGCAGTGAATAAAATGTATACTCTCTGTCCATAGTTGGGCAGAAATCAAGGTGCCTGACTCAGGTAAAGTAACATTATTGTGGATTAAGACAAGAGACAGATTTAGATTGGGTATTGTGGCACAAGAAGGGTAGACCTTTAGGAGAGAAAATGGAATAGAGAAGTTTATGGGGATGGCTATAGTATTCAGGCAATAGTGTGTGTGTGTGTGTGTGTGTGTGTGTGTGTGTGTGTATGTGTTTGTGTATTTGTGTGTATGCTTTTATTATATACTTTGAAGGTGAAATTTAAAAATATTC
The DNA here is from genome assembly GCF_903995435.1 of Acomys russatus. Lineage (NCBI taxonomy): Eukaryota > Metazoa > Chordata > Mammalia > Rodentia > Muridae > Acomys > Acomys russatus. The sequence continues at coordinate 12,724,523 of NC_067150.1, forward strand.
ACTTTCCATCACTTGAAAAACTATAATACAACAGCAGCTGGATTCAGTTTCCAAACCCTTAAACAAACTGGATGTGAGGACAAAGGCCTGTATCTCAGCACTGAGGAGGCTAAGACAACGCAAGACACAGGTCAGAGCTACATATCAACACCCTGCCTCAGGCAAACAGATAAACAAGCAAACACAAGCAAGCAAGGATGTAAATGGAGAAAAGACACAAGGGAGAACATTGAAGGGCTTTAATCAGAAGGTGTCCTGATGAGATCTACTCAGGGTCTTTACCGCTTTACCTCAAATGGATTCAAAGAAAATGTACAAGTACATTTAAAAGAGATCAACTTCCAACTCACCATATTACAATAAAGGCAATGAACATCAAGGTTATATCCCTAAGTTTACAACATGCAGTTTTCTTTGTGCTTTGTACTATGTATGGCCATCACCTCTGAAAGTTGTCCCTGTAGATCTGGGTCACTATGTAGCACCCCTGACTCTGCTATCATATGGCACACTGATTACTGAGAAGCAGTTGTGCTGTCTTAACATGGTTTTATTTTTTATTTTTTGTAGTTGATAAAATTATATAAAAACCTAGTGATTCCAGTTAAATGTCAGTCATCCTCCTCCTACCACCACACTGAGATGAACCAAAAGACAGAGGAGCTAGCCTTCTGGTGAATAAAAACAGCTGCCCCCACTGTCACAAAGTCATATTTCACTGAGCACCTCAACCCTACAAGCATCTGAATGCTTTACTTTTGTTTCACTGATAAATCTCAAGAACAATACAGTCACAACATTCTATAGAGACCAAGTTTGTTCATTTTCTTCTTTAAAATCATAAGATGTTGATCTTGAATATAAAATTTTAGCAAAACTTAAAGCATCTGTGCTGATCAAATATACTTGGTTTCAATAAATTTTGACTGTTTTTATTATAAATTGCATGTTCTGTATATCTGATAGGTTTTTAATAAGCTGCATACATTACCCTTAAGCTTTAAATTGATCTCTTTTCTATGTATATATACCCACATTCTTGAGATTAGCAAGAGAATTCTAGGACTGAGAAGAGACACTGAAATATAAAAGAAACAGGAAAGTTGTGATTCTATGATTAGGGTACTGTGGAAGACAGTGATGCTGGTAACTGACAGCCCTTCACATTAAACACAGCAGGGACTCCTGGCACAATGAAAAAGAGAACAAGTTTAGAAGTTGCAAGGCTTACTCTTTCTGAAAACTCCACTGGTTTCATGAAGTGCAAAGTGGAGGTCTCTGTCAGGGATGTCTTCTGCCCATGCTTCCCACTCAGAGTGCCTAAGTTCTCATGGGGCTGAAGGGATGGAAAGGACCTTGGAAGAGTACCCAAGAGCTGAGTTGCCTTGCGACCTTGTGCTCTGGTTTTGTAAATGTTAGCTACTCCTTCATGAATATGATCTAGATTCTGATGTTCAGAGGAGCAGGACATTAGTTACAGAGTAAGCAAGAGTAGCATTCTCTGAACCAACTTTCTGTTCTTTAGAGACAGTTAAATTAACTATAGGAAGACTAGCATGTTGTCAAATAATCCTTTCAAATATTCTCTTCAGGGAGTTAAAAGAAAAATAGATGCAATTCTAATAAGTGGGGTTATGTTGACCCAAACTAGAATAACATTAAACTTCAAGAGTGGAGAAACTATTATTATGCAATATGGGTTTTTAGCTCTCTAACCGAAAAGGCACCATTAGTTTTTCCTACCTCTGCAGTGTTTCAAGAAATCACATTGTTCTCATTGTTTGATTAGTATATAAATTCCTGGCTGCACTTTTGTCCCTGTCTTTTTTCATACATTTTGGATATTATAGACTTGTACACATAGTTGATGTTATTTAGTTCTCTCTCACTGAGGTGCACGAATGGAGGCTGAATCTTAGGTCGCAGATATTTAATTGTATGAGTAGCATATATGTTGTGATAATCCTGCAACACAGCTAGGTTATGAAAAGAGAAGGGTTGCTGTATATAGACTTTATTATGTTTAGGTATGTGCCTTGTATCCCTGATCTTTCCAAAACTTTAAACATGAATGGGTATTGGATTTTGTCAATTTTTTTTTTTTTTTTTGCATCTCTGGAAAAGATCATGTGGTTTTTTTCTTTCAGTTGGTTTATATGGTGGATTACATTGGTCAGTTTCCATATAGTGAACCATCCCTGCATGCCTGAAATAAAGCCAATTTGCTGAAGATGTTTATTAGCTGTAGGAGTTCTCTGGTGGAATTTGGGGTCACTTATGTACACTATCATATCATCTGCAAATAGGGATAATTTGACTTCCTCTTTTCCCATATGGATCCCCTTGATCTCCTTTTGTTGTCTTATTGCTGTGGCTAGAACTTCCAGCACTATGTTGAAGAGATATGTAGACAGTGGGCAGCCTTGCCTTGTTGCCAATTTTAGAGGAATTTCCTTGAATATCTCACCATTTAATTTGATTTTGGCTATTGGCTTGCTGTACATAGCCTTTATTATGTGAAGGTATGTGTCTTGTATCCCTGATCTCTCCAAAACTTTAAACATGAATGGATGTTGGATTTTATCAAATAATTTCTGTGCATCTGCGGAGATGATCATGTGTTTTTTTATTTTCGGTTTGTTTATATGGTGGATTACATTGATGGATTTCCATATATTAAACCATCCCTGCATGTCTGGAATAAAACCTACTTTGTCATTGTGAATGATATCTTTGATGTTTTCTTTGATTTGGTTTGTGAGTATTTTACTAAATATTTTTCATCAATGTTCATAAGAGAAATTAGTCTGAAATTATCTTCCTTTGTTGGGTCTTTGTGAAGTTTAGGTATCAAGGTGACTGTGGCCTCATAGACTGAGTATTGGTAATGTTCCATCCACTTCTATTTTATGGATTATCTTGAAGAGTTAACTCTTCTTTGAAGGTTTGATAGAATTCTGCGCTGAAACCATCAGGCCCTGGGCTTTTTTTGGTTGGGAGACTTTTAATGATTGCTTCTATTTCTGTAGGAGAAATAGAACTATTTAATTTGTTTATCTGATCTTGATTCAATTTTGGCAAGTGGTATGGATCAAGAAAATTGTTCATTTCCCTTAGATTTCTGAATTTTGTGGCATATAAGCCTTTGAACCAGGCCCTTATGATTTTTTGTATTTTTTCAGAGTTTGCTGTTATGGCTCCCTTTTCATTTCTCATTTTGTTGATTTGGATAGTGTCTCTTTGTCTTTTAGTGCAAACTTGTACAAGCACTTTGGAAATCAATCTGGCATTTTCTCAGAAAACTAGGAATAGGGCTACCTCAAGACCCAGCTACTATACTCCTCGGAATATACCGAAAAGATGTTCCACCACACAACATGGACATATGCTCAACTATGTTCATAGCAGCCTTACTGTTAATAGCTAGAACCTGGAAACAACCTAGATATCCCTCAGTCGAAGAATGGATAAAGAAATTGTGGTACATTTACCCTATGGAATACTACTCAGCTCTTAAAAACAAGGAAATACTGAAATTTGCAGGCAAATACGTGGAACTAGAAATGGTTATATTGAGTGAGTTAACCCCGACCCAGAAAGATACACATGGTATATAATCACTTATAATTGGACACTTGCCCAACAGAGATGTCCCCTGAAAGTCTTCACTTAGCCGGAGATTGGGATAGATACTGGGACTTCCTATTCAGACTAGGTGAGAAAGGTAAGAGAGAATGGAGAAATAGAATGATCCAGAGGGTGCTAGAAACCTACAAGACCATTAAGGCTGGCGGATCTGGACCCAGGTGGATAATCTCAAACTACTGTACCAACCAAGGACAATGCATGCAGTAAACTTAGGTTCCCTGTCCAGATCTAGCCAACGAACAGCACATTCTCCACAATTGAGTGGAGAGTAGGGACTGACTCAGAAATGAACTCCGGTGCCCCCTATTTGACCACTTCCCCTTGGTGAGGAGACCCAGTGGCATTTAGAGGAAGAGTAAGCAGGCTACCAGGAAGAGACCTGATAGGCTGTGATCTTATAGTGAGGGACGGGGTTCCCTTGTGTCACAGACCTAGTGGAGAGGAATAGGATGAAAAAGGAAGGGAGGGGGAAACGGAAAGATACAATTGAGAGGATAATAATTGAGATGTAATCTGAATAAATTACTTAAATTTTAAAAAGGAGAAGGGAAATACCTTCTGATGAAAGATTCTGGGAAACCTGGTGCATGACATGTGGACCCTTAGAAAGTAAGATGCCAGCCTGCTTTCTGTTCTAAATCAAATATTTATTCTCACAGACCAAAGCATTGTCAGCTCCTAGCTGGCTCTTTTGGTGCCAGCTTTCTATGGCTTTTAGTTACAAATGTAGAGGAAGTGATTCCTTGAATGCAACATAGTTTCTTTCTAGATAACAGATTTCCTAGGACTTTGTCTACATGTCATTTGCATTTTACAGTAAATCTATAGTATGCATCAATTTAGCCTTTTGGCTAAACATCATAGGAGTTGGCACAGGGGATCACATTAATTGTCCATTTAATCTGATAACCTTCAGGAAGAAACCCACTTCTGCCTTCCAGGGGCAGACACAACATGAGCCATAATGCATCCAGCCAATTGCAGATTGCAAGATTAAATTAGCTAAGAAAGGAAGAATGGATTGAGAACTCTGATCAACCATTAAAAGGGATTGATTCATTTTACTGGCATTTAGTTCCTGCATACACCTTTCACCGCAAAGTTGAATGTCTGCATGTAGCTAGCTGGAAAAGAGCATGAGCATGTCATTTGTTTCCAGGAATTTAGAAGTATAAAACAAATCCTTCATTTCATTACTGATACATCTAAGTGAATATTATAGCCATTCAAATCCTATACCAGTATACATAGTATTGCTCTAATGTCATGATTAACTTTGCCAATATCTGATGGTCTCAATCCTTACGATTCAGGGTGGTTTATGGGGAAATTCATCAACATTACCTGAAATCCTATTGTGAATTTGAACTATTGTTTATACTTGAGACAGAAAACAATCAAAATTGGCATTTACACCTATGAATGATTTATGTGCCCAAGAATATTTTTAAGTTTCACGAAATATACAAAATCATTGCTTTGAAGACACATTGTTACTAGTTCCTTATATTTCAAAGAATTAAATAGAAGTGTAAGTGCAAATGCCTCTCCAAATAAAGTTCTTTTTCATAGGCAATGGAGATAGACTCTGTGATCTCAGTCAAGCCCTCTCATTCTTTATTCATCATTTTTTTCAAGTCAGGCTAACTAACAATATCCACTTAGATTGTTAAAGTCATCAGAAGAGCCAAGTGAGTTATTTTCTACCACCAGGACTAGACCCTTCATGTTTCTTGATGTTCATCAGAGAACTTTTTATAAGATGATAGACCTAATATTCTGTGGATTTCCCTAAAGTCTACCAGTTTCTAGGGCTCTTATGATTAAATTAGAATTCTTTATCTTTAGAAGACTCTTTAAAAACAGATGCTTCTTTTTCATACATTCCCTCAGGCAGTTTGTGATTTTTACTTTTCCATTATGGGTTCCATTAATTTGATCACTTAATTGAGATAGTACTGCCAGATTTCACTGTAAAAGCAATCCGTTTCTCTTTGTAATTAGTAAGCATTGAGTATAAACACATAACACTATGAGAGTAATCTAGTCCCCATCAACTTTAAATCTATTTATTGATAGTAATAGAATCCCATTTACTCAATAAATAATCACCCGAAACTGCCATCATTATTTAATTAAATTCTGACTATTCTCTGTACAGCCTGTTACTTTTTTGCATTTTTGTCATGTTTTAGCGTGTTCTTATATTTCTAAATAGTAAGTTCTTTGAAGCTCACCTTGTACCTACTTTGACAATCCCAGGGTCCATTGTTTTCCTAGGGATCTGGGTTTGTGAATGGAGACTGTAATGTAAAACGTGAAATATCTAATTATGTTCATTGCTACTGAGATTTGATTGTGTTTACAGCAGCTGAGCAGGGTGGAAATAAGAAGTAGATAGCCATGAATAACCAAGTCCCTATGTGCCACCTCATGCATAGACACACTATCATGCTCTCGGAGGCTTTTGAAACCTCACACCACACCGTCTGTTCTGACCCTGCAAGTCCTTCCTTTCCATTTGAGTACTCCTATGTATAGAGCGCTGTTTGAGCCTCACTGTTGGAATAACTTACTTACATCCAATTAATATGCCATAGACACTAAGTATTGACAAAAGAAGATGAAGACTAAAATTGTAAGCAAGGGAAACAGGAGTTTATGTTAATGGCCCTAATAGACCTAGACCGTTATTTAATCAAATTGTAATCAAGATATCATGGTGAATATATTTATTTTGTGATAAGATTAAGTGTTTTAATTATTTTAAGTACCAGAAAATACACTAGATCATTGGGTAGAAAAGATTAAGTAAGTTAAAACTTTCCTGAGGAGATACTTTGCTTATAGTTAATAGCTGAGTTAATGTCTCTTTTGTGGCTTGCTTACATAAAGGAATGTATCTCATCAGTCCCCAGTTACATAGGTTCATTCTTGGCATTAACTATGTATACAGAAGTTTAACAGTATCTACAAGAGGTTAGCTCTAAACTGCTCATAGGGTACCAACATCCATGGATGTTCATATTAAATTAAGTTGCATGCGCTTTAAACTGCACTCATTCTTCTACATGTAATGAATTCTCTTTAGATAACCTATGATAACAAAGTAGATACTAAGAAATAATTCTCTGAAAAAAAGGATGCTAACTTTACACTGCTTTAACGATGAGGATAAGAGATAATGTAGGCAGTAGCACTATAAGATGTAAGTTTACAAATACCTGGTGATATTAAACCACAGAAACAACTAAATCAGGGAGTGCCTTATTCTCATTTATACCCTGACTTTTTGGTTATCAGTTTTCCTTTTTTTTCCCTTACTTTTCTTCCACATGATCTAAGTTGCTAATGACACAGTAACAAAAATGTTCTGTGGCTCCAAGGTAAGGATCATATTACATACTAAGTACTTCGTTTTCTCTTTCAATATATTTTACCTTTAATTATGAAGGTGCCTATATTTCTCTCTTAGCATGTGCACATGAATGCCGCGCCCCAGAAGGCCTAAAGAGGGTGTTAGGTGTCCTGTAGTTGGAGGCACAGATTGTTGTGATCTACCTGTCATGGGTGCTGGGAATGGAACTTGAACCTCTGGAGGAGCAGCACAGGCTCTTAACCACTGAGTCATTGTTCCAAACTTCAAGTTCTTCTTTTTCCATTCTTACTGAAAAAATAAAACTATTAGGCCTCACATCATCTTGGCTTTCACTGTAAAAGAAAAACATGTGTAACATAACATTACAACAGTTTCTAAACATGTGTTTAAGTGCAATAAAATAACATCCAAAAGTCTTCATATTTTATTACCAAACATTTTTAAGTATCTTGATAATTGATTAGGTTACTCGGTATGTGCTTAAATGCTAGTGTTATTGGCATAAAGCTTACAGAACTGAAAAGTGAATCGTTTTTCATGTCTTATATGCCTGGTTCTCATTAATTATATTAATAAGTTGATACTTCAAAACATATGGGATGTCGGGATTCAAGGACATTCAACTTCTACTTACACGTTAAATATATAAGCTATGGAAAGGGTGAACATATACCCAAACTTACTTCGGAAAAGTAGACAAGAAGTTTAATGATTGTGGGGACACAAATGGGAAAGTGTCCAAAGGAAAAATAAAATTTCTGTCGAAACATTCAATGTCTTCTTATAACTTGGTGTAGGCTTTTGTTTTCTACTTTTGATATAAAACCTCTAGAATTCCACTTCATAATTCTGTGTACATAAATCATCACAGAAATGAGAAGCAGATTCTACTCCCAGGGTCCCAAACTCACAGAGAGTCAGCTGTGGGGAAAGTAGTGTTGACATGTCAGGTGTCTCAGACAAGCACGGTGGTTAGAGAAAATTTACATGCCTTAGTTGCAATATGAAAACACTAGCGCATATACGTTGAGGTTTGGAAACAAGACACATTGATACTCTTGGGGTCCAAAAGGACTACAGGTTTCAGAGTCATTTAAATTTTTCATTACTAGGAGGACTAAACAGGTCAGGAGAGAGATGTGAGATATAGGCCATGGCAAGCTTCTTGTAGAACGATGGCCATTACAAGGGAGAGTGAATAGACTTAAAAGTCTGTGCAGGCTATAAACAGTGAGGTGGAGAGAATTCTTAAAAGATACTCTAGGAAGTCATGAAATATCTCTCCATAGTGGAGTGCTTCTGTCCTTCTATAGTGTTCACTCTCTGCAGTTTGATTGACCCCTGAATGAATGATGTACACAACTTGAATGTATACTCCAAGCAAGGGAACCATATGTTTTTAAGTGGCACTCAAGATTTGCCAAGGCATGCACACTTTAAGCCAGCCAGCCTTCCTCTCCTGCTGATCCGAATACCAAGGACACAGTGTTTATGTTTCACACTGCACATGGTGAGCACTTCAATATGAACAGGACACAGGGAGCACCAATCTCAGGCTCAAGATACAAATCTTTTCTCTTTAACTGTCACATTCTCGTTAGCCCTTCGCCTTGGCTCACTGTTAGTGGCATTTCAGCTTGCCTCCCACTGTGGTCTTTAAAGTTCCAACACCTTAATTTTACTTTTCCTGGACTACAGCTCTTGTGGACAAATGATGTTTCAGCACACACATTCATAGTTCGGTGGGATTTAAGGATCAAAATAAAATCTGATAAGAATGTGGCTTCTCAGAGAGGAACAAGGATTGGTATGTTCTTAGTGCTAAATTAGCAGGCTCCATCTCAATTCAGAATGTCCCTTCCTGGATTATAGATGTCAGTGTTAAAGGCCTAATCCATGTACTCTCCATGTACTGCATGGGGGCAGAGTGTCTTAAAGAGACATCTTTGATATTTTTGGTGGAAGGTTTCTACAACTAAATTTTCACTCTTTGGGGTGAAACAAAATTTATATTCCATGAATTGATTTTATAATGCATAGTCACAAAAAATATAAAGATTTTTGTAGTTGTTATATATAATTAGATACACAGACTCTGTAAACATTCAGGGCTAAGGATACAGCTCAATGATAAAATACCATCTTGCCTAGAATAAGAAGCCCTATGATTCATCTTCAGTGACATGTACAATTTGTAATTAATATTTCTGATACTCAGACTGGTAAAAGTGATAATAGTGATAACAACAATGTTAATGGGGGATTTCTTTTTCTTTCTTGCCTCCTCTCTGCTGCCAAAACCAAGTTAGATCCCCAGATATAAAGAATGGGTCAGGTACATTACTCATGCTTTCAGGGAAAAAAATCTAAGTACCCTCCCTGCGTCTGTGTCATAGCTTTCCCTTCACTGCTAACTGTTCTTTGACCATATTCCCTTCTTTAATTTCTCACAGACACTATCACTGTATAGGGCTCTACCTGCCTGGCTTATCCACTTTCATTCCTTCCAAGTGTTTCATAATGGACTGGGATACTCCAATGGCTGATTGACATTTTTATTTACTTTTTTTTAACAGATGTGAAAAGCCTCTTCATTAAAGAGTGTTTCAGTAATGGCCCCAATAACAGTCATTACAGTAGCAATGGCAAATCCACTGGTCCAATAAATTACCATCAGTGCCAAGATGCTGTGATGCCTTGTGATTTACATACAGTACTTGAAGTCTAAAGACACTTTTAGAGACATTTGTTTTTGAAGTTTAAATGCATGTTTTCTTTACTTTATGTGAACTTCTTTTTCCTTGAAAATAGATTATTCTATCATTCAATAAATCTCAACCATAGTTTTCCCTCCCTCCACTTCTCCCAGTTCCCAATTTTTCTCCTATTTCTCCCAGATCTACATCCTCTGAGTTTCCTTTTCAGAAAAGAGGAGGTCTCTAAGAGACAACAGCCAAATAGGATAAATCAAGATACAATAAGACAAAGTGAAAGCCCTTATTTGAGGCTGGACAAGGTAACATAATAGGAGGAAAAAGTCTCAAAATCAGGCAAAAAAAAAAAAAAAAAAAAAACCCTCAGAGATACACTTTCTCCCTCTGCTAGGATTTCCATAAGAACACCACACTAATAATTATGACATACAAAGAAAACCTGGTGCAGACCCCTGCAGACCCTGTGCTTGTCACTTCAGTCTCTTTAAGTTCATGTGAGCTCTGCTTAATTGATTTGATGTTTCATGTTCTCCTGATGTCCACCATCAACTCTGACTCCCACAACATTTTCTCATCTTCTAAGGGGTTTGTTGAATTCTAAGGGGAGAGAGAGACTCATATAGACTCATTCTCCACATAATGTTTGGCTGTGGATCTCTGCACACACTCCCATCTGCTGCCAGAGGAAGTTTCTCTGGTGAAGACTGGCAAGGCATCAATCTATGAGTATAGCAGAATGTGATTAAAATCATTCCATTAATATTTTTTCCAGTTGTGTTTGATTCTACCCTAGGGCTCTGGGCTATCAGTCTCCAGTGCCTGGATATCCAGGCAATGTAGAAAATGAACTCTTGATCTGGGGTGGGCTTCAAGTTAAACCAAACTTTGCTTGACCATTTCTACATGTTCTGTGCCACCACTGACCCTCCACATCCTTTAAGAAGAACAAATTGTAGAAGGAGAGTTTTGTGGTTGGGTTCATGTCCATGTGTCTCTTTCCATAGCCTATAGATTACCTTCTCATGTCAAAGAGACTAATATTTAGGGAAATGGAATGTAAGCCTGTAACAGCGTGGCCTCTCTATGTTCAATGAGCTGAGTAGAAGTCTTCATCAATGGGACCTTACTGTCAGTTTTCAGAGGGTGTCCTTTTGTCCTTGGATTAGCCTGGATTGTTTAGAGATCTCCATGCAACCTTCTTAAACAATAACTCAACCAAGTGTTGGAAGCTTTGCATAGGTACAAAAGATGCCCAATTCAGACTCCATATCCTTTATTTCTACGATATCTCACTAAGACCAACCTCATAATTCCAGGACATTTCAACTGTTGTAGTTCCCATACTGTCCCCAAGAGTAAGACAATTCCACTGTCTCTCCCCACACACTCTCCCTCCACCCTCCCTCCTGGTCCCTCCAAATATCATCCTCATGTGTGCCCATTCAACCCTGAGAATATATTCTATGTCCCTTTGCCAGGGAGACCTGTGCTTCTTCCCTGTAGCCTCCCCTTCACCTAAGCTCTCAGGCCTGTGGATTGTAGTCTGACTATCATTTACTTAAGAGCTAGTATCCATTTAACGTGAGTACATACCATATTTGTCTTTCTGGTTCTGGGTTATCTCACTCAGGACAAACTTTTTCTAGTTGCATCCTTCTCTCTGCAAATCGCATGATGTCGCGTGGTTGTTGTTGGTGGGGGTGGCAGTGGTGGTGGCGGTGGTGGTCGTGGTGGTGGTTTTAAGCTGCTACGTAATGCTCCATTGTGTAAAAGTTCCACATTTTGTTTATCCATTCTTCAGCTGCAGGACATCTAGATTGTTTCCACTTTCTGGTTACTATGAATAAAGATGCAATAAACATTGCTTTTAATCTCAGTTCTTACAATTCTACATAAAACAGAAACAATAGTGCATGCACACCTCTACTGACAGGTACAAAATCCACAAAAACTAAAGTAACACTTTACTCAATTTCTTTCACTAAATAGTTGTTGGAGTTTTTTTTCTTTCTTTCTTTCTTTTTTCAAATTCTGTTTAGCCATCTTACCAGCACATAGCTCAAGCATACTCAGGATAGCAAATATTCAGAGGGTGTTCTGCAATGTTGGCTGTGAAATAGGCTTGGATATTAGTTATGTTTCTCTCTTTTGACTCACAGACTTTTCCCCCTGCTTTTGATACAGAGTCTCACATGGTCTACGTTGGTGTCAACTTGGGCATGTAGCTAAAAAATAAAATGAGCCCGAATTCCTAATCGCCCTGCCTGTAACTCCACAGTGCCGAGACAGGCATGGTGGTGTAGTCAAGCAGTGCCTGGATCCACCCTAGTGCTTCCTGAATTAAGGAAGGTCTCTAACATCTTTAGGAATTTAGAAACAGAAATAAAACCTGGATGTTCTATACTAATTATTCGGGAAATATAGAAGTTCAGATTTGTTTGCATTATAACACCTGAAACAAAGGAAAACTTTACTGTGAACATGCATTGCTGTGAATATGACAAAACAAAAATAAACATTTATTTTGTTACCCTGTGCTTGATTACCAAGGGTCTTGTTTAGAAGCAAGGCCTAGTCTTCTCATTTCTTTAAACTTTCAAGTTCTCTGGATTAGACCCTTTTTCCCCCAGACGCCTGATAGTGCCACTCTGAGATGGTATGGCTTCTTAACTCTCACACCCAGACATCCTACCACTTCTCCCCAAGGGTGTTCCATGTTCACCTCACTAAACAGTCTCTGAGCTCTGCCCTTTTTCATACTTCAGACTGACAATCAGGGTACAGTGTTTTACAATGTTCGTTGTCTACCTTTCTAGTCTGTCACATCTTCCCCTAGGTCCTTTGCTCGGCTACGTATTTCAGTTCTCTGTCCCTCAAAATGCCTCCGGGAACTTCAAGGTAGATCTTAGTTACAAATAAGAGCTACTAAGACACACCCCTCTGCACAGCCTGTTCTTACTTCTCCTTACAAGTTGATTGTGACATTCGCCTGATCTGAATGGTCTTTATAGTGTTTTAACCCGTGCTATTCAAAATAAACTACATTTGCTAATACATAGCCGACTGCCTTCACCAGTGTGCTGCATTAATTTGGATTCACTTCCATGAAGTACATAGATATTTTATTTATTTGTAATAGTGACTTTTGTTTTTGAAACAGCAAGATTATAACAAAGCCAGCACCCAGAAAGTCAGTTTCAAGCTGCTAATTTTCTTGGATTCTTTAAGGAACATTTATAAGAACAGAAAAATGAAATGGAGATGTAAGTTTGGGTAGAGATTATTGAATAAAGAAGAAATTGTGAGCATTTAAAATGAAATATCAAAACGATTAGGAAAAATAACTGATGGGTGTTGTTTATAGCTCCTTTCAGGATTATACAAATCTTCAAGACTCCATGCTATTTTCTAAAATATGTTTTTTTCTTGATAATGATGGGATATGCTAGATATTGATTTACATTCAGAATTTTAGATGTACCAAGATAGGAAAGACACTTTTTCAAGGTTGTCAAATACAAATAGAAAAAAAAAAAAAACCACTGTGAATATAACATTTATATAATTCCTGACTGTTTCATGGTTCTTCTTGCTGTAGGCAGTTTATCATATATATGTATAACAATATAAATGTATATGTAAAAAAAGAAAAAGAGAAAAGACAGCCTCACCCGTCTATAATAAAGTTGATAATTAACAACATAAAATAAAATATAGTCTCAAATATATGCCACTTAAGCACAAGAAGAAATAAATATGGTTTATTATATTAAGTGAGCAAGAATGCTCAAGTTTCTTGCATATTGTGATTGCAATAACTTAAGAGAGTTAGATTGTCTGACATAGTACAGAGTAAACTGCAGAGTCTAAGTATCATATTGTTTCCAGTGTAGTGAGGCAAAAATGACAGGAAGAATAAGTAATGCACTTATAAAATGTGTTTACATCATAAATTCACGGTTTTCCTCAGGAGAAATGGAAAGTGAGGGTGCTTTAGAGGTGTCTTCCTGTACCCCCTGTTCCTTACACATCTTACTTAATTTCTGTGGAATCTCCTACACCTCTCATCTGGAGGAGTCTTTGCAGTTCTATGCTGTAGGCCCACTCTCTTGTTGAAAACAAAATGGTGACTCTCTTGGATTTCCCAGACTTATCATTTATTTAGTGAAAAGAAACCTACTTTCTCTTGTATACTTTGCCAAGTTATTCCATAAATTATCCCTCATAATCAGAAATTGATTTCTTAGCCCAATCATGAGATGTTATGCATTATTTTCTCACTTCTTGAACAAAAACTCAAGATTTTAATCCAATTTCACATCTATTCTGATTTAACCTAATTAGTTACAAAAACAAAAACAAAAACAAAAAAACAAACAAATAAAGACATTATTTCCAAGTGGTTTAATTGTTATAATGAATAATTCCAGGAATTTTAATATATAGCCTTGGACACTATGAATCCATAAAATACCAAGTAAGTGTTCTTTAAAAGCGCATATAATATATATATATATATATATATATATTTGAAAATAAAACTCAACTATGACAAGTGCTCAGCTCAATATTTATCCTCTGATAATACACTTCATGTTTTCATTGAAAAGGGATTTATCTTGAGATGCTCTGCCAGTTATATATCCTTATCCTAAATATAACTTTTTACATGACACTTCTTTACAAACAAAATAAATTGAAGAGGATCTTACAATGTATTGAAAGCCAGACGATCTGAATTTCATTCCTTTTCTTCCATGAAAAGAATACATTTGGTCTGACTTCATGTCTCAAAGATGTGTCTCACCCCAAGATACTTGGCTGTACTCCAGAAAAATTTCTTATAACCTGGTATGACTTAAGAGCTTAAATACTTTCTTCATCTGGTGGAAATTTTCATGGTCAAAAATCAAATAGTTTTTCAATTCTCTCTGGGATGACAGGCTTCGGCCCAAGTATGTTTCAGTGTGTGCTTTCCCCCTTTCCTGCATTCCTTCCCCAGGATGTGGAGAGTGGCCTTAGATTGCCTTCCACACTGATGAGTAAACAGACCAGCCTGCAAAGTAACAAGGTACAGAACAAAAAACGTCCAAGAGTAATTTCTTTTGCATCAATTAAAATGTTGTAGTTTCCAATACCTGAGATTTAAATCATCATTTTTTTTTTTCATTAAGCACACGGGAAACAGTATGTGGTTATGTAAATTTTATACTTTTAAATGTAGAAAGTGCTTGCACCAGTAACATGGTAATCATCTTGAATTTTGCCAAGTCAGAACCGGGGAGTACTAGAAATCATCTAGTGTTTTTGGTGGTGCAGTCGGAGACATCAGGTCTTCGTGCTTTACTGGGTCCTAAGCTTGACAACACTGTAACTGTTCTAGCGCAGTTGAGAGAAAGTACTGGAATATTCCCCTACATAGTCCTCTAATCCATCTCTACATCTCTGTTACTTCTTTCCTTCTCTCTTTATCCTTTCACGTCATTGCCATTTTACATATAGCTTGAGAGAAGTTCACAGATGTTTGCAGTTTTTTTCCAACAGCTTAATTTTTGAGAACTAATTTGTCACTGTATAATTGAATTAGACATCTATCCATGAATGGTGCCGCCTGCTAACCTTATGTAGCATCGGCTAAGGTACTCAATGACCAATTTCTAAAGCTAGAAGGGAATAGGATGATGAATATACTAGTGATGTGTGAATCCACATGGGATACATGGGCTAGTTCATAGGGGTAGTTCATAAAGTCAGCTATAGGCCTGCCTCCTAGAGTCAACTCAGAGTCAGCACAATGGGTCAACTTATAGTCAGACCTGGGATAAGCAGTGCAAGCTACTCTAACTAAGACCATTGTGTGGCAGAGAAATACAGAGTGGCTCTATATCATCATCGGCACTCCTTGGTGAAGAGATCAGGTAATTCATATAGAGAGAGCATGGATTATGAAGGAGTCAGTTGACTAGTATTCCCCACCCATGCTCCTCTCATGCAGCTATACTCAGCAGTAGGTGATAGAAGTGATGGAATTTTATCATGTGGTTTTGGGCCTTAGTATTGTTTCCTTCTTAGTAATTCAAGGTTAATAGGAATTTATTTGATATGAATTACAGTAGAGTTTCATGGGTCTTATTCACTTTCTGCAAAGAAAAAGATCCTTTCAGAATTCTAACTTTTGAGTGTTGTGAAGGTTTGGGAAAAGCATCTGGAAGAATAGTAAAGGCAGCAGCAAATGAGTTTAAATAAGTTCATTTTGAATGAGCAGGAAAAAGAACTCCTAGAAGTTGTAAAGATAATGAGTAAAAATCCCACTGATAGACTTGTGCTTCATCTTTTGAGTCCCTGGAAAGAAACGACTGTTATATTTCTAATAGCCACATAAGCTCCTTTTAAAGGTATTGGTTGTATGCCTTACCTATGTCTATACTGCTAAAGGTGCCACATATTGCCTATAGACTACAGAGAAGTCAGCCTAGAAATGAAGTGGGTTCTCTGGCTATATCAAAATCAAAAGCCACTATATAGACAGCTAGAAGTGATTTTTTTTTTCTCCCAATACCGCTTCCCTACTAAAGAATCAGGCAAGAGGTGCTCACTACTGCAATCATGGCACGGTTGTTATGGATGTAAGTATTTGATTTCCAGTTGTAGTTAATGCCACAGAAGTGAACTTACATGTGGTTCTGTAAAGCAGGGCTTAAGTGTGTGCTTGGGAAGCTCACAGAGCCCAGTAGATAATCAACTGCTATTGCCTTTTTAAATACTGCTGATGGACAAATCAAATTTCCTTCTAGACATGTGTTCCTATGTGCATAGATTACAAATGCTCTCATTCTCAAATGGTAATCTTCTTGCAATGGGCATATTCTACAGATACTCATAGCTTGTCAAGCTCTTTTTTTTTGTTGTTTGTTTTGTTTTTGTTTTTTTTTTTTTTTTGTTTTTCGAGACAGGGTTTCTCTGTGTAGCCTTGGCCATCATGGACTCGCTTTGTAGACCAGGCTGGCCTCGAACTCACAGCGATCCGCCTGCCTCTGCCACCCGAGTGCTGGGATTAAAGGCGTGCGCCACCACGCCCAGCTTTTGTCAAGCTCTTAAGACTGACTTTTTCTCTGATAATAAACTAATGTTAAGCAATATATGGTAAACCAACTCAAGCATCTCCGTCAGCACTTGTGAGGCTCAGGGAGTACTGTGGTAGAAGAATCCTAAGAGGATGAGCAGTACAGGTTACTTAAGGTTTCTTTGAAATAGAGACTGAAGCAAGTTCCAGTTTATTATGTAAAAGTTTCACCTGTGATTTAACTCTCGGTTGTTATGCTGTAGTTCACTTTCCATTTCGGGAACTCATTTTCTAACAAATCTACTCTATTTGGAGTAAGAAATCCTCCTCTGGCTTCCAAAACACATAAGTGTGGTCCATGCTCCATTCCTGTTGATTTGGGTTTTGATTTGGCTGTCATGTCTCTCTCTCTCTCTCTCTCTCTCTCTCTCTCTCTCTCTCTCTCTCTCTCTCTCTCTCTCTCTCTCTCTCTTCATTTTTGAGAACAAAATATAATTCTCTCACTTCTCCTTTCTCCCTCTAACCCCTTCCATGTGCCCACCCTGATTGTTCAGAGACATTTGGTTTTTTTTTTTTTCCTTTTAGAGTCTTTATTTGTGAATTCTGCAAAGTTGTTTCTGTCTCATAATTCAGCATTTATCCTGACCCTTGCTTTCTCAGAAAACATATTTCATCTCCTTACTTTCATTTAGAGCCATTTCTACTATCTTCCCTCTTGAGTCTGGGTAATACTTTTAATTTTATAAAAATATAAACTTGGCTTCCACTTTCCTCTAAGTCTCACTTAAACATATACCCATTTTCTTTCCTAGAGCATTTGTATGTTTTGATAAGTCATGGCAGGACTACTTCCTCCTTAATACTGTGTTGTCATGTATGGTACTGACACACTGGTCAAGAACTCCTCATCTCATCCACTGACTATAGACCTGTATCTCAGGACAATTTGAAAATGAATTTTGTGAGACTTCTCTCTCAATTTCTGTAGATACACAATATTTAAACACACTTGAGTGAAAGATCTTCAGTGGCCGAGAATTTATTTTAACCACAGAACTCTTTAGCCATGTTCTTTAGAGGATCATTGTGGGACTTCCCCCTTGTCACCTTTCAGCGTGTGCTCTGCTCTACTTGCTAAGCAGACCTCAGTTGCTTTGCATTCTCCTTGACATCATTTTCACTTAGAAATTCTTTGTAGTACCAGTACCACATATGTAGTGTGAGTGGCTTTGGGAAATATTTTTAGGATCTAATTGTAAAAGGCATAAGATATAATAGGTAGTTCCTTGCGGAGTAGAAAATTACTTGCATTATGTGCAAAGGAAATTGTTAGCATTAGTTGCACCTCAGTTATTTGTGAACAAGAGATGTTGCTAATATGTGAGTTATGGTTTGTCTCCTAACCCAACCCACGCCTAATTACACTGTAGAGGCAGTTAAGCAGGCACTAAATTCACAAGCAGCAGAACCTCACTGTGACCCCCCCCCCCAGCATCACACCATTGTTTTTCTGATATTTAGAGAACTTCACAATTACATGTTTTACAGCATTCAATTCATCATACATATTCAAATACAATAATGTCGTTTACTGTTCAAATATATGTAGCTATATGCGATTAAATATATTCAGCACTAATTACATGGAAATGTGATGCGATTGATTACTCTTCTTATTATGAATATGGAGTTTGAAGGTATATCACACCTCGCTTGCATGTGAAGGCAATGCCTAACCTCTGCTGCCAGCGTTGTCTGACCATTCAGGTATGCAATGACTTTGATGTTTTAACATCTACTTTATAAACATTATCCCAATAAATGAATGAAATGTATTGTGGTAAGTGGTGCATATTTATTACTTGTGTGTTTTGGAGTTTTTTGAGCAAATTTATTTCTCCTTTTTGCTTTCATGTACTATTGGGTAATATTACAAATAAACACCAGATGGCGTTGAATTGAATAGCACATTCAATTTTCCATGAATACTGGAAACACTTTGGAGATGGCATGCATTCAAGAAATAACAGTGTTCAAGCTTCATTTGAAGACAGAACCAGTCATGGTCAAATAGATCGTACTTTTGGGATTAAAGTCTGATCCAGCATTCAAATCCTAATGTGTAGTTCCAAAGAAATTACCCTGCTTGCTGAAGGAATTATGGTCTGAGCCCATAAAAGACAAAAACACAGAGTTATGTCTAAATTACAATCTTGAATGTCTCTCACTTGCTGAATAGTACTTGGAAATACATTTTGTTTTCCAACACATTTAAAAATTACTACTTCAAAATTTCTTTTATGTAGGAAGGTACACACGGAACTGGGAGATGTTAAGGGAAGAGATTTTGGGGGAGAATATGATCAAAATAAAAATACATTATGTGAATTTCCCAAGGAATCAATAACATTTTTAATCTTTGTAAAATATCATGTGTTCTACATGGGTGCTCTATTATGATCATGTGGTAAAACATGGAGCCCCTACATGATTTTTTATTTAATTTTATTAATTTATTCTCAATGGTTATCCCATCCCTTGTATCCTCCCATTCCTCCCTCCCTCCCATTTTCCCCTTACTCCCCTCCCCTATGACTGTGACTGAGGGAGACTTCCTGCCCCTTTTTATGCTCATAGGATATCAAGTCTCTTCTTGGTAGCCTGCTATCCTTCCTCTGAGTGCCACCAGGTCTCCCCATCCAAGGGACGTGGTCAAATATGAGGCAGCAGAGTACGTGTGAAAATCAGATCCCACTCTCTCCACTCAACTGTGGAGAATGTCCTGTTCATTGGCTAGATCTGGGTAGGGGTTTGAAGTTACTGCCTATATTGTCCTTGGCTGGTGCCATAGTTTGAGAGGGACCCCTGGGCCCAAATCTACCTATCCTAATGTTCTTGTAGGTTTCTAGGACCCTCTGGATCCTTCTACTTTGCCATTCTCCCATGCTTCTCTCATCTAGAGTCCCAATAGGATGTCCTCCCCTCTGTCCCAGCTTCCTACATGTTTTAATATTAATTCTGTATTAGGCTTCACTCCACTGGTGAGAATTCCCTTGCCCACATTTTAAGGGATTATTTTTGAAAGTAAAAAAGGCCAGTAGAATAGAAGAAGTGTTCCAAGGAAGTAAGCTGATGGAATTGAGCAGATGCCAGAGGACTGTGGTATTTCATTTCAGCCAGGGAAGGCAGAGGGACACTGCTAGATTCTCAAGTGGAAACTGAAGAGGTCATGCACAGAAATGGGCATGGGACTAGTTACTACTTAGGCATTTCTGTCTCTACTGAAACTCCTCTCAGGGTCTCATATCTTTGAAATTGTTCATCTAGTCCTTGCCAACAATAATCTTGCAACTGTAGATGAACTTCTTTATAACCATTGTCCCAGTTTATTTACCTATAAAATAAAAGGCTACACTAGACACAGTTCCACTTTGAGATCCTATAATTGTATATTTTGTTCTCTCTACAGCACAAATATTTTCACTTGAACATAACCATCTAATCCAAAGGCCTCTTTGACAGGTCTCATTGCTCCATAAATAATCATGCCAGATAGTAACCATGACTGAAATGCCACAGTATCTTAGATATTGCTTCCATCCCAGCCACTTAACTGATCCCAATGAGGGCTCTGAACATACAGTGTGCTATTCTACACCCTCCAGAAACAGTCTATCACGGAATCCAGAGGTACTATAAATATCTGGCTGGTAGAATGGTGGAAAAAAGAACTGACCAGATATTTTAGGCTATTAAATTCAGGGAGATTAGGTACCCATAAAAAAGTAACTGAAACTATGTACAACCTGGTGGACCATCTTTGACAAAGCTCCCCAAGGCTTAGTGCCCTCATCTGTGAACAGCAGATAATAATGGCACCACGGCTTAGCCTTGATAAATGGGAAATAATTCATGTTATTAGTACATAATGAATAATGATTAAGACAAGATTAGGAACAGAGGAAGATTTCAGTATATGATAGGTGATTATTACAAAGGAAAACATTGTCAAATTTTGATAGATTTGATTATAAGAGTCTCATCTGAGTATAATGAAGGCTTGATTATTAGGGAGGTAATGAAATAATTGGAGTTAACTTGCACTCACAGCAACCAGAAATTTCAGAAGATCTGCAATTCTCCAATAGTGTCCTTGTCTCAATTGCTACTGGGTATACCTGATGGCACTGTTAGCTGTAGCATGCATATTCAGAACTGTTCCTCACCCCCAAAGCCATATAAGACTTCTGGAAAATTCCAGGTAGTTGTACCTGTTTTCCTGTGTGTGTGTGTGTGTGTGTGTGTGTGTGTGTGTGTGTGTGTGTGTGTACTTTGGGTGTGTGTTTGTGTGTGTGTGTGTGTGTGTGTGTGTGTGTGTACTTTGTGTGTGTGTGTGTACTTTGGGTGTGTGTGTGTGTGTGTGTGTGTACTTTGGGTGTGTGTTTGTGTGTGTGTGTGTGTGTGTGTGTGTGTGTGTGTGTTTTGAGAGGGTATGAAGCTGAGAGAACTAGTTTTGCAGCCACTCACCCTACTTCTCCGTAGTCCTCAGAAGACTGTCCTGAAGACGTTTCTACACTGGACTTGTTCTTCCCCATTTTCTCTGTGCTCCCCTTCACGTCACCACTTACTATAAGAAAAAATACCTGCTTCCATTCAAACACTGAGTTGATGTGAAAAAATGAGTTAGATCATTGAAGAGTATGCTTTTCAGCTTTTCTTTATTGCAGGTTTGGCTTTACTGGCCTTTTACTGTATTATAATACTTCCTGGTCATTTTCACCATTCTATTACAGTTACTATATGGAGTTTTTATGTGTTAAGAACACATACGATGAAATAGATACATTTCTCTTGTATATATTTTATGTAATAAATTTGTACACCAAACTTATACCCTGAGAAATTATAAAAGGTTAACTGGGAAGATTATTGTATTTCACTAATGAGAGGTTTTTCATGTTTACAGCTGGGAAACTAAATTTTCTTCCATGATCATCATGAAGATCACTGCTAATGACTCATGAAAGTAAAAGTTAATAAAAGTGACTATCTGATGTAGAAACTAAACAACTCTACCTTCAACTGTGGTCCACACATCCACAAACGACAAGAAACTATTTAGCCAAATGGTGTGTTAGAAAAGATGTTGCATCAGCAAAACAGAAATAATTTTTGTTATCTGTCTTCTGAGTTAGATGCTGCATTAGAAGTTAGATGCTGCATTAGAAGTTAGATATCGCCTCTGCTGCGAACATTGTGCTCTGGAGTTCACAAGTCTCCTGTGTATTGTCACTACTCCAATGGATCATTCCTGAGTTACTTTTTATTCCTGTAGTAAATTAGATTGAAAGACTGCTAGCACTGCTCAGTGCACCCCTGAGACATCTGTAACTTGATACAGGTCAGAGAGCCAATCAGTAATAGAGAGAAGCAGAGGCCAAAGACCTCTGAAGAGAGTCTATTAGACCAATCTTAGGATGTTATCCAGTCCTCAGGGGAAACAGAACATTAGGAAGGTGTTGAGGTGAGGAACATGTTACATTTGCCATATCATATCACTTGCCACCTCATGGGATGCCAAGCATTGTAGACAATGATCGTCTGTAATGTAAAACTAAGACTCCACTACTGATGCCAAGCGAGGTCTCTCTCTGTGTCTCTGTGTCTGTCTCTGTCTCTCTCTGTCTCTCTGTCTCTCTGTCTCTCTCTCTGTCTCTCTCTCTCTGTCTCTCTCTCTGTCTCTGTCTCTCTCTCTCTCTCTCTCTCTCTCTCTCTCTCTCTCTCTCTCTCTCTCTCTCTCTGGGTTTTATTCTTTCTCATTCATTACATCCTGACCAGTTTCCCTCCCACTATCCCTGCTAGGCTCTCCCTTCACCTCCCCTACCTTCCAGATCCACTCCTCCTTCATGTCCCTTCAAAAACAGAACAAACTTCCCAGGGACACCACCTGAACATGAGAAAAGCAAGTTAAAATAAGACTAGGCACAAACTGTCATGAGATGGACAAGGTGACCTGGTAGGACAAAAAGCATTCCAAGACTATGTACAGCTAGGTATGGGGCCTCCCTTTTAGTATGATAAATATACTCAGTGGGATTCAATTGGTGATAATGAGTGGGTATCCATTGCAGATAGCTTCTTGGTTAGGGATGCAAGCTTGTGTCCATTTTTTTTTTTTTTTCTGCTTTGGGACTTAATTTTGAAACCAGTTGTGCTGTCCACATGATTTAAATGTACAAAACTATAGTTTGTTGCCACTGTACCCCCACTCCCATTGTTAGAAGTCCCACAAAAACTCCAAGCTATAAAACCACAACATATATGCAGAGGACCTATCTCTGATCCATATAGTCCTTGTCTGTCCCTTCAGTCATATCCTTGACCCATTTGACACCTACAATCCTTTCTTCCCTTCTTCTGTGAGGTTCTCCTGGCTCTGACTAGATTTTGGCTGTTGGTTTCTCCATCTGATCCCATCAGTACATGAGACAAGTTTATGTCCAGTCATAAGTACTAATCTATATTTTCGGGGCAAATATTCCAGTTTACCAAGAGTATTTTAGTTAACGTTGAATACAACTTTTCCTCTTGTTTGACAATAAAGGTTTACACCAGGACAGGGCCACCTGTGTAGCAAGCAAGTGTTCATCAGTGAGCAGCGTTCTCATCCTTCTTCATTTTAGGCTTTTACTAGCTAATCATGATGGCCCAGTTTGGCTGAGTCTCTCCAGGAAATATGATTACATGTGTGTGCCCATACACCTCAATGGTTCGTATCTTGACTTATTGTATTCCCTGTTAGGAAGATTATGAATGCAGGTGATCTCTTTCATGTCACAGAATAAGCTCTCATAACTGTGAATATTGGCATACTGGCTGGTTTTATTGTGTCGTGAAACTATGTAAACATTTTCTCAATAGAACCCTTCTTTGGAACAGATCATATTCGCAGTTTATTCTTATGACCATTGTCTTCAAATGTGTTATTGTTTTATAATATTGACATTTTTTTTCTGCTTCTTAAAACTAAATATGTGTGAAGAGAATTAAGTTGTTATTCACAAACCCATTTGTGGAATGATGGGAGTGAATTCTAATGTAGCTTAAGGTTTAGGAAAAGACAAACAAGCTATATAAATAGCAGGAAATGGGAACACATAATTTCAGGCCTCATAATTTCTACAGAATCATAAACAATTGCTTTCTTCAACTTTGTGTATGAAGTTCCATAGCAGTAATCTGTTAGTGGAACCTTTCCTCCATGGAAGCTTTTTACCTCTTATCCCTGTCCTAGTGAAGAGGAATTCTTTTGTCTTCCCTATGGTCAATGACAAAATTTAAAACACTGTGGATAATACTTACACTCACCATAAACCTGCACGATCTCTGAATCTCTGCCTTAAGGAAGTGATGTTTTAAGAATTTGTGAATATGATGTCAATATTAGTAGGGGGAAAATCTGCGCTTTGTATCCTAACTAGATGTCTTCCTAGTCTTTAAAAATATTTTATATACAACAGGCTCATAATGGTTTTGTAAAATATATATTTTCAGATCTCACCAGTTTGTGCAGATACTCTAGAATTATATAATACTTACAGAATATTTCATTACCATCTTGTCAATAATTTTTTCCAGACTTAAATGAAATATTTCTATGCACTAAATCATTTAGCATAATAATCCTGGTTATTATCTCCTTTAATTTATAGAAAAATAAAAATAAGTCACAGAAGAGGTCAAGTGCTTTTCTGTTTTCACTCAAAGCAATCTAGATGAGAGTAATACAATTGGTTGTCATTATTATTACTATCATCATCATCATCATCATCATTATTTTAATAGTCAATGAAATGCTGCTTCCACTCCAGTACATGCCTCTTATTGAAATGTTCTTATTCTGGTTCCTTAGGATGTCGAGAATGGAACACACCTGAGTAGGAAGTATGCTCATAGTATCTGATATATAAAGTACAAGGATGCAAACCACAGAAAGGTGAAAAATAAAATATGATAGGTATACATTACTATGTCCTTACTTAAAACAGTTATGGATGTTTTTATGTTGACCTCCAGCATGTGTTGCACAGTCATCAACTCTCCTAGTCAAAATCCTGCTTTTCTCACTTCTGTGTTCTCAGTGGTCAGGGTTTGCTTGCCACTTAGCTGATGATCAGTAATACTATTCTAGAAAAACATGTAAAGATTTTTTGGGGGGTTCCAAGATGGTGGTGCCTATCATGCACTGTATCTGATCTACCGCACGGAGACTAGAGACCAGACTGGCAGCCACAGACTGCAAGAAATGCAGAACACTAGGTAAGTGTGGTCCCAGCACAGTGCAGACCACAGGCAGGTCTGACCCCAAGTCAACCAACAACCAACGGAGGTCTTGATCCCCTCTCCAAACTTTGGAATGGAATCCACCTGCAGACTGCAGCCGGCCTCTATAGCCCAGACGCAATGTGTGGGACTGTGGAACACCAGAGCTCCTGACCTGCTGAAGTCTCAGGGAAACAGGTGAATCTGTCCTCGAACACCCTCACCCACCCCATGCCAGTTCACGGAGAGCCCCCGAGGCTGCAGGTAAGCCCATGGTGCACAGCTACAGCATGTGCAACCTGAATGGGTCCACACTGGTGCCAGACAGCCAGGTTCAGTGGACTGAGCCTATAAAATTGGGCAGATAAAGCCCAACCTGGACACTCCCCAGAGCCTGGCAGGGACTCCTGCACTCCCTGAAGAAGCTGGACGGCCCTGAGGGGTCTGGACAGGGTATGAACTGTGGCCACAACTCATTTGGACAGAACCACCACAGTCCTGCTGTCTGAACAGGTCCGGGCAGAAAACTATCTACCCAACACAGCAGTCTGTGCCTGCACAATTGGGCAGTTAAAAGCTGGCCTAGCCAGTCCCCATGGCCCGATGGGGTCTCCCACATGCTTAGGAGACACTAGACTGCCCCGAGGAGTTATGACAGAAAATTAAACAGTGGCAGCCCACACAGCTGGTCTGAATCCCTTCAGTAGCATGAATGGAATCAGGCAGAAGCCTACCTGTACTGACTCAGTCAGGAGCTTAAGGTGTAGAACAAAGTCTCCTGCCACAGACAGCAGGCCACCTGCTGGTTCCAGGGAAGAACTCCCTGATCTTCACAGGTAAAAGCACATGGCCTATAATCACTAACCAACTATCCACTCTCAATGACAAGTAAAGGACACCAGAAGCTACCACCCAACATCAGACATAGCAAGATGACTAAAGGACAGTGTAAGAATGCAAACAAGAAAAAACAAAACAACTCAGCATCTCCAGATCCCTGCTATCCCAAAGGATACCATCTTCAACAAATGGTGCTGGTCGAACTGGATATCTACATGTAGAAAAGTGCAATATGACCCATATTTGTCACCATGCACAAAACTCCTCAAGTCCAAGTGGATTAAAGACCTCAACATAAAACCAGAGACACTAAATCAGTTAGAAGAAAAAGTGAGGAAGAGCCTGGAACACATTGGAACAGAAGACAACTTCCTGAGCAGAACACCAGCATGCCAGGCCTTACGGTCAACAATTAAAAAATGGGGCCTCATGAGGCTGAGAAGCTTCTCTAAGGCAAGAGACACTATCAACAGAACAAAGTGACAGCCTAAAGACTGGGAAAATATCTTCACCAACCCTACATTTGACAAAGTTCTAATATCCAAAATATATAAAGAACTCAAGAAATTAAACACCATGAAACCAAATAGAGCAATTAAGAAATCGGACTCAGAACTAAACAGAGAATTCTCAACAGAGGAATATTGAATGGCCGAGAAACACTTAAAGAAATGCTCAATATCTTTAGTCATCAGAGAAATGCAAATCAAAATGACTCTGAGATTCCATCTTACACCCATCAGAATGGCTAAAATCAAAAATTCAAGTGACACCACATGCTGGCCAAGATGTGGAGAAAGAGGAACATTCCTTCATTGCTGGTGGGAATGCAGACTTATACAACCACTTTGGAAATCTATCTGGTGCTTTCTCAGAAAACTGGGAATAGAGCTTCCTCAACACCCAGCTATTCCACTCCTTGGAATATACCCAAAAAATGCTCCACCACACAAGAGGGATATATGCTCAACCATGTTCATAGCAGCCTTATTTATGATAGCCAGAACCTGTAAACAGCCTAAATGCCCCTCAGTTGAAGAATAGATAAAGAAGCTGTGGTATATTTATACTATGGAATACTACTCAGTTATTAAAAACATGGAAATCCCAAAATTTGTGGACAAATGGATGGGACTAGAAGTGATCATACTGAGTGAGTTAACTCAGAAGCAGAAAGGCTCACATGGTATACACTTACTTATAATTGGGCACTAGCCCAAAAGGTATGTCCCATGAAAGTCTTCACATAGCAGGAGATATGGATAGATGTGAGGACATCCTACTCGGACTCTAGGTATGAGAAATGTAGGAGATAGGGAAATAGAAAGATCCAGAGGGTCCTAGAAACCTACAAGAAGAACATCATGATGGGTGGTTTGGGGCCCAGGGGGGCTTCTCAAGCTATTGCAGTAACAAAGGACAATACAAGTAGTAAACATCAAACTCCTTCTCTGATCTACGCAATGGACAGGACATTCTCTACAGTTATGTGGAGAGTGGGAAATGACTCTGACATGAACTCTTGTGCCCCACATTTGACCACCTCCCCTTGATGAGGAGGCCTGATGGCACTCAAAGAAAGAATAACCAGGCTACCAAGTTGAGACTTGATATCCTATGACCATATAGTGGGGGAGGATGGCCCCCTCAGTCACACACCTAGAGGATCGGAATAGAGTGAAAGTAGGAGGGAGGGAGGAACAGGAGAATACAAGTGATGGGGTAACAACTGAATTGTAATCTAAATACATTTATTAAATAAAAAAAAGATTTTTCTCTTCCATGAATTTTTAGATGAAGAGAATCTCATAAAAATTGTTAAAAAACAATAAACAGTAAGACTATAATACCCCTGGCTCCACATTCAGCTCATGGTACCATACATACATATCATGGCCCAGAGGATTCAGACCATGGTTATTAGACAGCATAAAAGCATGAACTTTGTCTTTGGTGGACAAAATATATTCATGTCATAGTAAAAGAGAGAGCAGAGGGTGTGAGTGTTGAAATTTTGCTTACTTTCTTTCTTTATTCCAGATGGTTGCAAAGCCCATGTAATGGTGCTATCTGCATTATGGAAGGCCATATGCTTTCAGCTAATTATCTTTAAATCTCCCTCACTGGCATGCTCAAAAGATAACCCAATCTCCTAGGTGAATTTTCATCCAGTCAATTCAACAATGATGAGCAAGGATTTCTGGCTTATCACGGGTCCAACTGACCACCAAGGGTGTCACTTTAACACAGAGCATTCCATCTCCTACCCTCTGAGATGTATTCCTGTTCTACAATGCAAAGTTTACTTAACCCAAATTCGGAAGTCTCCAGAGTCCTCAAAATCATGCACATATCAGTGTAAAGTTTCCTTTGAGATTCAAAGCAACAATTATCTGTATGTTTTTTACTCCTTTTCCTCAAAAAATAACAAACTTCTAAGATTTAATAGGGTGGAGGCATAGACAAAGGAGAGGGATTGAGATAAAACTGAAATGAAGCAGGGCTCCATGCAGGGAATCTGACCCTGTATTTCCTTACCTGTTCTCTTAAGCATTTGGAATCTTTGTGAAGTAGACCTTGACACTTCCACATGCATAGTTTGCACTTAGGAATACCCACGATCACACATGTAATATCAAGATCAGTAAGCAGCTTCAGTGAGAGGTCAGCCCCTTTTAACCACCACTACTGTGACCTTTGGATATCTATACAGCTGAACCTCTTTCTATGCTGCCTTTGGAGAACACTGGACCACAGCAGCTGCCTCTCCTTGAGGAGTAGCCTTTCAAAAGAGTTTGGAGTTTTATACTCTGGAGGTCACATGAGCATTACCTAGATATTGTCTTATCAACTTATTATAGAATGCTTACTTCTATTTGATTATGCAAACCCATTTAGATGCCATATTCCCCTTGTCTGTCACTTTCCTAGACAGACCATACAATGTTTTCAATCTCTCTGCTCTGCTTTTAGCTCTTAGTTCCTATTAAAGACATGGGTTAATGCAGCCAGAAACAGCCACAGCACAGAATAAATTCTGTGATGTTTTGAAATTTTCTCTGCCAAATTAATTAGCTCATTTCGATTAAACTCCCCTTCATATAAATTCCAAGACATGGATAAAAGGAAGACAAATTCTTTGCCAGAATGTGATATGAATGACCCAGTTCTCAGCAGAGTCATTGCCTCATCTGACGATCCAAGAGATCTGCTTCCCTTCTGTGTATTCTCATTGATGTTCTGAACCCCCTAGAAAATTACCTAGTAACTTCTGTTTGCAGAATGTTGAGTTTTCTCTGGCACATAACCCCAAATTTCTTGCACAACCAATTCCAAAGAACTAAGAAGCACAGGATCAAGTTTATTTACAGAAAGAAACAAAGACACCTTTTATCAAATTTTATATTATTCACCAGATAAGACAATTTAAGAAATAAAATATTTAATCTGAGTCATGGTTCCAGAGTTTTTAATGGGGGGGGGGGCGGTCATTTGGCCAGATATACTCACACAAGAAACTTAGAAGCTGGAGAACATGTGGTCGAAGAATTTGTTCCTTTTTTGGAGGCCCAAGAGGGCAGAAAAGGGGAGCACACCTGCACTCGGCTCACTTTGTCTTTTCTAGTCTTGATCACAACACTAAGACCAATTTCTCTCGTTGTCCCACAACACTGGTATTTGATAGAAAAAAATCAGATGGTATAATTTTCCAAAGTCCATATGGGGAAATTACTTAGTAATATTCCACAACTCTAGGCATCTAGTTTCTGAGCCAACATGTAAAGTTATTCCCCACCACTACACATTATGGACACAAAATAATTGTTGACACAAAGAAAATTAGAAGGATTTCCTCAATCTTTCAGGCAATTGAATGTACATGGAAAACTGAACCACAAAAATCTCAAGAGAGAAGCATATATCCAAAGACTTATTTATGATCAGAGCACGTAGTACAAGATCCTATATGCAGTTATGAACAGTTGGGTTGTGATCATAATGTGCTGCTGAACGTTAAGCTCATAGAAATATGAGGAGAAATTTCTGTAACATGCAGTCAGAGGCAACACCCCCCAATTGAAGAGGATTTCATCCCCAAAATGCACAAGAGATTCCTTCTAATCAACTGAGAAGAGCCCTACTAACACTGATGGCAGTAGATGAAGAAGGCTGACAAGAGATTCCTTCTAATCAACTGAGAAAAGCCCTACTAACACTGATGGCAGTAGATGAAGAAGGCTGACAAGTGCCAAGCATTCTTCTTCACCAAGCCTAACTTTCCAGAGCACCATCTTGAAACTTGATTTCAGCTGGAGTAAGAGAATGATGTCAGCCTCTACCAAACTCCTATGTTGGAGTAAAGTTTATCTCTATATATTCAAATGCTGATTTCTATGCAGATCTGATTCAGGCTGGATGTTGTCACTGTCACTGTTATGAAGCATCTCCCACTTTTTAAACATTTTTCTACATCACCTTCTGACTGCTTTTATAGAAATATGATAGCTGTGGCAGGATTAGAAGACAAGACTTCTGAGCCAGAGAGGGGGTTCCCAGGTGGGGATCTGAGGGGGAGGAAGTTGTCAGCCAGACACAGAGCTAGAAGCAGACCAAGAATGAAGGAAAGATAATAAAAGTTACGGCAGAACTTAGATTAGTATAAATGGAATAACTGAGTTATCAACTACTTGGGAACAAGCCTAGCTGTAAACCCTAGGCATTCGTAAGTAAATATAAAACCCCAAAGAAAGCCTCATTTTACACTTCTATCTCACCAAGGCAATGGAGCTCAGAAACATTGAGAATTCCTTCAAGAAAGCAGCTTGGCAATAGAGAAAGAAGTAGGGGAGAAATTTAAAAACAAATCTTTGTAAGTAGAAACAATGTACCCTTAAGTCCTCACTCCACTAGGACAATAATATTTATATGATAATAGAGTTACATTTTCTCTAAAGTATCCTTTGACTTTATAGCTAAGAGAGATATGGCAGGATCATATAGAGCTTCTATGTTGATTTCTTGAGGAACCCCCCAAATATTTCCATAGCAGCTTCACTCATGTGTGCTCCTACTAGTAGTGTATTCAGGCTTCTTAGTTTCACACTAACAGTTTGGGCTTTTCAGTTGCTTGTTTTTCTTGACCATGGCCATTCTGGCAGATGTGAGATGAAATTTCTGTGGATTTATTTACATTGTCTATGGATGGTGAATACCTTTTAATACATTTTTAGCTCTTATTAATTCTCATTTTGAGTATTTTAGTTCATTTGTTAATTTTGATTAATGTGTTTAATTTGGAGGTTTCTTTATACATCTGTTTTTGTAGATCAAGGGAGACACATTACACTCAGATCCTCATGTTTTATATCATTAACCAGTGGACAAAAGTCTGTCTATGAAGAAATGGCTGATTTCATTCTAGGGAAGGAAAGCCTACTGTATTATTTTCAAACTTTGTTAAGTATTGGAAAATAAGGAAGCAGAACAGAAATCATAAACACCCATGAGTCTGTACTTACACAGAGAAATGATTCAAGCAATGTAAAAGTAACTTTCTTTTGCCTGTTGTAACTGTCATCTTGGAGGCTTACTGCTGAATCAGTTCACCCTTTGTAGTTGTTTCTGAACTCTGGCTGGCTGGTTCAACTCAGCTGATCTAGCTTAAACTCCTCTTTTAGCTGACTAATTCAAACTAACTTCTCACATGTTCTTACTGAATTGCTCTGCTTTGCCCAAACTAACTGACAATCTGCTCTAAACATCTGGCTCCTGCTCAGTCTATGGCTCATCTATCTTCCTTTACCTGTATCTCATTTGTTCTCTCTACAACCTGCCCTTGTAAAATTGTCCCAGTGAAGCTGACTCCACCCTTTCTCTCTCTATGCTGCCCTCTTACTTTGCATCTCTTTCCTTTCTGCTCTCACGAGTGTTGGGCATATCCTATCTCTGATTCTTTCTGTCAAATATTTCTCTGACTTGTCATTTTGTCTGCTCCTCAATTAGACATCACCCTCAAACATGGCTGTTTCTTCTACCAACTAACCTTTTGAGATTAAAAATGTGTGCTAAAGGTAGGTCAGTATTCCAGCTAGAGGAAGTAAATGTATGCTATTCCAGCCAGATCAGACCTAGAATGCCATTGGATGTGAGCCTTTCCCAGAGCTGATTAAAATTCCTTTACAAATCAATGAGTAAATAGAGTAGTGTATATGAGGTGATGGCATGTTAATTAATCTGATTGGAATAATCATTTTGCAGTACAGTATATATACATTATATAATGTAAATATATATTATATACACACAAATATATATATATATATAAAATTGTGTCAATTTATACCAATAAATACATAAATGTAGGATATAACAACTTTCACCACAGGGAAAAAATTCACAGATTATTTATATCTGTGTTATTTTTCATCTTAAAATGTGAACTTTAATGAATGTTTCTTTCCAGTAAATTTCAGCTGAAGTTCATAGTATGGAAGTAGGAGAAAAGACTGATTCTGAAAAAGGGATGCTGCTAAGCTGAGTAGCACTACTGGCATAACTTCATGATAGGATGCACAATAAGGTTCATAGTTTCATCTAAATTTTCAGCCTCAAAACCACAGCTCCATTTTACCATGAGAAAAACATCAAAAAGAGAATAAGCTAGAGAGACACACTGCAGAATACCTGATCTGGTCAGATGGGACAAGTTGACTCACTCAGTCCCTATGGCTCTTCGCAAGACTTTCAACCCATAGTTCCCTATCCTGAGCCTATCAAGCTCAGTGGCTGGGCTGTCCTTTCCACTGTTCCCCTTCCCTATTTTAATCAGCCATACTGCTCTTCTTGCTCTCTTATCTCTTAGCTTTACTCTTAGCCTCTTGGTCCACTGTTTTCTGCTTGGTCCATTTGTCTTCTCTCTTCTTTCTTTTCTTTTCCCCTCTTATTACTCCCATCACGCCCTCTTCTCTCTTTTCTCTCATGGACACATTCAGTCTGGGCACTTCCATATGCCTCTGGCTGTTCTCTCCCTCATATCTACAATAAATTCCTTCTCCTCAACCATAACTTGGAACGGTCATGTCCTTATTTTTTGCCATAGGTGGACATTGGAAACTCCCATATCCCTGATCCTGGTACTTGCATGTGTGGGAGTCCAAAGACCAAGGGGAGAGAGACAGATCCCATCCTCAGGAATATGCAGGAAAACTTAGGGTATTGATTGACAGGAGGACTTACCTGGAATCTGTTTGACCTGTGACAGGTAGATACAAATCAATCACCACTCACCGAAGCATTTATGATCTTTTTAAAATTAGAAATAAGGTAAGAGTTTCAGGTATATTTGTAATCTGTACAGAAATCCATATTGTAAAAAAAAGCAGTTGACTCATGCCTTCAAATCAGCAAAAGCTATTCCTTTGGGTTAAAAGCACAGATACTCTTTCCTCTGGGCAGATGGTTGTATAAATAGACTGAATAGAGATATTTTCAGCATAATGAAAAACATTTTTAAATCTATACTTAGAAGATAACTGAAGGGAATTTAAAATGTTAGACTTGTGGCTATGATAATAGTATAACAATAGCATAGTAAGAAGGAAAGAAATAGGAAACATTTCTTATTTTCAGTGTGAAACCTGTCAACAAGGTAAACTGCGTCTGCCTTTCTCAGATTGATATTTTGTAGTTTTAGAAAAGTGAGGTTTGATTTCTACCCATGAAATGAACTGACCAAGTCGCTGCAGCCCTGTGGGTAGGATCTGTTTTGGTTGCTGCTGTTAAGATAAAGATACAGTTAGCTGTCAATATCATCATAGATCTTAGAAGGATAATTTATAATCCAAATGACCTCTATATCAAGTAGAATGAGAGACCAGCCACTTAGACAGCTACTCTAGGGTACTTGTGGTAATCCTGATGGTTTTGTTGAGGACAGATATTGGTCTTTGGCTGTCACACAGAACAACATTACAGTTTCAGCTGCCACATGAAAGCATTAGGCTTCAGCTGTCAGACCTAGACAGTCTGAGAGATTTTTCTGTGGAGAGGGAAATTGAGAATATTAACCTATCTTGGCCAGGAAGCATCAGGCAGCCAATCCAAAAGTGTTCACATTTTGGACAGGGCCCTGGTGGTGCATGAGGCATGGGGCAATTCTTTTCCCAGTAGTCATTGTTATAAAATATCTTGGTGGGGTCTTCTGTGCTTCATCATCTTCTTTGTTGACCTTAGGGTCACTTCCATGAGGGGCCATTTTTTTCTGTCATGGGGAGTTTATTTTTTTTAGTTATTATTAGTAACTTTAAGTGCCATATTAAACAGATCTCTTAAGAGTCTAAGAATACTTTATATATTCTGGATATTAGACCTTTGTCAGATGTAGGGTTGGTGAAGATCTTTTCCCAGTCTGTAGGCTGTCGCTTTGTTCTCTTGACAGTGTCTCCTGCCTTACAGAAGCTTCTCAGCCTCATGAGGTCCCATTTATTAGTGGTTGGCATTAAGGCCTGGGCTGTTGGTGTTCTGTTCAGGAAGTTGTCTCCTGTGCCAATATGTCCCAGGCTCTTCCCCACTTTTTCTTCTAAGTGAGTTAGTGTCTCTGGTTTTATGTTGAGGTCCTTTACCCACTTGGATTTGAGTTTTGACCATGTCCCCTGGAGGGGGAGACCTGGGGGCACTCAGAGGAAGGACAGCAGGTTACCAGACATAGGGGAAGGGAATAAGAGGAAAATGAGAGGGAGGGAAGAATGGGAGGATACAAGGGATGGGATAACCATTGAGATGTAACAAGAATAAATTAATAAAAAATTTAAAAAATAGAGTCTAAGAATAATTGTCTATTAAGTAAGTAAACTTACTTGTTTTTATTTACTTGCTTTAGGCTTAAGCTTGAAAACATATACAGAAGGCTAAATAAAGCTTGTCAGTAAGCTTATTACATTTGTATTTAGCATGACTGTGAACCCAGTTCTGAGCCCATTAAACAATCTGTTCTTTTATAGAGTGACTGTGCATAGCTGGCATGTTTTAATTACCTTGAACAGTTTACAAGTTAGTAGCTTTCATAAGAGTAGAATTCTAGTTTTGTTTCTGTTTGGTTTGAGCCTTAAATTTTTGAATTGAAGATTTCATTTATCATTAAAATAAAACTTTAAGCTGTACATAGAGAAACAGGGAACTTAAAAAATAATAAAAACAATAAATCCATTTCACATAAAAAGTGGAACTTGAGTTTCTGATCTTTTCATAGTGCACCATAGCAGCATATCAGTTTCTCGTATGAATCAGTTTACTCAAATAGCTAAAGCTTAACAGAGTTATAAAAGGTAAAGAGGCTAGGTAAATATTTTCAAGTAACTTACTGTTAACCAGAGAAAAACCATAGTGATTTATAAACTTATTCATGTGCTATTCCTTATTTAAATTAGTTCTAGAAGCCTGATGTTGGACAGTTAGCAAGACATAAGTGGTTAGATGTACATCTCTAAGTAGGCTTTTTGTTAACTTGAGAAGACATTCATAAACTTAGGAGTCTGTAAGTCTCAACAAATTATACTTTATCAAATATATTTTACTTCTTATCTAAAATTATACTTTTGTTTTT
This sequence comes from Acomys russatus, assembly GCF_903995435.1. NCBI lineage: Eukaryota > Metazoa > Chordata > Mammalia > Rodentia > Muridae > Acomys > Acomys russatus. Next base: position 12,760,090 of record NC_067150.1, read on the forward strand.
GGGTTTTTTTTCTGTAGCCTGATGTTGAACAGTTTACAAAGCCATAAATACTTAGGTATAAACCTCTAAATCAGCTTTTGTTAATCTGAATAGACCTTTATAGTCTCAGTAATTTATCATACAAAAACCCATACTAACTCAAAATACTTTCAAGACCTGCTGTTGGTTCCTTGGTCTAAAAATAGAGATAACGATGATAAGCAGAGGCCTAAGTAGGACTAAGAAGTTTTAGTATAGTTGCATCAGTTGGTTTACACTATGTGGTCATCTTAATCAAGATTGTGTAAAGTTTTATGTAATGCACCCTATTATTGACCTTAGTCAGATCAGGGAGGATTCCAGTGTCAATAGTGTAGAGACTCAAAAGATCATAGAAATACTGCAGAACTTAGCTAGCTTCTCCTTGAGGGAGGCAAGGACCTGTGAAAGACAAAAGGTCACAATGTAGAGGGCAAAGGTAACTGTTTCAGTAGAGAGATGCCCATGAGAATATTAAGGCCAGTAAGACAGAGAGAAATCATGAGGTTACAGATGCCTCAGGAGAATGTAGCAGACTCCAGGATCCAGAAAGACAGAGAAATAATACAGGGGAAGAGACCAATGCTTAGAGTAGATAGAGGGAGCAACTGAAGAGCAGCTGAAGAGGCAGAAAATAGAATTTGGAATCAGATTGGGTGGGTGGCAGAAGCAAGATGAAACAAGTGCTCTGTGTCCACCATAGGAGAGTCATCAAAAGTGTAGTTTAGAGAGGCCAAGTCCCTTGGAAGGAGATTCATATATACCTGTCCTGTATTTTGGTACCAGATTAATGAAAATGAATACATGACTGCTCCAAGTTATGATCAAAGATTAGGTATTTACTGTAGATATGATGGAGAGAACATCCAGAGTCAATTAGAAGAGTCCAGACTGGACCAGTCTGTGATAAGGTAGGACAGTGAGAGAGGAAAAAAGGAGAAGAAAAGGAGAGGAGCAGCGAACCAAGAGGCCAAGAGCAGAAGAAGGAGCGAAGAATGCATGTGACACAAAAGGCTGGTCCATGTGGAAAGGGAAGCCCAGCTCCTAGGCAGGAGACATTTAGGGTAGAGGAAAGCATAAGAAATGCTGAGAGGAGCTGCACATACTGAGTGAGACTTGTCCCTGATTTCTTTGGGACCTGTCAATCTGTATCCACCAACAGTTGTCCTAGCAAAGAAAAGTCTTAGTCTAGAGAATGCTTGACACTGTATATGCTTCCTATAATATTCTGGAAAACAGAATACTAAATGAAACTGAATAATCCATTTGAATTCATTATGCTTTGTCAGGAAGAAATATCAGCATTAGTTCATATGTTTAACAAGTTTGACAGAGCAACAACAGGGAGCAGAAATATCATAAACTAGATTTAGAGTATAATGGAATCTCTGTTCTATTTTTACAACTTTTCAGTAAGTTTTTAAAAGTTCCTCATCAAAGTTCTAAGATCAATCTGCAATATTAAAAGAGGAAGAAACAAACAAACCCAAAACTCATGATTTCTCAAGTTTCCAGTAATATATATAAAGGGTTACTTTAAAAATTGGGAGCTTACCAGCCAACAGTACTCTGACATTTGAAAATTTAAAATTTCCCACGTATAATGAGTACATGCTTACAGTTGTTTGTGCTCTGAGAACACATTCTATTTCATACATGTAGTACTTTGTCCATATGTTAAACACATTAATTATTTAGTAATACATTCTGACATCACTAAGAAAGATGATTTGATGGTGATAATTTTGTACTGAATGTTAAAACCTAATCTCAAATATAAAGCTCAATTTTTATTTGAAACTCCCCTGTTGACTTTTTATACACTCACTAAAAATGAAGTAGGGAGTGAATTTCTTCCTATCTGCAGCACATCAGTTCCACAAAGGATTGTGAAGGAGAAGAGAACAGGGGACAAGAAAGGTAGTCCAATATGAACTCACCTTGGTTGAAATACTAAAGTGGTTCGAGCAAATGTCCAGTTTCTAAGCTGACGTAATCTTAAGCAGAGCAACAAGCTTCAATACTTCTGACAGACAAGTTTCAAGTACCTTTTGAAATGTTTTATCGTTATCGGAGTCAACAAATATGGTTAAAATACACCACCTAGCATATCAATATCTTTATTTAAGATTGATTTTTTTATAACCACTACTTTGGCCATGGTTTTAAAGAGGCAGGGTCATATACAGTTAAAATTCCTTGGATTAAAAACTCAATAACACAACTGAGTTATGTGGTACACAAAGAGAGTTGGACAAGATCATATAGTTGTTAAATCACTCAAGCTATCTTGCATGGATGGTAAGTTGTATTGGTGATGTGATGTAATTGGTAATTGTCCAAAAGTCTTGTCGCTACTACACAGGCAGTAGTGCGAAAGTGCTTATCAGCCTTAATTTCCATGAACAGTAAACCTATAACATTTATGTGAGAAAAACAATTTGTGGAAGTAACAACAAAGAAATGGAAAATGCAAGGAATATGTGACTGGGCAGGTCATTACTTAGCTCAGATAGCACAGTGTGGTTGAACACTCATAGAACTGTTTAAAATATTCTTCATACCATATAAAAAGCATTAAGACACCCACTACAATGAAGAAATTATAAAAACATTTCATTGGCTTGCCTGTGTGGACAAATTCAACTGGGATAATATAGAAGTGTCACTCTAGATTCCATTCTCATCCATGAAAATGGCAATTTTCCTTATATGTTGCCATAGATACTGACCAAGCTGATCCATTTTTGGATCTATTTTTTATAATTTTGCTAGTGAAGTCATTTTACTATGAAAATGTAGCATTTCAGACACTTAATTATAGCTATTGTCTCACATTATTAGATGCTGTTAAGTTATTAGAAGCTATGTATAGAGGTAATATCTAGTAAGCATAATGTAAAAAGTAAGCATCTGATTTGTAAACTGAGCCCACACATTTTCCATTTAAATCACTCTGAAAATTACTATGTATGCTAATATTAACTTTTGGTTTAATTTCCTTTATAAACCATACCATTTCATTTTCTCCCTGGTGATAGAAGAAAATGTGTTTCTTAATATAGTATGAGAAAAAATAGAGGAGTGAAAGAACTCTCTATCTATTAAGAATCAATTCTTATTAAAATCTTTCACACAGTGTCTTCTCTTCTACAAGATCTCCAAAATCCTGAAAAGAAAACTGAAGAGATCATGTTGAGCAGTATTGTAGCCCAATCTTTCAAATTCTGAATCTTTTGTTTCTTTCTCTTCTTTCTTGGAATTGCACTGTTAAAAATTAGTTCTAAATATTAATCTCCTTTCATAGAGTTTACCCACTCCAAATGGCCTTGTTTTTTCTAGGCTATGGGAAATTTATAATACATCAAATAGCTGCTTTATAAGAAACTATCATTTTATGGCACAATTGTGCAGATATCAAATGAAAGTTACAAGGAGTCAGGGTGAACGCTTCACTGTCACGCTCTAAAATTCAGAGAAACAGAAAAGTGCAATGTGAATGAAATAAATACTGAGAAAATTCTGAGAGGAAATTAATGTAGCCTTGGATATAAGATGGCCATGCTGTGGATGAGAAGAAGTTAAGCCAATATCAGAAATCCTGAGCAGCATCCACAAATATCCTGTTGGGGCAGATAAATCAAATTAATGCAGTTGACTGGGATTATTTAAAAGAATTTAAATAGATTCTTCTGAGGCTCTGAACATGGTATTTAAAAGCCTAGAAAAGAGCTAAGGATCATAGTTTATACAAGAAAGAACTAATAGCCAAACACCATGAAGATGTGCTTAACAGTCTGTCTTGTAAGTAGAACAACATCAAGACATCAAGAAGAAATTTGGATCATAGATACAGAAGTAGTGGAAGGGAATGAATGACTAAACCATCTCTGTTCTCACAAGGCAGAAGATGGAGTTGTTTCCACAAAGAAGAAGTTCAGGACAGATCCAAGATGGCAGTGCCAATCACACACTGTATCTGATCTGTAGGACAGCAGTGACTACACAGCAACAGAAGGACCAAACTGAGAGATACAAAACAGCAGTGCTGGTATTTCCCAGGTGAGAATGGACCACATAGTATAGAACACGGGTGGGTCCATCTGTGGATCACCAGGATAATCCACAGAAAAGTCCTTGGGACACTGCCGGCATGGGCACAGTCTCCAATGTCTAGCCACACACCTGGGCATGGCGCACAGTGCTCAGTGTCCCACACTGATCTGTGGGCCACAAAAGACCGGTGTCTGGGTCTCTCAGCTGAGTGGCAACTTCACAGTGTATATCACAAGTAAATCTCACTCCAGAACACCTGGTTAATCATGGAATCATTTCTGGGTATCCACTGGGACAGGGTCTCCAGCCACTAGCAATATGCTGGCACACATGCGTTCAGAGTATCAGTCTAGCTTATGAGTCACAAAACACCAGTGTCTGACTTCAGGTCACAAGGCCAATCCACAGAAAGTTCCTAGGTCCATGTAGACATGGGTGTGGTCTCCAGAGTCTAATCACATTCCCGCCTGCATGCAGCACTTGCCCTCTGTGTTTCAGACTGAATTGTTAACCACAAAACACCAATGCCTGGGTCACACAGCCCACAGGATACCCCATATTATGGAACACAAGTGGATCTGACCTCAGGTCATACAGCTCTTCTACAGAAAAGTCCCAGGTCCATGGAGACAAGGAGCAGTCTCTGGAGTCTAGCCACAGACCTGCCTGCATATAGCACCTGCTTTCTCTGTCTCAGATGGAATTGTGGCCCTCAACACACCAGTTTCTGTGTATCCCTGCTGAGAGGACTAACTACAATGTGGGATACAGGTAAATGTGATCTCAGGTCACCTGGCTGGTCCATGGAAGGGTTCCCTAATCACTGCAGGCAAGGGGTCTCAGCCCATAGCCACTCACCGACAGGCTGCCTTCAATGGCCAATGAAGGGTACAAGAAACTACTACAGAATGCCAGAGACAACAAGATAGCTAATGGCCAGTATGAAAACACAAACAAAAAAATGCCAAGTAATATGGTGTCCCAGAACCCAATTGTCCCAAAGCAATCAGCCTTGCACACTCTGAAACTATTGAAACACAAGAAAAGGACCTTAAATCTGCCATTGTGAAGGTGATAATGGAGGTATGAATAAAATCTGTAAGAAATACAAGAAGGAAAAGTCAAACAGATTGAGGTCCTTAGGCCATGAAGAGACTTATATAGAAGGAATGAAGAAATCACTGGAAGAAATTCAGGAAAATGCAAACAATCAGGTGAAGGAAATCAGTAAAATGATTCAAGAGCTGAAGATGAAAATGGAAACAATAACAAAAGCACATATTGAGGAAAGCCTGGAAAGAGAAAACATAGAGAAGAAAGCAGGAACTACAAAGGAAATCAATGTCAACAAAATACAAGAGTTGGAGGAAAGAATCTCCAGTGTAGAAGACACAATGGGAGAACTAGATTCAACCATCAAAGAAATGTTAAATCTAAAACATTCCTGAGACAAAACATCTAATAAATCAAGGACACCATGAAAGAATGAAATCTAAGACTAATAAGATTTCAGGAAAGAGTAGATACCAGCTCCAAGGCTTAGAAAATATTTTCAACAAATTCTGGAAGAAAATTTTCTCAATTTAAAGAAAGAGATGCCTATAAACATACAAGAGGCCTACAGAACACTAAGTAGGGTATACCAGAAAAGAAAATCCTCCCCCTCATAGTAATCAAATCACCAAATGTAAAGAACAAAGAAAATATATTAAGAAGAGCAAGAGGTAAAACACAAATAATATACAACAGCAAACCTATCAGGATCACACTTGAATCTTCTATGAGAACATACAAACCAGAAGGGCCTGCTCAGATATTTTGCAAACCCTAGGAGAACACAGATACCACTCCAGACTACAATGCTCAGCAAAACTTCCAAAAACTATAGATGGAGAAAACAAGATATTCCATGACAAAAACAAATTTGAATAGTACCTATCCACAAATCTAATCCTACAGAAGATACTAGAGAGAAAATTCCAATCAAAGGAGCCTAACTACACCCTGGAAAATACAGGAAATAAAGAACTGGACTTTGGCAGAACAAAAATTATACAAGCATACAAACACACAACCACAATCAACATCAAAATCAAAGAATCTAAGAATCACTCCTCATTATTCTTTCCCAACACCAATGGTCTCATCTCTCCAGTAAAAAGACACGGACCAGCAGAGTGAATGTGCAAACAGGATCCAACATTCTTCTGCATACAAGAAACATACTGCAGTCACAAAGATAGATATTACCTGAGAGTAAGGGGCTGGAAGAAGGTCTTCCAAGCAAATTGACAAAAGAAGCAAGCTGGAGTAGCCATTCTAATATCTAATAAAATAGATTTGTAACCAAATCTAATCAAAGGGATGAGGAAGGATACTTCATATTCATTAAAGGAAAATTCAACGAAAAGGCATCTCAATTCTGAGCATCTATGCCCCAAATACAAGGGCACCCACATTTGTAAAGAAACATTAATAGAGCTTAAAGCAGATATTAATAGAGGAAAACTTCAATACCCCCTTACACCATGGACAGGTCAATGTAACAGAAGCTAAGAGGAGAAATATTGACATTAACAGATGTTGTAAATCAACTGGGCCTAACAGATATCTACAGAACTTTTCACCCAAATACAAAAGGCTATACCATCTTTAAAATTGATGACACAGTAGATCAGAAAACAAGCCTCAACAGATACAAGAAGATTGAAACAATACCTTGTATCCTATCAGACCGTCATGGACTAAAGCTGAACCTCATCAACAACAGAAATAACATAAAGTATACACACACATGGGAACTGAATAACTCTGTAATCAATGACAACTGGATAAAGTAAGAAATAAAGAAAGAAATTAGGAAATTCCTAAAATTCAACAAAAATAAAAAAACACCATACTTAAATTTATGGAACACAATGAAGGAAGTGCTAAGAGAAAAGTTCATAGCACTAGGTCCCTTCATGAAGAGATTGGAAACATCTTATACAAGAACTTAACAGCACACCTGGGAGACCTATGAAAATAAGAAGCAGACAGACCCAAAAGGAGTAGAGGCTGGAAATAATCAAACTCAGGGTTGAAATTAGAAAATTAGAAACAAAGAAAACAACTCAAATGATCAAGGAAACCAATAGGTGGCTCTTTGAGAAAACCAAGATAGACAAACCCTAAAACAAACTAAGAGGCAGACAAGGAACTATCCAAATTCACAAAATCAGAAATGAAAAGGGAGTCATAACAACAGACTCCATTGAAATTCTAAGAATCATTAGGCCTTACTTCAAGAGTCTATATGCCACAACATTTGAAAATATAAATGAAATGGATAATTTTCTTGACAGAATCCACTTACCAAAGTAGAATCAAGATAAGGTAAATTAATTAAATAATCCTATAGCTCTTCTGGAAACAGAAGCAGTCACCAAAATTCTCCCAACCAAAAACAAAAACAAAATAGCAACAAAAACAAAACAAAACAAAAAACCCAAAAAACAAAAAAAAAAAAAAAAAAAAAGAAAGAAAACCAGAGCCAGCTGGTTTCAGAGCAGAATTCTAGCAGACCTTCAAAAAAGAGCTTAGATCAATTCTCTTCAAATTATTCCACAAAATAGAAATGGATGTACTATTACCAAACTCATTCTATGAGTCCACAGTCACCTTGATACCTAAACCACACAAAATCCCAATAAAGAAATAGAATTATAGACCAGTTTCTCTTATGAACGTTGATGACAAAATACTCAATAACATACATGCAAACCAAATGAAAGAATACATCAAAAATATTATTCCCCATTACCAAGTAGGCTTCATTCTAGGCATGTAGGCATGGTAAGATACACAAAAAAATCCCTGAAAGAAACAAACCACATGCTCATCTTCTTAGATGCAGAAAATGCATTTGACAATATCCAATACTGTTTCATGTTTAAAGTTTTGGAGATATCAGGGATACAAAGCACATATATAAACATAACAAACACTATAAGAAACAAGCCTATAGACAACATCAAATTAAATGGAGAGAAATTCAAAGCAAATTCAAAGCACAAACTATGGACACTTGATTTTTGACAAAGAACCCAAAACCTTTTAATCGAAAAAAGATTGCATCTTCAACAAATGATGCTTTTCTAACTGCATGTCTAAATGTACAAAAATGCAAATAGAACCATATTTATCACCCTGCACAAAACTAGAGTCCACGTGGATTAAAGACCACAATGTAACACCAGATGCACTAAATCTGTTAGAAGAAAAACCAGAGAAGAGCTGTGAACTTATTAACACAGGAGACAACTTCCTGAACCAATAGCTCAGGCTCTAAGATTAACAATTAATAAATTCTACCCCATGAAATCAAAAGGCTTCTAGAAGGAAAAGGGCACTGTTACCAGAACAAAATGACAGCCTACAGATTGAGAGAATAACTTTACCAACCCTATGTCCAGCAAAGAGCTAATATCCAAAAATAACAAAAGAACTCAATAAATTAAACACCAACAAACCAAATAATCCAATTAAAAAATGGGGTTCAGTGGTAAACAAGATTTCCAACAGAAGAATATCAGAACACACTTAAAGAAATGCTCAGTGTCCTTAATCTTCAGGGAAATGCAAATCAAAGTGACCCTTAGATTTCATCTTATACCTATCAGAACGACTAAGATAAAACACTCAAGTGATTGCACATGCTGGTGAGGGTGTGGAGAAAGGGGAACACTGAATTGCTGGACATCGATCTGGCACTTTCTCAGAAAATTGGGATTATTGCTACCTCAAGACCTGTGGGAAGAATCCATGCCACATTCTGCCATGTCAGAAATCCTGTGCATTTGTGGTGTGCGTTGAGTGATAAATTCTCTGTTATAATTCTGTTATTACTCTCATATCTACTATTGTTTTTGCCATTGCTTTACTAATATTGTTTATGCCTTATCTAAGTGGCTAGTGACTGGAGATGATTGAGCAAGATACAATTTCATGCTAGACTTCCCTAGACTCCTTGTGAGTAGGATGCAGCTAGATTCATTCAATACAGTCGCCTTAGAATTAACAGAAATCTATGGCATGGATTAGCCTTGGCGGGGATGGCAGAGCTCAAGATTGTAGCCTGTGCTTTCCATCCTTTCCAACACAGCTCAAGTCTCAGCAATCGCAGCTGATACTAGTGCAAGCACATGGCATAGAGCTCAGAGACACTGCCCTTCTTCATGTGTTGATATGGAGGCAAGCCAGAGACAGGCAACAGTGAGTCTGAGCCTTATTGGTCCTAAAATAAGCTATGAATGATGGAATTCATATGCCAATGATGGCAACCATAAGTGCCTACTCGCTGTCCTAAGACAGGCTCTCCATAAGTCTATTTTTTGAAGGGGCATATGTGGGAAGAAGCCATGTTAAATTCTGCCATGTCAGAAATCCTGTGCTTAGGCTGTATGCTGTGACCTTTGAGTTGCTGACCTTTGCCTCAGGAGGTCTTGTGTTCTAGGCTATCCTTGGACTATTTACCTTTGAAAGAAGTAGGGAAGTCCCAACTTGGAACCATCCAGAGGATCTAGGAAGTTCTTACAGGGAACTACTCATAAAACTAGGAAGGTCTACATGGAGCAATTTAGGCTATTGCATTCTTGCCCGGGGGCTAGGGTGAGTGAGAATAGAATAGATCCTATTGACCTTGCTCTATACATGTTCCTGATAGTCAGCATTAAAGTGGATCTTGACCAGAAATTTCCTGACTTGATTCATTATTTCTCGCATCTCTGTATCCTACTTTCAATCCCCACTCCCTCTTTCAGGTGAACACTGATTCAAATTTTCCAGCGGGCCAGGACCCGACAAAGACCCAGCTATACCACCACCCTTGGGCATATATCTGAAAGATGCTCTACCATATAACAAGGACATTTACTCAGCTATACTCATAGAAGCTTTATTTATAATAACCAGAAACTGGAAACAATCTAGATGTCTCTCAATCAAAGAATGGATAAAGAAACTGTGGTACATTTACACAACGGAATACTATTCAGCTATTTTTAAAAAATTGGAAATCTTGAAATTTGCAGCCAAATGGATGGAACTAGAAAAGATCATCCTGAGTGAGGTAACACAGTCTCCATTTGTGCTATATACTCACTTACTACAAGGTATTAGCCAAACATAGAGTTCTCTGAGAGACTCTACCCAGCAGGGGATTAGGACAGATGCTTGGACTCTCTGGGCAGAGTGCCAAGGGTTTTGTCCAAGAATGGGGCAGCGGGTGGGGGTGGGGGCAGGATGTAACATCCCATAGGGGTCAGGAGCTCTACAGGAAGGCAATCAAAGCCAGTGGATCTGGACCCAGAGGGGCCTGCACACACTGATGCACCAACCAAGGACAGTGCAGGGAACTTAGACCAGATGTAACTGATACACAGCTCATTCTTTACGTCTGGGTAGAGGGCAGGGAGCGGGGACTGTCTATGACATGAACTCTTACGCCCATGATTTGATCAGCTCCCCTTGGAGTGGCTGCCCTTGCTGGCACACAGAGAAAGGGGATGCAGGCTATCCTGATGAGAAGTGATGAGCAATAATCACATGGTGGGGAAGGAGGGTCCTCCTTGACAGAGGTTTAGGGGAGGGGAATATGGCAGAAAAGGGTGAGGAGACTGGGAACCGGAAGATGTGAGCAGAAGGATAACAACAAGGATGCAATGTAAATAAATTATAATAAAAAATTTAAAAAATTAAAAATAGCTCATTTGATGGAAAATGGATGTACCTGGAGATCATCAGATTGAGTAAAAAAGTCAGGTCTAGAAAGATAAACATTGCATGTTTTATCTCATTTGTCATCTTCATAGATGTTCTTTCTGTTCTTGTCTCTTTCTCTCTCCTGTGTCTCTCTGTCTCACTTCCTCCTTTTCTCCTGCCTCCTCCTCACCTCCTTTTTCTACTACATTAAAATATTTCCTTACTTTTTTCCTCCACAGTATATTTTTTGACTTTATTCTATATATTTTTTATTTCTTGCTTTGCCTCGCTTCAGTTCGCAATGTGTTCAGTATGATAAAGAATCTTGAGTTTTATGTGTTTGGATTTTGTTTGGTTTTCCTTTAGTCCTGAGATCCATGCATAGAGCATACCTCAGGAAATATCCAAGTATTTGTTAAAGGGATGAATTTACCAGTAAAACAAAAGAGGGATATGTAGACTAAAAGCAAATAAATATTTGTTTTATGTCTCACATCTTATGTTTAATAACTTTATATTTTTAAATTTATGATAATTTATCCAGCTTGCACCCAATTGTTCTCCCCTCACTTGTATCTTCCTGTTCCCACCTTCCCTCCCTCTTCTGCCCTATTCCCCTTCTCTAGACTGACAGAAGAGGACCTCCTCACTTACCATAAAACCACAGCCTATCAGGATAGCCTGCTTCTCCTTCTTTTGTGTGCCTGCCAGGCCCTCCCACCAATGGGGAGTGATCAAATTGTGGACACCAGAGTTCATGTCAGAGGCAGCCTCTGCCTCTGTCTATTGGCTAGATCTGACCAGGGGTTCTAGGTTCTCTGCATGCATTGTCCTTGGTTGGTGCAACAGTTCGTGCAAGTCCCCCTGTGTCCAGATTAGTCAGCCTTGATGGTCTCCTTGTGGGCTCCTGAGTCCTCCGAGTTCTTCCATCTCCCCATTCTTCAATACACCTCTCAGCCCTCCATCCAGAGACAGCAGCTAGTCCCAGCATCTATCCTGATCCTTTGCTAGGTGGAGTGTCTCAGAGGACATCTATAAAAAAATAAATAAATAAAAACAACGAAATAAAACAGCTTACATTTCTGAAGTGCAGAGAACTTATTACAACATGAGTATTTTCTTCTTTGGCAAAACATCTGACATATAAGTCTGAATGTGTTGAAATGTGAGGGACAGTGATAGTTTCCTGTTTTAGACCGTAGAAAATATGGGTTTGGAAACCCATAGACCAAGCCAAGGTTTCCATTCAGCATTTAACCAAAACAAAAATAAACAAATTTAATGAGAAGCATGGGTTTTAATCTGAAATCATTGTTTATTAAAGTGTAATAATGAATTACTATGCTTGATTTTAGAAACATTAAACAATCTGGGTTTTTTTTATTTAATTAATTTATTCAGATTACAACTCAATTGTTATCCCATCACTTATATCCTCCCGTTCCTCCCTCCCTTTTCACCCTATTCGCCTCCCCTAGGTCTAAGACTGAGGGGGACATCTTCCCCCAGTATATGATCATAGGCTATCAGGTCTCATCTTGTCAGGCTGCTTATTCTTTCTTTGAGTGCCACCAGGCTTTCCCACTAAGGGGAGGGGATCAAATATGGGGCATCAGAGTTCATGTCAGAGTCAGTCCCCTCTCTCCACATAACTGTGGAGAATGTCCTATCCATTGGGTAGACCAGAGTAGGGGTTTGATATTTACTACTTGTACTGTCCTTGGTTAGTGCAATAGTTTGAGCAGACCACCCCCCCCCCCGGGGCCCGATCCACCTGTCACGATGTTCTTCTTGTAGGTTTCTAGGACCCTCTGGATCCTTCTATTTCCCCATCTCCTATATTTGTCTTACCTAGCGTCCCAGTAGGATGCCCTCACATCTATCCCAATCTCCTGGTAAGTGAAGACTTTTGTGAGACATGCCTTTTGGGCTAGTGCCCAATTATAAGTGAGTATATACCATGTGAGTCTTTCTGCTTCTTGGTTTATGCACTCAGTATGATTATGTAAATAAAATCATGCATAACACTGTGTGTTATATAATGTGTGTCTCTGCATATGTTTATGTGCATGTCTTTGTGCATTTATTTTCAGAAATGATTTCTAAAGGTGATAGTAGCAAGTAATGTGGCCAGACTTCTGCATCAGTGCCATGGATATAAAATAGAGTATGAACTCTTGTCCTCTTCTATAACAAAAGGCCTTTTCTCAGAGGCTCTACAACCTTTGAAAGTCTGGAGGAGACAGCTATGGGTGTGCAGCTCTAACAACAGTCCTGAAACTGACCCTTTCAACATATCTGGGAGCAGGAACAGGGTCTAGTACCTCCTTCCCTCTCAGCACTGTGTGAAACTCCAGGCTTTGGTTTTCATTTCTAAGAGCTCCATCCACTCGGCAAACACCAAAGTAAAATTGAAAAGGATACAATATTTCAATCTTGAATTGAATTAGTTGATTTTCAGCAAATTTCACTAAAAGAAATGTAAATGAGCACAGATCTCTGGGCCAAATCCCTTTTATTTAAATTTTTAATAAGTACAAAAATATATTGTAAATGGTTATGAGTCTCCACTTATGTTCACAGCATGTATTGAAAGGGTCTCATGGAAGAGGTCACACAATGGAAACACTTGTGAGCACAGCAAGATGAAGGGACCATGAAAACGGAAAGTAAGCTACAGTTATTTGGCCATAAGCAGCATAAGGCATTTCTTTTTCTATAGATTATTGGTTAAAATGGAAATTATCATATTCATAGTCAGTGCCTGAGAAGTTTGTTAATGTAGCTAGATGTTATCTTCTCTGAAGAAGACAACTCAATAAATAGTAACTCTTACCTAGGCATGGAGGGTCATGCATGTGGTCTCAGTACTAGAGAGACTGTGGCAGAAGAATTATTACTGTTAGTTCAATGCCAGGTTAAGTTGCTTAGTGAGTTCCATGCAGGTATTTAAATTAATGTGTTAAAAACAAGTTTAGGTGAGTGAAGGTTGGTGTAAAATATCCTATAGGAATTTTGACCTTCAAGCAGTGTGTTAATTAGAATCTTTTCTGGAGGTGGAACTCAGGTCAACAAAGCTTAAAAATATCAGGAGGATAGAAATACCAAATCAACTCATTTCTGAAAATAACACAGTTTAGAATGGTCAACGGTTAAAGTGAGTATAATTATTTTAGGTAATCTGTAGATAACATGTGAAGTTAAAAATTCTATGTGTCTGTATACACTTTCCAAGGTATTTTTAGATCCATCTCCATCTCTTTTTTAAACTGTTGCTTTTTTCAGATTATAATTTAGTTATAACATAACCCTCCTTGTATTCCCAGTTTGGTTATTCTTTTGTACTTTTATTTGTTTGAATTTGACATTGTATTTTAATCACAACATTTCTCCCTTCCTTTTCCTCCATCTAAACCCTGATATATATCTCTTCCCACTCTCCTTCAAATTTTTGACCTTTTAAAATAGTTAATAGGCTGTAATAGAAAGAACGTTGGGCTCTTATAAACTCCATAGAAAGAAAGGTGAGTTGGAAAGCCATTCTTCTGACGAAGCATACCTGTATATTACAGAGATATTTTCATCGATATTGGCCAATGAGATGGACCATCTACCACTGTAGTATATGGCCATGTTCTCACAGATTAGAAAAGCTCATGTGTTGTTTCTTACTCTTCCCATATTGAGTTCCAGGAAAACTATTAATTTCATGAGATGAAGCGACCCAAGGGGAAAGGTCCTAACTTTTCGCATGTCAGGTGTATCTACAGGCTTTGCTCTGAGCTTGTTTTCCCACAGTAGCTTCCACTTTGCCTGGACTGTTTCTCTTCCCTTTGCATCACAGCGCTTCTTCCCAGTGCCCCACATGCAGCACGCACAGATACATGCTGCACAGTCTAGACTTGAGCAAGTTAGAGAAGCACATTGCAATCCTAACTTCTGCTCATGTATCACTTTCTCCTGCAAAGCAGCTAGGAGGCTTGTCCTCTGCCCCTTGCCAGACTGTGTCCGCAGACAGATAACTGTTTACATATGTTGACATAACCTTACATGTGTTAATATATATGTCCATATTTGTCCAAAAATATTCTACCACTTGGTGGTTAAAACCTGTGGTTTTTGAGTCTTTGTATGCTCAGGGTAAAATTAATTTCATGATTCGTTAGAAGAAGGAGAAAAAGAAGCAAGAGGATGTTTAGAAATTAATGATTTAATGCATGACCAAGTCATTATTTAACAATTTTTCTGACTACAAAGACAATCTTTTGCATACCAATATCAGCAAAAGAATTCATGGGCTCAGAACACATACAGCAGACTTAACAATCAGGAGCAGCATATGTTGTTTTCATCGTATTAAGTTGATGGTTAATAATTACCATCAACTAAACCACATTACACATATTAGAATCCCTTCTCCAAAAGACATCAATTTCTAAACTTATACTGGCTCCAGACAGTCTGGAATTGATCCAACTCATTGTTCCATGGAAGAATTAAGAAACATTTAAAACAGAAATCATAAAAATAAACTCATATCATTCCAGCTGGAGTCCATTTGTAAGGAAATGTATGGTCAATGTGGATCAATGCTATCAGGAAGACCCTGAAAACATTATACCATCATGACAACCTGAATGGTTATTAAATGAAAAAAGTTGGTACTTATGGGGAATGGTTTCTTTAATAAAAGTTTACACTTCCTGAACTCCTAAAACTTAAAAGGCAATTAATATTAGAGAACTAGATACCTCAAATATAATTCAGATTGGGTACTAGACGATGTCAATAAATTATGTCATATTACTGCACATCACAGAATGCTGAGATATACAGTGCATAGTTTTATGTAACTATACTGGAGCCGTTGTAAGAGTAGAAGAAAATTGAAAATATGTGTATGCATCAATCTGGCCATTAGTCGTTATAGAGGGCATAATACATTCCAAGCATTGTGCTGAGTACCTAAAAGATTTAAGAAAGACAGCATATCAGGACGTCACAGTGCTATGTTGAAAGGAAGAGCAAGAAGAGCCTTAATGCAGCGCATGAGGCCAGTGTCCTAGAGGTCTGAGGTAAGGTGAGGTGAGAAGATAGGACACACCCTAATGCTTGATGGAGGAGTAAAGCTTTGTAAAATATCCCAGAGCTTCAAAATCAATGGCCATGTCCACAGAGTGATAATATTTTCATCAGGGAAACAATGCAGGCTGAGAGGAAACACAAACGAGGTGACTTTGCAGAAAGGGAAGTGATCTAATGCAGCTTGAGAATGGAATTCCTTGAAGATGAAGCTAGTTTTACAAATAGGAAGTTAAATCTGATCCCCTGGCTGACTCCAATTAACTAAGCAGAAAAAAAAAAAAAAAAAAAAAAAAAAAAAAAAAGCCTGCTGGCAATTAACTTTATGTACATAAATGTGAGATGTGAGGTAAACATTACAGAAATGCCTAAGCGTATGTAGATTAGGGAAACAACTGTGGCTTGAGCAACACTTCAATGTTATTTTACCTTGAGAGGTTTATAACAATTAGACAATACAGAATGTGGACTGTGGAGACAGAAGTCACATGCAGGACTTTGCACTGATTAATTGTGTGACTTTAGGACTTTTAAACAGTCAGTGTAATATGAGTTTTTCTATCTCCTAATGAAAACTATGGGACACTTATTAACTTGTGGTGATAAGTCTAGGACCTGGTAGGTGTTTGGGAAGTGGCCATTGACAATATTATTGTTCTGTGGATAGGAGAGTTTGTAACAGACCCTGGCATTACAACACTGAACGTGAGTGAGACATCTAAGATGAGCCTTCCTCGGGCACAAGGATGAGCATATCCTGTGCCTCATGTAGGATTTTGACAGTGGCTGCCCAGGGTATTCAGAAAATATAAGGAGAGGTTTGCAAAAACAAAAGTGAAGTTACTTCCCTGCTTGCTTCTGAATTGGTGCTTGAATAGGCACAGTTGGGATAAAGATAAAACAGGCTACAGTGTCAAATAATGATGCTCAGGGTGCTGTCACTCTGTTACATATTGTAGGCAAGCCTTGGGCCAAGCACCATGCTAAGGGCTATGAAGCGTTTGCTCTTTTGAATTCTCAGCACAACCTTGCATGTCGTTTACAGTTATAATGCACACTATTTCCAGTTGTCCCTGCTACCTGTTTTCAACTGGCTTTGAAGCTGGCCAGTCTTCTCATGGATGATGTCCAAAAGGCTATAGGGTACCACAGACTCTGGGAGTACCCAACACAGGTAAAGATTAACCTCAAGTCCTACATGGCTTCCTGCAGTACAATTAGTGGTGTATGTCCATCCACTGTGGCGTGATATAGAATCCCATTTAATATAATATGTAGAGCAGTATATCTATTAAAGCATTGTTGCATGGTTTGTTTTTATTGCTATAGAAAGAAGTTAAGGTGATCTCTGACTTCCTAAATAAAGCATTGACAATGGTTAATCTTGGTTGTTAGGTTGATGGGAACTGCACCCCTTTCCACGTCTGTGAGAGACCTTCTAGGTTGGGTAAATGGAGGTAGAAAGATGCCTACTCACTGTGGATGTCAAATCCTATGGGATAAGGTAATGGATTTTCTGAAAAGGAAGAATCAAGTGAATATAGCATTTATCTGTTTCCGGTTTCTGAATACAGATGCAGCATTACAAGATGTCTCACACCCACTCCACACCCAGTGATGGACTGTAATCATAAATTATCTATCAAAACAAAGCCTTCTTCCTTCATTTCCTTTTGTCAGGCATTTTACCACAGCAACAAGAGAAGTGACTACTACACCCATTGCTTTCTTGAAGAACTTGAAAGGCTGGAACTTACTTTCTTCCAGATGAAGTAATTTCTTATGTCAGTTACAGAGGTGCAGGAGGTGAGTCAAGGTATCAGAATGTCACCATTAATCTTGTCTTACAAGATTGTGAGAAGTTTTGGCCAGTGAAAGACTCTGGGCTGAAACTGTTGGTCCTGAATCTGGTGAGCTTTCCCACAAGAAGTGGATGGAAGGTGCAGCTACAGAGAGTAAGGTGTATTCAGTGGGACTCAAAGCCTCAAAGATAAAGGTTCAGAATTTTGAAGATGCAGTTAATTAAGAATCAATTTCAAGTGGATTCAGAGATGATTGGAGGCACAAATGAGGCCAGAGCACAGCTTCTAAATAGTAGGAATTACAGGTTCTACATCATGGATAGGTTTGTGACAACTTACCATGAGCTGGAGTCATTTGGGAGGATGGGCTCTCAATTGAGGAAATGCTTCCATAAGATCTGCCTGTGGGCAAGTCTGTTATGCATTTTTTAATTGCTTTTTTTTATTAATTTATTCTTGTTATATCTCAATGGTTATCCCATCCCTTGTATCCTCTCATTCTTCCCTCCCTCCCATTTTCCCCTTATTTCCCTCCCCTATGACTGTTCCTGAGGGGGATTACCTCCCCCTGTGTATGCTCATAGGGTATCAAGTCTCTTCTTGGAAGCCTGCTGTCCTTCCTCTGAGTGCCACCAGGTCTCCCCGTCCAGGGAACATGGTCCAATGAGAGGCACCAGAGTACGTGAGAAAGTCATATCCCACTCTCCACTCAACTGTGGAGAATGTTCTAACCATTGGCTAGATCTGGGTAGGGGTTTAAAGTTTACAGCCTGTATTGTCCTTGGCTGGTGCTTTAGTTTAAGAGGGACCCCTGGGCCCAAATCTGCCTATCATAATGTTCTACTTGTAGGTTTCTATGACCCTCTGGATCCTTCTACTTTGCTATTCTCCCATGCTTCTCTCATTTAGAGTCCCAATAGGATGTCCTTCCCTATGTCCCAGTTTCCTGGTAAGTGAAGGCTTTCGTGGGAAATGCCCCTTGGGCTAGTATGCAGATATAAGTGAATATATACCATTTGAGCCTTTCTGCTTTTGTATTAACTCACTCATTATGATAATTTCTAGCTCAATCCATTTATCCACAAATTTTGGGAATTCCTTGTTTTTAACAGCTGAGTAGTATTCCATAGTGTATGTGTACCACAGTTTCTTTATCCATTCTTCTACTGAGGGACACTTAGGCTGTTTCGATATTCTGGCTATTATGAATAGGGCTGCTATGAACATGGTTGAGCAAATTTTCTTGTTGTGTGCTGGAGCATCTTCTGGGTATATTCCAAGGAGTGGAGTAGCTGGGTCTTGAGGAAGCACTATTCCCATTTTTCTGAGATAGCACCAGATAGATTTCCAAAGTGGCTGTACTAGTTTGCATTCCCACCAGCAATGAAGAAGTGTTCCTCTCTCCCCACATTCTCGCCAGCATGTGGTGCCGCTTGAATTTTTGATCTTAGCCATTCTGATGGGTGTAAGATGGAATCTCAGAGTTGTTTTGATTTGCATTTTCCTGATGAATAAGGAAGTTTAGCATTTCTTTAAGTGTTTCTCAGCCATTTGATATTCCTCTGTTGAGAATTCTCTGTTTAGTTCCAAGGCCCATTCCTCAATTGGGTTATTTGGTTTGGTAGTGTTTAATTTCTTGAGTTCTTTATATATTTTGGATATTAGACCTTTGTCAGACGTAGAGTTGGTGAAGATCTTTTTCCAGTCTGTAGGCTGTCGCTTTGTTCTTTTGACAGTGTCTTCTGCCTTACAGAAGCTTCTCAGCCTCATGAGGTCCCATTTATTAATGGTTGATATTCAGGCCTGGGCCGTTGGTGTTCTGTTCAGGAAGTTGTCTCCTGTGCCAATATGTTCCAGGCTCTTCCCCACTTTCTCTTCTAAGTGACTTAGTGTCTCTGGTTTTATGTTAAGGTCTTTAATCCACTTGGATTTGAGTTTTGTGCAAGGTGACAAATATAGGTCCAGTTGCATTTTTTTACACATAGACCTCCAGTTAGACCAGCACCATTTGTTGAATACGCTATCCTTTTTTGATTGAATGGATTTGGCTTCTTTGTCAAAA
This sequence comes from Acomys russatus, assembly GCF_903995435.1. NCBI lineage: Eukaryota > Metazoa > Chordata > Mammalia > Rodentia > Muridae > Acomys > Acomys russatus. The sequence continues at coordinate 12,779,851 of NC_067150.1, forward strand.
ATCAAGTGATCCTATGTGTGCGGATTCATATCTGGGTCTTCGATTCGATTCCACTGATCAACCAGCCTGTTGCTGTGTCAGTACCATGCTGTTTTAATTACTATTGCTTTATAGTACAGTTTAAGATCAGGTATGGAGATTCCTCCAGAGCATCTTTTATTGTACAAGATTGTTTTAGCTATTCTGGGTTTTTTGTTTTCCCATATGAAGTTCAGAATTGAACTTTCAATGTCTTTAAAAAATTCTATAGGTATTTTGATAGGGATTGCATTGAATCTGTAGATTGCTTTTGGCAGGATGGCCATTTTTGCTATGTTAATTCTCCCGATCCATGAGCAAGGAAGATCATTCCATCTTCTCAGGTCATCTTCAATCTCTTTCTTCAGAGTTTTGAAATTTTTTTCATACAAGTCCTTCACTTGCTTTGTTAGGGTAACTCCTAGATATTTTATATTGCTTGTGGCTAAAGTGAAGGTTGTGGTTTTCCTAATTTCTTCCTCTGCAAGCTTGTCATTTGTGTATAGGAAGGCTACAGACTTTTTTGAGTTAATTTTGTATCCAGCCAAATTGCTGAAGGTGTTTATCAGCTGTAGGAGCTCTCTGGTGGAATTTTGAGGGTCACTTATATACACTATCATATCATCTGCAAATAGGGATAATTTGACTTCCTCCTTTCCCATTTGGATACCCTTGATCTCCTTTTGTTGTCTTATTGCTCTGGCTAGAACTTCAAGTACTATATTGAAGAGATATGGAGAGAGTGGGCAGCCTTGCCTTCTTCCTGATTTTAGAGGAATTTCCTTGAGTATCTCACCATTTACTTTGATTTTGGCTATTGGCTTGCTGTATATAGCCTTTATTATGTTGAGAAAAGTGCCTTGTATCCCTGATCTCTCTAAAACTTTAAACATGAATGGGTGTTGGATTTTATCAAATGCTTTCTCTGCATCTAAAGGGATTATCATGTGGTTTTTTTCTCTTCAGTTTGTTTATAGGGTGGATTATGTTGATAGATTTCCATATATTAAACCATCCCTGCATGCCTGGAATGAAGCCTACTTGATCATGATGAATGATATCGTTGATGTGTTCTTGTATTTGCTTTGCCAGTATTTTATTTAGTATTTTTGCATCGATGTTCATAAGAGAAATTGGTCTGAAATTCTTTCTTTGTTGATTCTTTGTGAGGTTTAGGTATCAATGTGACTATGGCCTCATAGAATAAATTTGGAAATGTTCCATCCATTTCTATCTCTTGGAGTAGCTTGAGGAGTATCAGTATTAGCTTGCCCTTGAAGGTCTGGTAGAATTCTGCACTGAAACCATCTGGCCCTGAGTTAGCGCTGGTGGTGGAACTAAGCGCTCTGCCCAGCCTGCGTCACTGCAGGGGAGCTGTGGCTGTGCTGATTTAGTGCCTCGGGGAGAATTGCTTGCTGGGGTGAGCCAGAAACCAGGACTCTGGGGCCGAACTGTCCACAGAGTCCAGTCTGGGTCCCAAGGCACCAGGCAACCCAAATCCTGCCCAGAGTCCCTTCTCCTGCAGCAACTCCCACCAGCCACCACACCAATCGCTTCCACCGGAAGGCTATGAACTGCAAGCCTCAGCCACTGCCGCTGCTGACACTGGTGCCGCTGATGCCGCCGCTGCTGCTGCCTCTGCCGCTGCTGCTCCGATCCTAGAAAATCCGCGCTCCTCCCATGTGCAGGGGCATGCAAGTCCTCCGCAACCTGGTCCCTCCGAACTGTGGAGCACTCCCGCTGTCGTGGTGTGGGGACCTCGGTGTTCCTGGCTCAGAAATCTGTGCAGTTCCCTGAATTGTTCACCTGAGCCTCCAAACACAGTCCACACTGCTTGCTGCCATCTTGGATGTCTCTGCATTTTCCTGATTAGTGGTAGATGGGGGAGTGCCCAGTCCACTGTGGGTGATTCCTTCTGCCTGCCGCCCCCCCCCCCCGAGTAGGTAGTCCTGGGAATATATACAAAAGCAGGAAAAACAAGCCGTGAAGAGCAAAGAAGTAAGCAGAGCTCTTCCATGATCTTAACTTTAGTTTCTTCCATCAACTTCCTACACTGGGTTGCTGTCCTGACTTTCCTGGAAGATGGACTGTGAAATGGAAGGATAAGCAATGTCGACTCTTTCATCACTAAGTTGCTTTTAGACATGGTGTTTTGGTGGTGCGTTATCACAAAAATAAAAACCCTTATTTAAAAAAAATAGGACCAAGTCATGTGATATTTCCCTGAAAAACTTGACCATGTGTTTTGAAACTCTGGGATATGTGGTGTTTAGGTAAGAATGGTCCCCTTAGGCTCATAGATTTAAATACATGGTGCTCAGTTGCAGACTGGATTCTGGAGTGTCAGTGGAAAGTTACAGAATCTCTTACACACTCTATGAGGGCCAGTCCACATTTTCACGTAAGAACCACTAACATGAGACCTTCTGCTTTGTGGGACAATGAATAGGGGTTACCCGGAGCAGAGAAATTAGCACTGATTAAGAACAGGCTAAAACTCTGGGGCCCCATGTCTGACCACGTCCCTTTGGTAGGGAGGCCTGGTGGCACTCAGAGGAAGGATAATAGGTCACCAAGAAGAGACTTGATATCCTATGAGCATAAACAGGGGGAGGAGGTCCCCCTCAGTCACAGACATAGGGGAGGGGAGTAGGGGGGAAGCAGGAGGGAGGAAGGAATGGGAAGATATAAGGGATGGGCTAACAATTGAGATGTAATATGAATAAATTAATTAAAAAAAGAAAAAAAGAACAGACTATTAATGACACTCTGCTGTGCTTGCAGACAGGAGCTTAACATAACTGTCCTATGAGAGGCCCCATGTGGCAATGGGTTGAAGCTGATGCTGAGAATCAACAGCCAAACATTGGGCAGAACACAGGGAGCCTTGTGGAAGAGTAGGGGGAGGATAGAAGGACTCAGAAGGAACAGGAGCTCGACATGAAGACCAACAGAGCCAAGTAACCTGGGCCAAAGGGGACTTACAGAGACTGAAACACCAGCCAAGGACCATGTCTCGGCTGGACCTAGGCCCCCTATACATATGTACCTTATGATCAGCTTGGTCTTCATGTGAGTCCTCTAGTAAAGGAAAAGAAGACTGTTCTGACAAGGACTCTGTTGCATGTTTTTTTTAAATCACTTCTCCCTGGTGGGGCTGCCTTGCCAGGCCACTGTGGAAGAGCGTACTCTCAAGCCTGATGCAACTTTATGTGTTGGGGCGGATAGCTGGGGGGGGGGGGGCTCTTCTTTTCTGAGGGTGAGGGTAGGGGTCCTCAGGGGAAGGAGGATTGGAGGGATGGACTGAGTGGAGATGAGGGAAGGGGCTAAATTGGCATGTAAACTGAACATATAAATAATTAACTAATTAAAATATGAATAGGCCAGCAGCTGTTATAGTTGCACACACCTATAATCTCGGCACTCAGAGAGTCTGAGCAGGTAGACCTCTATGAGTTCGAGACCAGCCTGGTCCACAAGGTGAGTCCAGGACAGCCAAGATTACACAGAGAAACCCTGTTTTGAAAAACAAAACAAAATACACAAAAACAAACAAACAAACAAAACCCACCAACCAACCAAACAACCAAACAAAGAAAAGAATAGGCCAGCATTACCAATATGAAATCTTGTAGATATTATTGCTGTTCAGCAAACAGAAGTTGCAGTCCAGTGGGGGTCTAGGCTGCATCTGGGCTGGCACCAAATTTGTAAAGTATAAGAGTCACCCAGGTGGCACTGATGTTGAAGATGTGAAGTCACAGGGGGAAGCTGAGCCTTGGTAATGTATGGCAGGCAGGTCTGGAGTTCTTTAAAGAGGCCAGGAGAGGGCATTAAAGATGTGTCAACCTTAACTGCAATGGAAGGCCCAGTATTGAGAGTGTCATGGAGAGAAATTGAGGCTTGGCACCATGTGAAGAGTGCTTGGAGAGGCTATTGGTGCAGGTGCAGCCCAGGTGTAGTGGAGACCTGAAATTTCAGAGGTGCCAGTGCTGTGGGACTACGGCCAAGGAAAGCAGCAGCTGTGCAGTGGAGCCAGCCTGACTTTAGGAGACACACTGAATATGCCGTGTGTCCATAACCTTTGCAGGATCTTAGAAGATTATGAGTGAGTCCCAGGAATCTGACATTAAGTTTTAAGTTGTTGGACTCTTGCTTTGATTTGATTAAACTGTCCCCTGGTCCTTTGTTCTTGAAATGGGAAAGGATTTAACTTACTTTCATTTTGCAGGAGTCCACAGTTGAAAGATTGGGGTATTTTTAGACAGACTAAAGTGATTCTAGAAAGTCTATGGATATTTTTGGTACTTTTGATATTTTAGAGAGGCTTGAACTTTGAAAGATAATTTGGATGTTTTAGAGATTGAACTTTCAAAGTATTGACATTTTAAAGATTGAGACATTTAAAGTTATGCTAATTCATATTATGAGATTAATGTGAGATATTATGGTAAACATAAAATGAAAGTCTATTGTTCAATAATGTATTGGTGCCTCAAGCTAGCAATGGCTAAATGTCCCTGGTTAATATGATGTAACTTGACCCAAGCTGCAATCATTTGAGAAGACAAACCCAATTAACAAAATTCCTGCATATGGTTTGCCTCTAAACATGTCTGCTGTGAATTTTCTTGGTTAGTGGTTGATGTTGCAGTGGCCAGCCCTTTGTGGATGGTGCCATCCTCGGATTGGTGGTCCTGGGTATATGAAAATGCAAGCTGCATAGGCCAGGAGGATCAAGCCAATAAAGAACATTCTACCATTGCTTCACCTTCAGTTCCTACTTCCAGGTTCTTGACATGAATTTCTACCCTGATGTCCCCAGGTGAATGTGATACGGAGGTGCAAGCAAATTAAACCCTTTTCTTCCTAAGTTGTTTTTGGTCATGGTGTTTTATCATAGCAAAAGAAACCCTAACTAAGACAGTTCTTTATGCCGGGCCTGGTGGCGCACACCTTTAATCCCAGCACTTGGGAGGCAGAGGCAGGTGGATCGCTGTGAGTTCGAGGCCAGCCTGGTCTACAAAGCTAGTCCAGGACAGCCAATGCTAGCACAGAGAGACCCTGTCTTGAAAAACTTAAAAAAAAAAAAAAAGACACTTCTTTATGACTCCTGAATGGGAAGTTGCTCCCCAAGTAGATAGCATATTATTCTATTCAGCACAGTGGAGTGAAGAGAAAGTAAGATTAAATATGAACTTGCAAAAAAATTTAAACTTATTAATGAAATATCTAGGATCTCAAATGAATAGCCCCTATAGAAGGAAAACCCAAAGAGTACTTAGCTTATCATTTCTTGGCAAAAAAAACCCAAATGAGTTTATGAGCTTTAGTGACAAGATAAAAAAAATTAATTCCTAGCATCAAAAGGCCTATTGATTACCTTTGGTGAGTAGGATCATATGACTAAATGGGCATGTGTCTACTCTTTCAATTCTTAGTCCATGCAGATCTTCTCAGTAGCTGCTAACCTGTAAGAAAGGGACATTTATTTTTACAGGGAAATTAAGTATTTAGAATAGCAAACAATTTTTACTCTAGCTGACTCCATTAACAGTATACCAGACTTAAGATACAATTTTCTGTGCATACATGAGAATCTTCCTATTACAGGATTGGATCTCTCTGTACGTCACAATAGCACTGCATGAGCATCAGTACAGTAGCATTAAGTGGGTATTACATAATTTCTATATAATATGCATTCCTAATTCAGGATATGTTAAATGGTTTCCTTGGTGATTACCCCACTTTTTTTTTATTAGGGTAACTTTAAAATGGAGTATCCATTCATCTTTGTGGATGGCAGCCTTTAAAAGGCCTCTGAATGATTTCTTCCTGGTAACCCATGTACCTTTCATCAAAGGAGGAAAGGTGGACGTACATACCTCACTTCTGTCAAATAGGACATGGGAAGGTGGACTGGCAAGTTCAAGATCATGTTAAGCAAATGTGTTCTGGCTTCTGTCTCTGTTTCTTGTGTCCTAATTGTAGGGAAAAAAAAAACTCTCATGCTGGTAGTAACTGTAAGGAGAAGTTTGTGTATTGCCAAATGACTGAGGTCTTTGTCCCATAAGTGAAGCAGGCAATTCCCTCAAACATACCAAGAGGTGACCACACCTTGTCTGTCAATGCTGAGCCTCGTAAAAACTTATGATCCACACCACGAGGGTCCTAGAAACTTACAAGAAGAACATTGTGATAGGTGGATCGGGGCCCAGGGGTATCTGCTCAAACTATTGCACTAGCCAAGCACAATACAAGTAGTAAACATTGAACCCCAACTCTGATCTACCCAGGACATTCTCCACAGTTATGTGGAGAGTGAGGACTGAGTTTGACATGAACTCTGGTGCTCCATATTTGACCACCTCCCCTTGGTAGGGAGGCCTGATGGCATTCAAAGAAAGAATAAGGAGGCCACCAAGATGAGACTTGATATCCTATGACCATATAGTGGGGGAGGAGACCCACCTCAGTCATAGACCTAGGGGATGGGAATAAGGTGAAAGCAGGAGGGAGGAAGGGATACAAGTGATGGGATAACAATTGAGTTTTAATCTGAATAAATTAATAAAATTAAACAAACAAAAACTTATGATCCAACCAAATCTTACCCAAATTGTTGACCCAGAGAAATTAATAATAATAATAATAATGTAATAAATAATGATTTTAATCATTTAATGTATTAAATCTTAAGATACATGTTATTCTGTAATAAAATATTAAAAACTAGCTGAATAGTGAAAGTAAGTCAGGAATGTAGATTAACTAATAATGAATAGAGAAGCAGATGGAAGTGACAACCTTAAAAGTGTGAGTTGACCCAAGTGTATTTATTTCTCTTGAATATGTATATCCTGTATTGTAAGGACAAGCAACTACATTTATTCTACAGAGGTAACAATACAAGGGTCACTGCATTCCTTAAACCTCTCACATGACTACTAGACTAGGATCAAGGCATCCTGACACACACAGTTTGAGTTAGCTCATCTTTTGTTTGGCCTGCAGTGGTTTTCTGCAAGACATTGTCATGGTATAGCTTTAATATGTCACTAGTTATATTTATTCCATATTAAAATATACTGACTTCTGAGTATCTGCTTTTGACTGCCTTTTACATAATTGAATGAAGTTCAAAAATAGTCCATTTTTTGAAAGCTAAATAGTCCATTTTTGAAAGCTAAATGTTTACTATAGATTTTGGCTTTAGTGTTTTATATTATGCATAAAGCTAAGCAAAATAAGCAGAAATAGAAGACTTCCTGTGGTACACCAAAAAGAGATACATTGACTAAAATTCTATTTCTCAAACAAGACAAGTGAAAGCAGAGAATGAGTGACAGGCTGATTTCTTGCTGGTAGATAAGAGGTTGCCATGGCAACAATTGCATAACATCTCCATGCAGTGAAGCCATCTGTGAAGGGGTTGAGCATTCGTTTAAAAGTATGTTGTATTGTTAGCATGTTATTTGTAGTTGGTTAAAAATAGTTCAGACATGAGGGTGTTTGGTTTTCTTGACATAAACTGAAGCTTATAAGAAATGTACACTAAACATCCCCTACACACACACACACACACACACACACACACACACACACACACACATATAAACACAACCCTGACTGGCATTCAGCTCTCACGAAACAAAAATAATGCTTTTCAGAAGTTCATTTTCCATGTGAGTTCATTGATTTATTTGGTGTTCACTAAGTCACATACTAAGTTGTTTAGTCTCAAGGATTTTGCCGATAGAATGTAAATTAATTATAATCAGTACATTCAAAAATATACCCCTGTATATCATTTTCTTGAGGCCTTCTGCCCAAAAGATATCCCTCTGTTATTTGCAGTATTTGTTTTGATATGTTTTATATTGGTTTTATGTTGGTACACTTTAATACATAATGAGATTTCTCTAGATGGTTGATATGACTAATATTATTTGATTATGTTTATAGAGTTAAACTTTTCATTATTTCTTAAATTCTTATAAGTATTAGCCGGTGAGTAATAATATGTGGTTCGTTAATCAAGAATTATTTGCTTTTATGCATTATCTTCATAGGATTGCTCTCCTCAATGTCTCCTACACCTTAGACCTAATTGTATTATAAATAAAATAAGATGCTGCTGAGGTACTATGGTTTGAAAAATAGAGAGAAAATTAATTGATCATGCAAGCTTCTATTTGTCCTCTGACATATTCCTTTAAATTCCTCTTTCCTTTGTTGCAAAGCACTAAAGACCAGTTTAAAGGTCAAACATTGTCTGCATTGAGAATAGCCAATTGCTTAAAATCTATTATTATAAACCCTGCTTGAATTTCACAGTCAGTGGGCTCACAGACTGAGTACAGAGCAGTGAGATAACAAATGCAGGGACAGGCAAATTTGAAGCGCATCATTAACCGTTTTCAGGAAATATGGAGTCATCTTATGTAAGATGACTCAGCTCTCCCCAAGGGTATTTGGTTAAGAGTAAAGTACTGTGGAAGCACTGTTAAATACCACTAAATGCTAATGTTATGCCTTTACTGTAAGCACAACTTTAATGCTTACTTTTCCTTTAGATAAGCTAAAGTGTTTATGGATGGCATATCTGACTGGCTAAAGCAGTTAGATCCCTTCCTAGTTCCTAGCCTTCCCTGAACAAAGGACTGGCACCTAGCACTTAGGGACATGACACTCATAACAGTTAGGCTTTTGTAATGTGTCCCTCAGGTATTGAGGAAGCTGTGTTGTACTTATGGCTCCTTGCTACCAAGCTCAACTCTAGCTCAAGAAAGCACTATTCCAGCCACAACTATTTCACCTAACTTGTAATGGATCCCCTTTTGCATCACAATCTGGGTGAACTCTAGGTGATCACGCTTGCCCTCCTGGCACCTGGCACCTGGCACCTGGCAGAAAGCACGTGTTTTGAACAAACATAGCCTTTAGTTGTATGAAAATATGCCAAGGCTGGTATAAAAATCCTGGCTACACTATATATGTAGGCTTTTGGTTGATTTTAAAAGTCAATTGATAATACACTCCTCTACTGCCCACTGGTGTTACATTATTACGTCAAATAAAAGTCTTATTTGGTCCTTTATTATTGGCTTTTTACCTTTATCATTAGTAGAGAGTGCTGAACTGCCAACATGAAACGGAACCAGTGGAGATGACCCAGCAACAGCAACAACAAGAGTAGAAATGGAAGTAGAAATGGTGAGAAGGGTTTAAGATGGTGCCTTGAGAAGTAATTATGGGAAGCAGAGCTAACAACTTCACCAAGAGAGAAAAGGCAGAGAGTACAATAAGCAAAAACCAAAACTATACAACAGACAACCAGAGGAAAGAAACTGTGGACCCTAATTACTACATTCCCAGAAAAATGTCAAGTCCAAAAGGTTTCAGGTACTTGTAGTAGATGTAAAAATGTTTTTGTTTTGATCCCAAGTGTGGGATGTAAAACAAGACTCATGTGAGGGTGTGCAGTGTTTGTCCGTTGGAAACAGACTTGTGGTGGGATATGTAAATGTTTGCCCACTAGAAGAGGAACTGCCTCTTTTGGGTGCGTGGTCTTTGCCAACTGATAAACACCCTACTAAGGTCACTGAGAGGAGATATATAGATGAGCTCAAAACAAGCATCAGGGCTTTTTGTTTTGGCATTGCTTCCTGTTGTTTGGGTGTTCATCTATCAACTTCAGGATGAAATGCTGCAAGAACAGCTCAAGGTTCCAGGTTCTAGCAGCTTCAAGTTCCACCTGGTTCTCTGAATTCTGGCCATTGTGGTTGCAGTCACCTTTGCTGAGTTGTTGGTTTGCTGTTTAATAGGTCTGCTGGAATTCTGACAATGAAGAGTGGAATCACTCTGAGGAACGGAGTCTAAAACGTTGCATTTCTCCTGTGTCCATTCACCTCTTTTCTCCCCTATCTAGAGTAGGTGGGTTGGAAGGGAGCAATAAGCATGAAAGAACCTCAAATAAAGTAGGGTTGAAAAAATTCAAAACCCACAGGTACTTCAGGCCCTAGAGCAATAGCCCATGCAGGCACAAGCTGTGATGTTCACTGCTCCTGGTAGCTGAGGACGATAGCAGCTACCAAATGCCAGCTCACTGCTTGTTAAACACAAAGCGATAATCAACCATCCTTAGAGCTTAGAGCCACAATTCCCTGGCTGCTAATCCACAGTTCTTGGGATGTAGAAGCACACATCTCTGAATCTGTCTGCCTAGTCTATAGGCCTTGGTACTCAAGGGTTTGGGATTTTAAACTCTAGAAGGGCTTCCCACCCTTGTCCACCCACCACTCCTATCTATGTTAAAGAAAACATCATCTGTAGAATTGATAACAATCTTAGCATGTACTTTGAAATTAGCACAGTGCAGTGGGAACTGCAGAGGAGAGGAGCAGGTGCAGATAACAGTCATGTAGGTCCTTAATGAGATTTTAGCACATTATTCCTTTAATATCAGTAAATCATGAGTGGGAAGATGAAATAAGAACTTAAGGGTAATAACAGTGAATCATGTGCATTTAAGTACTCAAAACTCTGTTCTTGCTAGCTGGTTCATCAGGAAAAGGCATTTGCCTCCAAGCCTAATGACTCGTGTTTGATCCTCCAAACCAACAGAGAAGGAGGAAAGAACCAACTCCCACAAGTTATGTCCTAACACAGCAATGTACCAAGCAAAGCTGATGGTATCATGGGCATCTAAAATGCCCTGTTGATTACTATAGGGAGATTGTCTACTCTACCCTGAGTGTTCTACTATCTATGAGCCAATACACTTACAACTACAGAGTGCTTGATCTGACAAGTCCATGTTACCCACAAGAATCTTAAAAAAACAAAATTCAATTCTTCCTTTATTCATTTAGTTAACAGAAGGGAATGATTACTGTGAATCTCTGATATTCTGTATTAAAATCAAACACTCGATAGATGCCAATGTCTAACAACACCAATGACAATAGAAAGCAAAATCCATAGTACTCCCTTCTAGAGAAGAAGCAAGGCTTCAAGGGAGCTCAGTTGGATTATGCAACACTGAATTTGCAAATAAATATAAGTTCGGAAAGAATGACAAGATCTGCAGAGCTTCCCCCTTGGCTTCCCACAGAACTTCACATAACACTTTTGTTTTTCTTTGGCTCTTCCTGCTGGACATCTTATTGAGGAAGAGCTGCCCTACTTGAGCAGTGTCAGCAGGAGGCAATCCTTCCTTCATTCCAGAGGTAGTTATGAGTGCACAAAAAAATTGAAATATATACTTTTACTCAATTATGATTACACAAAACTTTTAAGCATACGTTTTTACTTAATGTTTATCAACAATAATATTTTTAAACTGTGCTTTCGTGTTCATGCATTTTTTTCAGTATTTTCATAATGCAGGAAGTGAATAGATTTCTATATATATGGAGACCCACAACTAACCCAAAACCAGCAAGATATAAAAATTGCATGGTAAAAGCAATTACTATGTGATTTAGATGACTTGTGTTGTTTTTTTGTGATTTATTGCATTTCTGAGTCATCCTTTCATCGTATTTTCCTATAAGGTTTTATGAAGTGACTATCATTAGAAGAGCTCTTTCTTGATATCATATTATTACATCCCATTCACACAAATAGTACACAAAAAAAATCCTAATCTCTTTCCCCCATTTTTGCTAAAAAGTATAATGAGAAGATTAACATTTGTGCCAATTAGTTAACAATGAGATGTATTCAAATGGCTTTAATATGCGTTTCTACAATGACTACTAAGATTAGCTTTGCATTTATTCTCTTGGGGTTTTCTGTTTAAACAGTGCCATCTGTGTGCTTTTCTTTTACATTATCAGTTTGGTCTTACTTATAAATACATTTCCAAGGACAATACAGGAGGTAAACTTTAAACCCCTTCCCAGATCTAGCCAATGGTCAGAATATTCTCCACAGTTGAGTGGAGAGTGTGATACGACTTTCTCACGTACTCTGGTGCCTCACATTTGACCATGTCCCCTGGAGGGGGAGACCTGGTGGCACTCAGAGGAAGGACAGCAAGTAGCCAAGAAGAGACTTGATACCCTATGAGAATATATAGGGGGACGTAATCCCCCTCAGGAACAGTCATAGGGGAGGGGAATAATGGGAAAATGGGGGGGGGGAGGAATGGGAGGATACAAGGGATGGGATAAACATTGAGATGTAACAAGAATAAATTAATAAAAAAAAATACATTTCCATAACTTTGTACGGTGATTGCTGGGTTTTAACCTGTATTGTGAATGTCTGATCACTGTGTATGATTGTGGGTTGTGCTTTCTTCTGATACTTTTAAGTTTTTATTTTATATAAAGTAGTAGTTGTTAATACAAATATTGTATTCCTTGTTCAAAAGCAGTTTTAGAAGGGTATAACTCAACACTATAGAATTTACTAATTTAAATTGCATAACTTAATACAATTTCTTTTGCTCAACAAAATCGCTGGTGCACTTTTTCTCGTTCAAAGAGTCTATGCTTGGTTATTTACATAACTACCCTTTTAGACTAGAATGCTCAAGGTTAACAGGTCACTTTAATTCTAGATTACCTGATAAGTGTTCTAAGTGTAAAAACCCAAGTGTGTCTAACAACTCGTATGCTCACTAAGAATGTCTTTGTCTTCCTTTTTAAAACTACATTTGAATGTTAAATGTACAAAATAAAAGCTTTCATTATGACCCTTAAATATATGACAATATAAATATAATTAATTTTCACCATATTTACCTCCCCATGATATTTTTTGTGTCCTTCCCTTCCTTCTGGTCTCATTCTCTTACAAAACAGTCTTCTCATAGTATGGCTTTAAAAGTAAGTCCAGACAACTTATATCAGAGAAAATGTGTTTGACTTTATGAGCATGGTTTATTTTGTTTCCCACAATAATTTCCAATTTGACCTATTTTTCTTCAAACAAGATAATTTTACTTATATGTAAATATATGAATGCCTTGTGTATATGTAAATATATTCACATACATAGCGTTACATTTACTTTTTCTGCATTTTCTTTAAGAGTGCCTGTGGTGATGGGCACCTGATTGACTCAATAACTTGCCTGTTGTGAATAGTTCACAGTGAACATGTCATGGAGGGATCTCTGTTGTGTTCTGGCTTAGAGTCCTATCATAGATCTACCTTAAATTTTGGTGAAGATCCCCTACATTTTCACAGTGGCTGCACTAATTCATATTACTACCAACAGTGTATAAGGATTCCCTTTCTGAACATCTTTGCTGTCATTAGTTGTTTGATTTCTGACGACAGTCACAATATCTACTCCAGTCCAGGCTCAAACAATCTTTTAGTCCACGCTACTTTGAACTCAAGCTTTATCTATTTCAAACCTTAGGTAATGTGATTCAAGCCATAAACCATTGCAAATATTTTTATGTTTTTGACAATGTTTTGCACAGATAAACTGTTTTACTCTGGATAAAGCCTAATTTATCAATTATCCCATTTATGTGCTGTGTCTTTTTGTCAGTGTTTCAAAATTGTGGGATGAGACAGAAAATTAGACCAAGAATACAAATCATCACTCCCTACAAACTCATGGGTATGAGGAAATTACCCTGAGACAGATACGCTGTGACATTCAGGACCAGGATGAAGGATACAGCCAGGCATTACAGTCTACACAGAAAAGTATGAAGTCATGAAAGAACAGTCCTCCAAACTAAGAATCAATCTCAAACAAAACAAAGATGAACACCAAAGCAAAACTTAATCCTCTTGAAAAGGAGATGTAGTAAATAATTATTTTGACTTGGAGCTAGGCCAAATTTCTTAAGCAGACATTTGTAATCTCTCTAAATAATGATTAAAATTACCATTTACTCAATAATTACCATTTATCAAAAGAAAATTAGAAAATTTTGGGCATACAAACTAAGATATAGATTTAATGTAATTCATAAAGAGTAATACAATAAACATATTAAAGCAATTCTAAAATCAAATTCATTAAAATGTTATATCCAGGAAAAACACTGAACAAAACTATTAATAGAATTTTACAGGAAATGAAAGATAAATCACTATGGATATAAATACATACAATATATTTAGAAGACATAGAACTTAAATTATACTTTTTATACAGTATACCAAATTATAAAATTGTAATCTCAAACAAGAATATTGAGTAACATGGACACATAAGCCAAGCCTGTCAATGCATTACATATTGCCCACATATAATTAATGCAAAACAATAATTCACAAATGCCTCTGCTAATAATAGCACATAAAAATGTGCCGCACCTATTCCCTACATTAGAAGTTACAGGACCCAATTCAAGTATTCACTGGGAAAAAAGGTAGTAGTAATTCAGCTGGCCTTATCATCACATTAGTTAAAGGAATACAGCACCACAACTCTTTACACAGCATTTTCATTGCGTCCATTAGTATTGTGATGGAGAGGTGCAATCACAAATTATGATATGTATAGATTATATGTAATGAAAAAATGCTTCACAGGTACTTTAGTCAGGTTTGCTGTACTTGCTGATTCTGGACCCAGTTACTCACAGATACAAAAGTGGTACTATATATATATATATATATGTATATTAATAAACTCTAAATTTGTTTAGTGTAGATGAATCTCTCTAATTTGTTTAATGTGTGAAAAAAAAATGTCTCACGGTATAACCTATATTGTGATCACGCATGTATAAAATATGAAAAAACATACAAGTACATCTACGTCGGCATATATAGAAAGATTACTTATATACACGTGTAATGAATAAACAGATACATATGTTTAAAAATCATTTAAAGGTAAAAACAAAAACAGCAGAACAGTGACTAGTTGAGGATGAAAGCTAACTTTGCTGATGAGACTGAAGACTGTAACGTGGGAGCACAGGTCTTTGATTACAGAGGGTTTTGTTTTGTTTTGTTTTGTTGATGCTTAGATCTTTATTTTTATTTTTTAAATAATTTATTCAGATTACAGCCAGATTGTTAACCCCTCACTTGTATCTTTCCGTTCCTTCTCCTTCCTTAGGTCTGTGACAGAAGGGGACTTCCTTCCCCACCACATGAGCATATCCTATGAGGTTTGCCTGCTTCCCCTTCCTCTGTGAGCCACCTGGCCTCCCCACCTAGGGGAAGAGTTTAAATAGGGGGCACCAGAGTTCATGTCAGAGCCGGTTCCTGCTCTCCCCCACACCAAGGAGAATGAGCCGTCCGTTGGCTAGATCTTGCACTGTTTATTTGTTTTGTGGTGGGGAGGCACCAGAGAACGCTTGTGTGAAGGTGTTCTCTCCTTCCACCATTCGAGGTCCAGAGACAGCACTCGGGTTGTCCAAGTTGGTGGCAAGCGCCTTCAAAGGTTTTACTTGTGAAGCCATTTTACAACTGTCCGATCACCAGAGTTTATTTTTAAGCCTCTGGGATATCCTGATGTCTTACGTACTGAACTGAAGAGAAAAGGTATTCACCATGTTTGTGATAAAAACATCCCGTGTGCCTTGTGTGGAAAAGCAGTAACGAACAGAAGTTCCTCTTCCTAGTATAGCCTTGAAAATGATTTCATTGCACAGGAATTCCTATGCCTACTCTTATCTTTCTTTTCCAGGAACTCTAAAATACCCGTAAAGACATTCCGTATGTGCTCGGTAGGGGGAGCTCCTACCGGAATCAGGCCATTATCCTTGGTCTGGTTCTTTCTGTTTATCACTCTCTTGTTCATAAAATCTAATAAAGCCTGCAGATCCCATCAGATCACCCAATTAAACCCTGAGGATTTCTTCGTTGTTGTTGTTTGTTTGTGTTGTTTGTTTTGGGGGTTTTTGTTTCGTTTTGGTTGCATTTTTTGAGATAAGGTCTCTCTGTGTAGTTCTGACTGTCCTGGACTCAGTTTGTAAATTAGTTTGTCATTGAAATCGCAGCAATCCTCCTACCTCTGCCTTCCAAGTGCTGGGATTAAAGGAGTTTGCAATGCCTGGCTAAACCCCCGAGTATTTCTAACACTGTCTTTAATAAAGCAGCAAGCAAAATGCCTAAGGGTTGGGAATGACTGCGCAGGTACCTTGAGAAGGCTCATCTCTGTGCCACCTCCGGCCCTCAGTGCTACTAGCCTGAGAGAGTACGATGCATCCAACGTATCTGAAGAGGCAGAAGGTCCTGACTGACTCTGAATGTCCCTCCAAAGCCAGCACTAACCTTCTGCAGATCCGGCACTGCAAGGCCAGTCTGAGCTCCTGAGGGCCACTCCATCCAGACACTGAGAATGAGTTTTGTACTCCTCCTCCTTTCCAGGATTAAAGGGGAAGCAATTTCCCCAGGGAGAAAGCAGACAAGAAAAACAGGAAATGACAAGAAAATGACATCTCCATCACATGTGTAGATGATATCAAAATTTCCCTGGGGAGAATTGGAAAATAACTTGATTTAGTAATAATAAAAAGAAAGCAGTTATCGTAACACTGAATATCTAATTATATCATTTTAATAAAATTGAAGCGACACTGTAAAGCAGAGCAGTGTGTCAAAATAGAAATGTGGGAATTCATATATATAACTTTCATTTATATACAAATTTATATGTTTTTTTTAATCTTTTCAGCCTTGAGATAGATGCTGTGGGGAGACAGTGATAAATCAGAAATGACCTCTGCCCTCAATAGGATGAGATTCAAAGAGAGAAACTAACAATCACAGAAGTATCTACAACATAATTCAGAATCCTGTAGGAGCTCCAATATATTGGAACTGAATTTTCAGAGCAGAGAATGGAGTTTTCACTCACCACTGTCGTAGTAGGAGACAGGTTCGCAGCTACACAGGATGATGGATTACATTCCTCCTCACATTAGCATGCTTAAAAGTATAGGTATGGAAACTTGGACAGAGGGAAGGACATCCTATTGGGACTCTAGATGAGAGAAGCATGGGAGAATAGCAAAGTAGAAGGATCTAGAGGGTCCTAGAAAACTACAAGTAGAACATTATGATAGGCAGATTTGGGCCCAGGGGTCCCACTCAAACTAAGGCACCAGCCAAGGACAATATAGGCAGTAAACTTTAAACCCCTACCCAGATCTAGCCAACGGTCAGAACATTCTCCACAGTTGAGTAGAGAGTGGGATATGACTTTCTCACGTACTCTGGTACCTCACATTTGACCATGTCCCCTGGAGGGGGAGACCTGGTAGCACTCAGAGGAAAGACAGCAGGCTACCAAGAAGCGACTTGATACCCTATGAGCATATACAGGGGGAGGTAATCCCCCTCAGGAACAGTCATAGGGGAGGGGAATAAGCGGAAAATGGGAGGGAGGGAAGAATGGGAGGATACAAAGGATGGGATAACCATTGAGCTATAACAAGAGTAAATTAATAATAATAAAAAAAAGAAAGTAGGTTTGAAAAAGTAAAAAAAAAAATTAAATTTTGGTGAACAACAACAAAAAAATGATGGAAGTGCGTTGTGTGCCTATATGTAAATAACACATGAAACCCTTCACTTAGTGTACTAGTTATAGGTAAATAAAATGAAGAATTCAGGGGCTGGAAAGATAATGCTTAGTGGGTAAAAGTACTTGTTGCTTTTCTAGAGAACCTATCATATATTCCTACTACTCAGGTGGCAATTAGCAATTCAAGCATGCTACCCCCACTTTCAGTGGATTTTTCATCCTCTTACGGCCTCTGCAATCACTGCATGCCTCTGGTACATGCCCAAGCCTGCATGCAAAATACCCTTATAAGGATGCTAGGTTATGAATCCTTTGATTAAATGGTTTGTAGTCTATGTGACTGTGATGATCATAGCTTCATTAATAAGAGAGAAAATAAAATTGTGAGAAATATCTGACATGATGCCAGCTCCCCTGATGTGGCAGAGATATAATAAAGTGATTGTGAAAAAATTATCTTCATTCATGAAGAGTCAGAGAGTTTGGTGACATAGGTGGTGGTGGAGAAGGGGAAGCGGCAGGTAGAATATTAAGAGTGGCCGCACAGGAAATACAAAGATAAATGGTGTCTCTACAAGGTTTGTTAGATGGAGATGTTAGTAAGGGAGACAGTGATTATAAGGAAAGTTTTGAGAGATATGAAACATGTCAAGGTATTAAAGGTAATCCAAAGCAGATTGTCAAGAGGTAGAAGTCACCAGATAATGTAAATGGAATCTGGGCATGGTGCACACTTCTAATCCTAACACTGGGGAGACAGAGGCAGGTGCATCTCTGTGAGTTCTAGGGCAGCCTGGTCTACAAAGCAAGTCGAGGACATCCAAGGCTGTTACACAGAAAAAGCCTGTCTTGCAAAACCTAAAAAAAAAAAAAAAAAAAAAAAAAAAAAAAAAAAAAAACAAAGAAAGAAAGAAAGAAAAAGAAAAAGAAAAGACAGCTGTGGGAAGTGGCCAGTAAAAAAGAAGAAGAAATCAGTTACTGAAACATGTGATGTAGTCAATGAGGTAAGAGGTTAATAAGATTTCAGCCATTCTGTGTAACACACACAGTGTGGAACACAGTGGTAAAAAATCTGGGTAATGACACTGGCAATGTAATGAACAGTTTGTATTATGATGGATCCCAAGAACAATGGTGACTGGCAGCTAATTCTACAATGTGGTTTTGTAGAAGGAGAAAGAGAATGGACTCAAATAGAGAAAAGACATGAACCTTTAGATCAGCAAATATTAATTTGGCTAAATACATACACATATATATATATGTATATATATATGGAATTAAAATTAAAAGCATATGTATACACCTATAGATTATATATCTCATTATATATGCTTTTAATTGAAACAGGATTTCATCAGTCTTCTGAACTTTCATCCCTCTAACTCCTCTCAGGTAATCTTCCTTGAACTCCTTCCATGTTACCTGCCACTTTCAAGTTGATAGCCTCTTTTTCTTTGATTATTTCACTTCTTAATGGATATTTGAGGATTCTCCCTATCTGGGTATATGTGGTTTTGGTATGGTGACTTTCCATCCACACCTGACCAGGTTAAGATCCTCCCATGTTGAGAGCTTTTAGCAGTGCTCTGTGGCTCCAAACCATACTGGCAGGCATGGCATACAACTCCAAAATGCAGTTCTGTGTGAACTCCATGTGTGATCAGGGAGCCAAGAAGTCCTCATCTCAGAGGCCTGCTAGGAGATAAAAGCAATGTTACAGTCTGAGGGCTGATATACTAAGACCAAAAAAGCACAGAAATTAACAAGTAGAAAATGAGACAAAGTCTTCAAATCTAAATTTCTATAACTAGCTATAAATACCTTTAGGATTTAGTTTAAATTAATTTATCCACTCTAATGATTGACTTAGATTTTAAATTGGATATTTAAATCATTTGTCAATGAAAGAATCATTTGACAAATATGTGTATTGCAATATGAAGGAAGAAACTCTTACTTGGATTAAAATAAAATGATACAGAGAGAAAGAGTGGGGGGAGAGGGAGATAGAGAGGGAAGGAGAATGAGAGGGAGAGGTAGAGGAGACTGTCTGAAGCCATCAAAAAGCTTTCCAAGATAGACTTTGAAACAAATAGATTTGCTAAAGATTAAAAGAGAACAAATAGGGGGGATCCAAGACGGCGGCAAGCAGTGTGGACCGTGTTTGGAAGCTCTAGTGAACAATTCAGGGAATTGCACAGATTTCTGAGCCAGGAACACCAAGGTCCCCACACCACGGCAGCAGGAGTGCTCCACAGTTCAGAGGGACCAGAGTGCAGAGGACTTGCGTGCTCCTGCACATGGGAGGAGTGCGGATTTTCTCGGGTTGGAGCAGCAGCGGCAGAGGCAGCAGCAGCAATGGCACCAGCAGCACCAGCGTCAGCAGCGGCGGTGGCTGAGGTTTGCAGCTCATAGCCTTCCGGTGGAGTCGATTGGTGTGGTGGCCGGTGGGAGTTGCTGAGGGAGAGGGGACTCTGGGCAGGATTTGGGTCACGTGGTGCCTTGGGACCCAAACTGGACTCGGCGGATAGTTCAGCCCCAGAGTCTTGGGTTCAGCTGAGTGCATAGTGCCGTGGAGACACTTGCTCAGCTCAGCAAGCAATTCTGCCCAAGACACTAGCTGAGCACAGCCACAGCTCCCCTGCTGTGACGCAGGCTGGGCAGAGTGCTCAGTTCCACCAGAGGCGTTAGCACAGTGCAGCCGCAGTTCTCCTGCTGTGATGCAGCTGGGCGGAGCGCTCAGTTCCACCAGAGGCACTAGCTCAGCTCAGCGAGCAGTTCTGCCCAAGACACTAGCTCAGCTAGGCGGGCAGTTCTGGGGCACTGACTCAGGCTGAGGTCAGCATGCAGATTCATCCCAGAGGCCCTAGCTGGACTTGCCAGGCAGATTGGGCCCAGAGACTCTAGCTGAGCTGTGTGCACAGGCTTGGTGGCCCTAAGACTCTGGCTGGACTCTCCACGCAGTTTAGGCCTGGAGTCCTGGGCTGAACTCAGTGAGCAGTGTGAGTCCAGAGTCCCTGGCTGAGTTCGGTGCACAATTCTGCCCCGGAGACTCAGGTGTAGCTCGGCGTGCAGTTTGGGGCCAGAGTCCCTAACTGTGCTTGGCAGACAGATTGGGCCCAGAGAATGTAGCTGAGATTTTGGCACATTCCTGGCTCTAAGATTCTGGTTGGACACAGTGTGCAGTTTGAATCCAGAATTCCTGGCTGAGCTTGGCAGACGGTTCAGGTCCTGAGTAAATAAGTGAATACAGCACACACTTTGGGCCAAAAGCCCCTAGCTGAGCTTGGTGCGCAGTCCCAGCCCAAAAATTCTGGCTGGACCCTGTGTGCAATTTCGGCCCAGAATTCCTAGCTGAGCTTGGCAGACGGTTCAGGCCCTGAGAATCTAGCTGAGCTCGGGGCATGGATCGGGCCCAGTGTCCCTGGCAAGACTTGGCAGGGCACGTAGAAGGCTGTGGATACCTTGGCCTGGCCCAACGTTCATTCAGAGACCTGGAATGATTGCAGGACCCACAGCACAGGGGAGCTGAGGATCACTGGCTGTGAGAGTCCAAAACGACAGGGCTAACCTCCTGCCATCCAGACCAGTGAAGCATCAGAGCTTCCAGCCTAAGGAAATCGTGAGAAAACAAGTGAATCTATCATCAGACTCCTTCCATCCAGCTCTGGAAGCTACACAACAAAAACAAACACAGGAAGATGTCTAAAGGACAGTGTAAAAGCATACGTAAACAACCCCAAAACAACATGGTGTCTCCAGTTTCCAGCTATCCCAAAGAAAACAACCCAGAGAACTCAAATACAACGGAAATACAAGAAAATGACTTCAAATCCTTAGTAAGGAGGATGATAATGGAGGAAACAAATAAAATTCATAATCAAATGCAGGAAGACGCAGACAAACAGGTGAGAGACATAAAAGAAGCACATAGAGTGGAACTGAAAAAATTTCAGGAAAATGCAAGACCTATAAAGAGGCAATGGAAGAAACTCAGGAATATATAAACAATCAGATGAAAAAAATCAAAAAATCAGTTCAAGATCTGAAGATGAAAATAGATTCAAAGATAAATGCACAGACAGAAGAAAAACGAGAACGTGAGACCTCAGAGAAGAAGGCGAGCAACACAGAGGTAAGCTTTTCTAACAGAATCCAAGAGATGGAATAATGAATCTCAGGTCTAGAAGATACAATCACAGATCTTGAAGCAACCATTAAAGAAAATGCCAAATTTGGAAAACTCCTGACACAAAACATCCAAGAAATTAACGACACCATGAAAAGAAGAAATCTGAGGATAATAGGCATTGAACAAAGAGAAGATATCAGACTCCAAGGCCCAGAAACTATTCTCAACAAAATCATAGAAGAAAAATTTCCCAATATAAAGAAAGAGATGCCTATAAACATACAAGAGGCCTACAGAACACCAAATAGATTGACCAGAAAAGAAAAACTGCCCCTCACATAGTAATCAAAACAAAAAACATATAAAACAAAGAAAAAATATTAAAAGATGCAAGGGAAAGGGACCAAATAACATTTAATGGTAAACCTATCAGAATTACACCTGACTTCTCAGCAGAGACCATAAAAGCCTGAAGGGCCTGAACAGAGATCCTGCAAACCCTAAGAGACCACAGATGCCAGGCCAGACTACTTTACCCAGCAAAACTATCAATAACCATTGATGAAGAAAACAAAATATTCCATGACAAAAACAAATTCAAACATTACCTATCCACAAATCCAGCTTTACAGAAGGTACTAGAAAAAAAAACTCCGTCCCAAAGGGTCAAGCTACAACCAAAACTACTCAGGAAATAGATAATTATACCATGGCAAAAACACAACTACACAAACGCTCGACAGGAAACAACATCAAAATTAAGACTCTTAACAGTCACGGACCATTAATATCTCTCAACATCAATGGTCTCAATTCTCCAATAAAAAGACACAGACTAACTGAATGGGTACATAAACAAGATCCAACATTCTTCTGCATTCAAGAAACACATCTCACCCATAATGATAGTCATTACCTCAGGGTAAAAGGTTGGAAAAAAATATTCCAAGCAAATGGTCACAAGAAGCAAGCAGGCATAGCCATTTTAATATCGAACAAAATAGACTTTCAACCAAAAATAATCAAAAGGGATGTGGAAGGACACTTCCTACTCATCAAAGGTAAAGTCAACCAGATGACATCCCAATTCTAAACATCTATGCTCCCAATACAAGGGCACCCACATTTGTAAAAGATCTGCTAAAAAAGTTTAAACCACACGTTGATCCCCACACAGTAATAGTGGGAGACTTCAACACCCCACTCTCACTGAAGGATAAGTCATTGAAACAGAAACTAAGCCGAGAAATAACATCATTAACCAATACCATGGGCCAAATGGATCTAACAGATATCTATAGACCCTTTCACCCAAACAAGAAAGAATACACCTTCTTCTCTGCACCCCATGGAACCTTCTCCAAAATTGATCACATCGTAGGTCACAAAGCAAGCCTCAACAGATACAAGAGGATTGAAATGATACCTTGTATCCTATCAGATCACCATGCTCTTAGGCTGCCATTCAACAACAACAGAAATAACAAAAAGCCTACACGTACGTGGAAACTAAACAACTCTCTGCTAAATGACACCTGGGTCAGGGAAGAAATAAAGAAAGAAATCAAGTTTCTGAAATTCAATGAAAATTTGTGGGATACATTGAAAGCAGTGCTAAGAGGAAAATTCATAGCACTAAGTGCCTTTAAAAAGAAATTGGAAACATCGCACATAAGCATCTTAACGACACAACTGGAAGCCCTAGAAAAAAAAGAAGCAGAAACACCCAAGAGGAGTAGATGTCTGGAAATAATCACACTCAAGGCTGAAATTAACAAATTAGAAACTAAGAAAACAGTCCAGAGAATCAAAAAAACCAAGAGCTGGTTCCTTGAAAAAATCAACAAGATAGACAGACCATTATCAAATTAAATAAAAGGCAGAGAGACAGTATTGAAATCAACAAAATTAGAAATGAAAAGGGAGACATAACAACAGACACTGAAGAAATACAAAGAATCATTAGATCCTACTTTGAAGGCATATATGCCACAAAATTTGAAAATCTAAGGGAAATGGACAATTTTCTTGATCAATTTCAGTTGCCAAAGTTGAGTGAAGAACAGATAAATAAGCTGAACAGTCCCATTTCCTCTACAGAAATAGAAGCAAGCATTGATAGTCTCCCAACCAAAAAAAGCCCAGGGCCAGATGATTTCAGTGCAGAATTCTATCAGACCTTCAAGGGCGAACTAATACCGATACTCTTCAAGCTACTCCAATAGATAGAAATGGATGGAACATTACCAAATTCATTCTATGAGGCCATAGTCTCATTGATACCTAAACCTCACAAAGACCCAACAAAGAAAGAGAATTTCAGACCAATTTCTCTTATGAACATCGATGCAAAAATACTAAATAAAATACTGGCAAAATGAATACAAGAACACATCAAAGATATCATTCATCATGACCAAGTAGGCTTCATTCCAGGCATGCAGGGATGGTTTAATATATGGAAATCCATCAATGTAATCCACCCTATAAACAAACTGAAGAGAAAAAAAACACATGATCATCTCTTTAGATGCAGAGAAAGCATTTGATAAAATCCAACACCCATTCATGTTTAAAGTTTTAGAGAGATAGGGGATACAAGGCACTTTCCTCAACATAATAAAGGCTATATACAGCATGAATTCCAGTGCCTCACATTTGACCATGTCCCCTGGAGGGGGAGACCTGGTGGCACTCAGAGGAAGGACAGCAGGTTACCAAGAAGAGCCTTGATACCCTATGAGCATATACAGGGGGAGGAAATCCCCCTCAGGAACAGTCATAGGGGAGGGGAATAAGGGGAAAATGGGAGGGAGGAAAGAATGGGAGGATACAAGGGATGGGATAAACATTGAGATGTAACAAGAATAAATTAATAAAAAGTATTTTAAAAAGAGAACAAATAAACAAATTCCACCTATAGTAAGATATTCTGAGAAAAAATGTGCCAATTACTGACAAAACTACAATTGATTAAATAGTTTCTAGATTATCTGTAGAAAGACATATTTGAGTTAGCAAATTCATTTAACCCAAATTAACTAGATATACTCATTTCAATAGGTCATTGAGATTAGAAAGCAGACATAGGCTTTCAGACTGCATTATTACCGAACAGAAACTTCTGGGGTTTTTGTGTTTTGTTTGCTTTTGTTTTTGTTTCTAACCTGAGTAATTGCTGCATTTCTTTATTTACATAAGTTAAAACTCATTTCCAATTGATGGCATGTTCTTGCAGAAGCAATTTGGCCACAATTTGCATAACAAAGATGTAGCACTATTATCGTGAGTTAAAATACTCCCCAATGTGATTTCATCCAATCATATTTGATATTTAACATTTTACCCAAGATGCAGTGAATTGAGAAGTTATGACATAAGATATTCCTTTCTTGGGGGAATATACCCCATTTTCATTCTTTCTTTTATCTTTCTAAAAATATTTTTTATTTCTTACATGTACATTTATATTATTACACATATAGTCAATAAACTTCCTACATCAAGAAGGACCATGAAACAATCAAGAATCATATAAATGTTACATTCTTAGTGTTTTAACTATTTGTATTCAGCAGCCTTGAAGAAAATACTTTTCCTACCTTGGTACATCTAAAGTTCTAAATGAAGCTTCTCTCATCTAGAGTCCCAATAGAATGTCCTCCCTTCTGTCCCAGTTTCCTGGTAAGTGAAGGCTTTCGTGGGACATGCCCCTTGGGCTAGTATGCAGATATAAGTGAGTATATACCATTTGAGTATTTCTGCTTGTGGGTTAACTCACTCATTATGATCATTTCTAGCTCAATCCATTTATCCACAAATTTCGGTAATTCCTTGTTTTTAATAGCTGAGAGAAGCTTGGGAGAATAGCAAAGTAGAAGGATCCAGAGGGTCCTAGAAACCTACAAGTAGAACATTATGATAGCCAGATTTGGGCCCAGGGGTCCCGCTCAAACTAAGGCACCAGCCAAGGACAATACAGGCGGTAAAGTTTAAACCCCTACCCAGATCTAGCCAACGGTCAGAACATTCTCCACAGTTGAGTGGAGAGTGGGATATGACTTTCACACGAATTCTGGTGCCTCACATTTGACCATGTCCCCTGGAGGGGGAGACCTGATGGCACTCAGAAGAAGGATAGCAGGTTACCAAGAAGAGACTTGATACCCTATGAGCATATACAGGGGGAGGTAATCCCCCTCAGGAACAGTCATAGGGGAGAGGAATAATGGGAAAATGGGAGGGAGGTAACAATGGGAGGATACAAGGGATGGGATAACCATTGAGATGTAACAAGAATAAATTAATAAAAAAAATTAGCCAAAAAAATAAAAATAAAAAATAATAAAGTTCTGAATGAAAATCAATGTCAATTATATCTCATCATTATCAACTTAAAACATCTATTTAGACCTAAAAACATAACCTCTATACAACTAAACTTAGTTGTTAAAGTAAACTATCTGGTCTTCAACCCCATCAGAGAATTGAGAAGGAATAATATTAATTACCTGAATATTCAGGGGGTGCATGTTAGTAGCTTCCCAGATGAGAAGATGACAGACAGTTTGCTACATGAGTAGTCAACCAAAACACCCTACAACAGTGGAACATTATCCTCAGCCTTCTGGCCCTATTTATTTGACAGACATATTTGTAAGGCAGAAACCATTGGGGAATAACTTACCTTGTCTAGGCAGACTTTGGCTGTCTACTCTGGCTGCATCCAAACTTGCCCTTTTTTAGACAGAATTCTTTCTGTGGTAGAAACAAAGACATTTTGCCCAGTGGCTTTTTTGCCACATTTGAAACTATCTCCATAAGGAGGTTCTTTGATGCTCATCATCTTCTTTTAGGTAGGCTGGGTGTTTCCAGGAGTTAATCTGTCTCATTGTCAATGAAATTTTAAAATAATAAAAACATTTTAAAAAATAAAAATACATTTTTAAATGCCATATTCTCTGAGGTTTTTGTAGACCTTATCTAATTATTTTAACTTATGTTTCTATAGAATCATATCTATCTTTTCAAACTATGATATATATTCTTGTAGAAAAAATAGACTAGTAATTGATATGACCACGATTTTATCAACTAACAATTTATCTGAATAACTTATTTATCTTAAACAGCCTGCAATAGCACTTTCAAGGTACTGAAAGTAAATCTTGTATTATAGTTGAGTTATAGGGGTACAATAACTCATATTAGAGTAGAAATATGCATAATGTGTGTTAAGAAAAATCTTAAATTTGAATTCTATACCACTATATCTAAAACTATTTTGCATCTATACCAGTGAATTAAAAACAACCTTCTAAGTGACATTTCTGGGGATTTTGTGGCATGAACAGTAATATGACAGATCCTAATATCCAAGTCTGTAAAGGGGAAACCAGTAGCCAATAGAAATGTGAACTGTGCCCTGTACATTGAGAAACCACAGGTCCAGTAGTCACAAGATAAGATGAAGGTATAGGTGGAAGTGGGATACCTGGATTTTAAACTCCCACAGGTTGAAAGCTAAGTAAGATCACACATTCTACGGTGACAGATTCCTGGTGGGTAGCAGATATATAAGGCATACTCCTAAGAAAAATAACTTAAAAAGTCACACCAAGAGCCTTTAAGGTCCTTCAAGTAGGGGCTGAGCTTGTTGTGGCAAATGGCAGAGACACAAAGAATTTTCTGGCAAGAGCATGGGGTATTCAAACTGAACACAAGGCTGTCAAGAACAACAGCTGCTCTGTCCTGGGATTTAGAGAAAATGCTGTACAGCTGTTGGTGAACTTCAAAATAGGGAAGATTTTGGAGCAATGTTTATCTGAGTAAGGCAAGTGTGAACAGGTCCATATTTTCTTCTCTGTTAGAATCTACAAGTAGTTTGGTCAGGTATGACAAAATACAGACCTAGAAATTACCGTCATAAAAGAAATTAATACACACCTGTCACTTGAGAAAGAAAGCAAGATATAACGGAGCACACAGGAATACTGGAGTGACCAGGTCACCCTGGAAACAATTGTATAGAAGGGGTTTATTGTATCGTTCGGGGTTTATTGAGGTGTTCCAAAGAACCAATGCAAAAACAGAGTACATATTCTGCATAAATGAAGATATGATAGTGTCATCTTTAGGTAGTTTGGCATGTGTTTCATGAGCTATTTAAGCCAGGGAAATGATGGCGTCTCCTGTGCAATTTTGGGAACAGATGTAGCTGAATATGTGGCTTCTGATTGGTTGGTTTGTAATCTCTAGAGACTGGCTAACTGGCCAACACAATCCATAGTCTCACAACCCCAAAAGTCAAAAGAATGAAAATAAAAACCTACAGAAATGAGACAATAGTGAAATATAGCTTCAACATTTTGCTTAGCTGTGGAGAGCCTAAAGCGGCCACATATAGTCTTGCTTCTAGGTTGACAGTGATCACTTCTTATGAAGCATTATGCTCAGCACTTGTTTCCCCTCCTCTGTGTGTGTGTATGTGTGTGTGTGTGTGCCTCAGTGTGTGTGTGTGTGTGTCTCAGTGTGTGTGTGTGTGTCTCTCAGTGTGTGTGTGTGTATGTGTGTGTGTGTGTGTGTGTGTGTGAGAGAGAGAGAGAGAGAGAGAGAGAGAGAGAGAGAGAGAGAGAGAGAGAGGGAGATTTGGTTCGTTTTAGAAGGTGATCATGGAAAAAATAAAAAATTCATTTGGTATTATTTCGAAAGTTTGATATCTAATGTGTATATTGTATATTATATTTTGCATAAAAATATATTTTGATATCATAATATTTTATTATCATATAAAACACAATCAAGTAAGTTCTACTCCAATGTGTATTAATACTTAAGACATTAGAATGTGAAACTCTGGCTTCTTGGGGTATATTTACATTTCCCATATGGTGTTTTACCTCACACGGTAGATCTCATTTCAGTAATTGGGTAGAAAAAATACAATCAAGTAGAATACTGAATTTGGTGTTCCTGCACTGTCTTCTGATTCTGCTTTATTGCTTCTGATTCAGTTATGTCCTGGCTTCTTACTGTTAATAAAAGCAGTGTTCATAACAGTATACGACCAAAGTTGATCAGTCTGTACCATAGTGCGTGTCACAGTGTGCCAGTCCTTACCACTATGCATAACCGCAGTGCATCAGTCCTCACAGGGGGGCATGGCTGCAGCACACCAGTCCTTATCATTGTACATGACTCCACTGCATCACCACCTGTAATTTGAACCTGACAGTGGCTTATAATTTAAGGAAAACATTCAGTCTGACTCTGAGCATATAAGCCAATAAATCTTCCATCCCCTGAGCAACATTATTCTGCCACCCCCTTCCTACAGACATAAAGAGACATGGAATGCCTGCCAGAGAAATATAATGAAATGTAAGAGTAGTCATAAAGGAAGCAGAGCAGAAGCCTGTGATTGGCCCAGGCCTTCCCTGAGGACTCTCTTTCATACTTGACCTCACTACGGTGTTGTCTGTTCCCTACTTTACTTCTATTTATGACATTTGTCCTTTTCCTTTTCCTCTTTTATGTTTTTTTTTTTCTGTTGAAGGGAAAAAAAAGAAACAACCATGATTTATTCCTATGGGTATTCAGACTCCGAAGTTTGCATTTTACTACTTTTTAAGACTGGTTATTAACTTTTTTTCCTTCTGTGGCTTGCCTGCATTCACATTTTCCTAATGCTTTTCATCTCCCTCCAAGGTTGGCTGGAGTGGTTTCCTATGGAATATCATGTTGAGCAAATGTTTTCCTCCTACCCAAACCAGCCTTAGTATTTATGACTGAGTCAGACACAGCACAGTTTCTACATCTAAAGCAAGGAAGAGTAAAATACAAGACTACAATATTCATTTGATGCTTTTGCTCAAGGAAACATTGACCCATTTGCTGTCTCTTCTGTCTGTCTTTCCTTTCATCCTTCTATGAATCTTGACTTAGCACCTGTTGTCATTGATTCACTGGGGCAGCAGCGATTTGTATAGCAATGGTAGCTATCTGTTCTTATCACTTTCTACCACCCTGATAACAAAGAACAAAACAAGTGTGTGTGTGTGTGTGTTTGTGTGTGTGTGTGAGAGAGAGAGAGAGACAGAGACAGACAGACAGAGAGACAGAGACAGACAGAGACAGAGAGATGAGAGAGAGAAAGAGAGAGAGAGAGAGAGAGAGAGAGAGAGAGAGAGAGAGAGTTTTTTTTCACCTGATATAATTGTGGTCTCCAAGCCTGTCTGTTAACCTAGTCCTCGACCTGGAAGCTTTAGTTTCTGTGTAATCTAACCTAGGTCTAGAATATTTTCAGCCTCTGAATAAGCTCATCCTTGCTTGTTCTTTCTGAGCTATGTTGGGCTGGGTCAACTCAGCTTTTCTAGCTTTAACTCCTCTTCAAACTGACTGATTCAGTCTGGCTTCTCTCTCAGCTTCTGACTGAATTGCTTTACTTGGCCTCAAGCTAACTCTAGCAATTTGTCTGGCTCCTAAATATTCTCAGGCTCACTCTTTCTTCGCCAGCATTTAGCTTGTTCTCTCTTCGGCCTGTCTCTGTAAAATCTGCCTGTAAAACTGTCTCCTCTCTCTGTCTCTGTGACAATCTCTCCAGCAGGGTCTCCTTCTCTCTCCTTGTGAAACTTGGGAATACCCTATTCTGTCAAAATTTTCTCTGAGCTCTCATTTTTTCTGCCTCTCAGTTGGAAGTCATTTTCAAACATGGATACTTGTTTCTACAAACTAACTTGACCTTCATTGTTTGGGATTAGAGGCATGTGCTAAGCGTGTGTCTGTATTTGAGCTGTAACAGCATGTTGCTGGATTAAAGTCCCTCTACAAGAGAGAACTCCTGTGTATGGATGCCACAGCGTACATGTGGAAGTCAGAGGAGAACCTCAGGTGATATCCTCACTCTTGTGCATCAAACGCTTTCCCCACTGAGCCCTCTATTGTCCTTAGTTTCTTGAAAATAATATTTTATAATATATGCATCTAATTATATACATGATTATATCAATGCATTTAGTAATATAAATTATTTATATGAGAACAAAGGTCAATTGGACAATTTGGAGAAATTCAATCAGCCACAAGCCAGGAGAACTTGATGTAACAGGCCTGTCCTGGTGACTGGAATTCAAAGCATTTTATATGCATCTCACTTAGTGCTTGTCTATTTGGGCATTTGAATTATTCTTGGAAGCTTGGAGAATACAAATGCCTTTTCCTTATCAAGAATCATTTCCAGCTGCTCCTGAGTGGTAGGCCCACACACTGCAGCATTTTACAGGACACCTATGTAATATCGTGAGAAGTGCCCTCCATATTCAAAGAGAACACAAAGAAATATTTCTGGGTATTAAGGATCAAATTTTGTTTCGCCAAACCCGAGTGCCAATTGTTTCTTAGAAACATAGTCACTTATATTTTTGAGCCTCACGTTTAATAGCTGAGACATCTCTATAACACACTTTTTTTACCCACTGAGACAGGGTTTCTTTGTGTAGTCCTGGCTGTTTTGGAACTTGTTCTGTAGATCAGGCTGGCCTTAAACTAACAGAGATCCATCTGCCTCTGTCTCTTTAGTGTTGAGATTAAAGGCGTGTGACACCAGCATCTGTATTGCTAACAAAGGCTATGTGGATATTTGTGGTCTGTGCTCCCATAGAAAACCACAATATCTTTTGTCTGGTGTTACCCCCCAAGCGCCATGTGGATATATGCTCTGTGCTACTGCCTGAAGCCATGTTGATGTCTATAGGCCAGAATTCTGTCATGGACCATATCGATGTCTGTGGTCCATGCCCAGGAGGTCATGTTGATGTCCCTGGTCTGTGCTGTCACCAGAAACTATGTGAAACTCCATGATCCATTTGGGGGCCAAGGAAGCTATTTTTGCAGTGTTATTGATGATTGCAGACTTGCAGTTGATAGTCATGGAAGGCTTCTGAGACAATCTCTACCTCTTCTACCACCACTCCACATAACTATGGCCTAGGCAGGAAGCCACTGAAGAAAATTCTTAAAAATTGACAAGGATGATAAGGCATAGCTCCCTATACCGGAATACTGCTGAAAGGGTTACAGATGAGGAAGGACTCAGTTTTCTTTAAGGTTCTGGCCACTGGGAGCTTGGCCATGCTCCAGTTAGTATGTGGGCAACACAAGTTGGATTTGTAGTGATTTTTTTTTCTTCTTTTGGGGAGGGGTAGGGTGAGAAAAGCATTGCTGTGTGGACTTGGGAGGAATGGGAAGTAAGCGTGATTCGAGACTGTGTGAAATTCTCGTAATCAAGAAAAGTATTAGGTTGAGAGAAAATGAAAAGAGAGAAAGAGAGAAACCAAGCCACTTACAATGTAATCCGTGAAAATAACATGAGGCCATAGTAGAATGAGATGGACACTTAGTTTCTCATAACTTAGGCACTTATAAAATGAGAATTTGTAATAATCATATACAGAAAAGGCAACTCCCAATGACAGACCCAGAAATGGCAGTGGTACATCATATGCAATCAGCACCTGTTACCTTCAGAAGCTGGTGAGAGGCAAGAGCGAACACAAAGATACTAGATTCAGAGTTCTGGCCTCCAGTAAAGAAGGAAAATAATACAAAGATTTTTGCTTTGCTTTGTCTTTTTCTTTATTGAGTATATTATACACAGACTGATTTATTTTTATAAAAATACAAATGTAGCACACATAAAGGACATAAACAAAAGTAAATATAAATTTGTTTTGTAGTATATAAAACATAAACATAAATGAAAATATATCAGTGTAGATATAATAACAAATTGAAGATATTTTCATTAAAACAGTTTTACTATGGTAGTTACTCCAAAGTCATATTTCCTAATGATTACTTTCTCTTTTTTATATCTGTAAATTTATTTTTTGTGAAATGATTTGACCTGATACATTTTAAATTCTTTATTTTATTTTTTTAAATAACCATTTTAGTGAAATATATTTATATCACTTCCCACCCACCCTTTCCTCCTTCTAGCTCCTCCAAGCTACCCTCTATTCAACCCCTCCCATGTTCCTAACTCTCAAATTTATAAGTCTTTTTGATTATTAGCTGAATGCGCAACACACACACACACACACACACACACACTGTGCTGAGCCCATTTTTGCTGATGGATTGTGTATAATTTCAAGGCTAATCAGTCTGCATTGGACAAAAAATAGCAAGGTTCATTCCTATTCCTTGGTGATGTCAATTCTCTCTCTCCTAGGAATGACTACTTGTCTGTAGTTCATTCTCTAGGGATCAGACTGCAAAATTTCCCACTCCCACATTGATACTGCCATTTCACGGCCATGCTTATGCAGCCATTTCTTAAAAACAAACCAACAACCAAACAAAAATTGTTTCACAGTATACTTTCTGGTATTCTGGATCTTAATAACCTTTGTTTGCTTATTTGTATTTTGTTATGTGTATTTTTACCCTTTTATTTAAGAAATACTGCTTTTTTTCTTATAATATATCCTGGTTGCAGCTTCCCCCTCCTACTCCCAGTTCCTCCCCGTGTCTATCCTGTCTGGATCTACTCCATTTTTCTCAAGCCACGCCAGGCTTTCTCTGGCATTTTACACCCTTTCTGCTTCTTCATCCCCAGGGTTTCTGAGCACTGATGCAAGGATATTTTAAGCTGCCTAGTTTGCAAAACTTGGTTGATTGGTGTAGGAAACCAGTTTGGACCTTGCCTTTTGAACTGAGATGTGTTATTATGATGAGCAAGTTCAAAAAAACCCTTTTCTTTGTTTTGAGTATGTTTGCATGTGTGTGATCTACAATCAATCCCATGGGCAGAACAATGTGATACACACACACACACACACACACACATATTATTGTAAGGCAAAAATGAAGATTAAACTTCACCAGCTGGTAAATTTCAGAACCTTGAAACCGTACAAAGCCTGAAAAATGCATCAAAGTGTGAGTTTGGTTATTCCCCCCACCCCTACCCCTTCCCTTCCTTCTCTCTCTCTCTCTCTCTCTTTCTCTCTCTCTCTCTCTCTCTCTCTCTCTCTCTCTCTCTCTTTCTCTCTCTCTCGCTCTCTCCTTCACTCCCTCTTGTGTGCATGTATGTGTGTGGTGTGTGTGCATTTCTGTCTCCTTATCTGTCTGTTTTTAAGATTTAGTGAGATCATTGCAAACATGGTTGAACGCATTAATGTGAGATAGTTAAAAACGGGTAATGAGTGTTTTTCCTCAGCAGAAAATGAGCTTCTGATTTAAGTGATGAGAAAGAGAGGTGAGGAACTGTGGTATCCTCTCCACACCATGACACAGTCACAGGAGCACTTCAGTCCAAGAAGTTGAACACATGCGGATGGCTCTTGGCTTCTTCCTCAGGGTCAGCCTCAAAGCATTCAGAGTGGACACAATCTGAAAGTGACGCAGACTGTGATCAGCCAGAGTGTTTAAACTCACTATGGGTAGGACAGACAGTGAGTGTAATCTGGAGTAGGAGGCTAGGAGCACTGCTGTGGCACTGGCACTGCTGAGGATAAAGAAGTTCTCAGTTCAGCTCCTGATCTGCCTGTTTGTGTCCTGTAGGGAGACCATCACTAGCTACACAAGGGTCAGTCACATTAGGAACACTCATTCCCTGTGATCCACATAAAGAAGTTGCTGAGCCCCATATTTGACCACAGCCCCTTGATGGGGAGGCCTGGTGGCACTCAGAGGAAGGATAGCAGGTTACCAAGAAGAGACATGATACCCTATGAGCATATACAGGGGGAGGAGGCGCCCCCCCCAGTCACAGTCATAGAGGAGGGGAGTAAGGGGAAAATGGGAGGGAGGAAGGAGTGGGAGGACACAAGCGATGGGATAACAATTGAGATGTAATATGAATAAATTAATAAAATATATTTTAAAAAAAAGAAGTTGCTGAAACTGACCTGAGTCAATAGCTTTTCCAATCCCCATCCCTTCAGCATCAGAGTTTAAGATTATATCCGACACAGTTAATGGATGCTGCTTGAGCTTCAGTGGTTAAGTATCCAGTCTGAGTGCTCTCCTAAGGAACAGGGAATTACTCAGTTTGCTTCTATTAAATGGATTTACCCTTGGGCTTTTACACTCCAGACCTTCTGGATATATGAAGCTGACAAACAGTAAGTTCTCATCTTCCTTAATTTTCAGGGCCTGAAAAATAATCTGATACTCCTGGGGAAAATGAGTTCATAGAGTGAAATAACAAGACTTTTAGAAAATAAAGACATTTCCCCTGTCATCCTACTGTAAGAATAAGATTAAAATCGTATGGCAGAATCAGGATATTATAAATATACTTAAAAATCTTATGTACTGTGTATTTTAAAAGTAGACTGGGAAGGCAGATTAAAACAAATAAATATGCCAAATTATAACTTTTTAAATGTAGAAATCAACTCATAAATACTTAAAAACATATAATTTAAAATAAGACATAATACAAAACGTAATTTGACTCTAACAAGTCTAAATAAGTGACATATTATACATTATTGTGTATTTTAAAATTCACAAATTATGATACTATAGAAAAAACCAGGTTTGTGTGTGTGTGTGTGTGTGTGTGTGTGTGTGTGTGTGTGTGCTGATCAAGGAATGTAGGAGCTGGAAGAGTGGATGACACCAGGAGAATATGGTCCACAAAATCAACAAAGCAGGACTCACAGAGGCTCACGGAGATGGAAGCAGCAGACATAGAGCCTACAGTGGTCTGCAGCAGGCTCCCTGAATACATGTTGTGAGTGGTTCTTTAACTTGAGTTTTTGTTGGACTCCTAACAATAGGAGTGAGGTGTCTCTGACTCAGTTGCCTGTTTGTAGGACTTTTTCCTTCCTACTGGTTGCCTCCTTCAACCTTGATATGAGGCTAAATGCCTTTCACTGGGAGACTTGCTTTTCTCTGAAGGAAAAAGGATGAGCATTGGATCTTGGAGAGCTGGTGGTAGAGATGGATAGGAAGGGAGGGAAGAGAGGCTTCAGCTACAATATATTGAATGAGAGAAGAATGTATAAATAGATTTTAAAAGAATAAATAAATAAAATATAAAGAGAGGAAAACACAGAAGTGAGAGCTATAATTAAATAAAGACATAGCTATACTAATGTTTGGTAATTATAGCTTAAAACACAAACTAATCTAAAACCATCCCCAGCCAATGAGTCACTTTAATTTATCAGCAATGCATAGGTAAGAATACAAGGATAATAAGTTAAACTCTATGTAAATGAACTATGAATTAAGAATAATGCAAATAAAATTAGATAAACCTACCATGCTCATGTTAGATTTAGTACAAGCCTTTTACTTACTGATGATTAAGGAACATAAGTGAACAGTGCTGTGCACATCTTCATAAGACAATTAACTAGGCATTAGGTATTTATGAATCTGCACATATAATAATTAAAAATACCACAAAATTATTATTTAATCACAAAGTTAGTAGGTGAAAACTTAATGACAAAAGATATATTTTTATAAGATCATAGCCTTAGAAATCCTAAAAACATACTGCTAAACAGTTACTATTACAGAAATAGAAACAATTCTGAAAAAAAAAAAAAACGTTATAGTAAAAGTACTGCATAACACAGTGTATGGTACAGCAAACAAAATCTTAAGAGGAATGTGTGAGCTAGTTTATTGATTATAGAAGTGAAAGTCTTCAATGTGAGATCTGACTGGAAATAACAAAATTTTTGTAAAGAAACATGGAATAGAAATAAACTTAATGGACTCATGTAGTGGATGTAAACATAAGGTATGTGTGTTTTTTTTTCTGCTGAAAACAGACTTGTGAGAGACCAGGTGATGCTTGTCCACTGGAAGAGGAACCACCTCTTGTGGGGGTGTGGTCTTTGCCAACTGATAAATATCTTAGTATGGACTCTGAGGGAATTTATATACATAAATAAAATCCAAATATATGCACCCATGGAAACTACAATTGTGTATTGTATAATATTACTATGTATTAATAATTACGTACATATGTACATATACAAACTATGTATATATTACAAAACCACTATATTGGCTTTATCTTGGGATACAAATATCATTTAATATTAGGTAATTTTCATATCTAATGAAATGAAATTAATTGACTTAAAGTAGAAAATGATGGTGGCATATCTATAGCAAGATCTTTTACTAAATATTAACCCAATGACAATTAGTAGTGTACTGGAAATATAGATGTTTGTTGAGATGATAAAGAATACAGAAATTAGGCTGGAGAGATGAATCATTGGTTAAGAGCACCTGCTGCCCTTCCAGGAAAACAGTCTCATTCCCAATACCATCTCATAGCCACCAACTTTAGCCTCAAATAACCCTGTCTAATGCCCTTTTCTGGGCACCTGATTCTACATGTTATGCATGTACACACACCAAAGAATGGAGAAAGAAAGAAAGAAAGAAAGAAAGAAAGAAAGAAAGAAAGAAAGAAAGAAAGAATAGTTTTTTAAGGTGGAGGATTATGACTCAATAGTGTCCTAAATGAGAAATACTGTGATTATTTCTTTTGATGATGAATACTTATAGTCTCAAGACTCCAGAAACTGAGACAGGAGGACGATGATTTTCAATCAGGGTGCTTTATAGTAAGGCACATAATCAGAACAAAACAAAACAAGACATGACAGGTCATAGATACCAGTGTATCAGTCTCTTAGGAAAGGACTGTTTTATGTCATTTTTGACATTTACTCTAGATGTTATAATGACTTCCGTCTTCCATCGTCACTAGAGACTATACTGTGCCTCAGTACTCACACACTCCCGGACTTTCTGTCAGGGCCATGACCTGAGAGATCTGTGAAACACAACTGACATTTGTGTTGATGAAGCTTGGGAGTCTGAGTCTGAAGAGGTTAATGCTTTATGGACTATTTTCAGTTGAGAGGCTGCCCCAGAGAATCAGGTGCTCCTGTGTTCTCAAGTGAAAAACAACTGAAGTATGATCTACAACGTATTTCATAAACTTCTTTTGGTATTAACCCCATTTGTCAAAGATGTAACTAATCAAAAGTCACTTTGCATTGACTTTCACTCACTTTCCAATATCCATGGATATCACATTCTTCTTCTGTGGGTACTATCCATAATTAAAACCTTTATTTAACTGGCATGAATCTTGCTAAAACAAATGCTACCAACATCCCATGTGGCATTATATGGGAAAAAAATAGATTGTAGTAAAAACACAGGGAGTAGGAATCAGAAAATAAATGCTTATAATAGTTACAGATATTATGATAATTTAATTATAAAACCAGAAATAAGATAAATTATTGAACATAAGAAAATTTAACAACCAGATGACATAAGATTAAAATACACAAAGAGTATATTTTAATTATCAACATTATATTTTACACCCCACTCACTGGACATTAAATAAAAAGCATTATGAACAATAACAACAAAATGGAAACAGAATAAATTGATAACAAGTTTAGCAAAATATCTTTAAGGCTTTTAGGAAAAACTGTAAAAAGATTTAAGTAATATTAAAAATTAATATAGTGGTATATCCAATCATGGGTAATAGAGACTAACATTTCAACGGTTAATTCCATAAAATATCAATATACAAATTCAATAAAATTCTAATTAAATTTGTAATCATTTTTATTTGTGGTATTGATGAAATGGGTTTAAATTTCATGAAAGATTAGGGGCCAAGAACATTTAAGGCATATTTAAAGAGAAATTCAGCATGGGAAGTAACAGTGATATGAATTTTTAGAACTCAGTTTGAAACTGGGAAGTCACTATAAAGAAGAAATGTAAAACTAGAAAGGCAGAACAGTTGTCCTGCCTGGAAAGGAGACCATCAATGGACGACATTACTAAATCTAGAATATATTAGTGGTCATGTCGTGGGAGATTTCCATGTCTTTAGATAGGAAGTTTATACTTGCCATAAGTAGTAAAAATGAAACATTTCTATTACAATGGTAATTTAGAGCACATTTATATAGATGTAAGCAGGAGTTAAGCAATCAGGTGTATTGATAAGTTTTTAAGTTTTCTGTTAGCACATAAGTAATTGTTATAAGTAGCTAGTAGGTGATAGTAATGAGTAAGAGAAAGAAATGTAGTCAAATCTGCTTAAGAAACATTGTGGGCTCCAGTGGGCTTGGTCTTTTACGTTGATCAACAATTAAGAAAATCCCCCACCGATCTGCAATAGGCCAACATAATTTAGGCAAATCCTCATCCCAGATAACGCTAGCCCATGGTAGCTTATGGTTAAGGCTAACCATTACACCAAATGTATTAAGCCTTGTACAACATACTGACCAGCTTTGAGAATAATGAAAGCAATATTCAGTTGGTACCACTGTTAAGGGTCATACTTCACACTTGAAAGACATAGTGTTTTATAGCTATTGATGATCAATGGAAATAATACATAATCAATTTGAATGATCTACAGAAGATTAATATCTGATACTGAAATACTTAGAAATGGAGACCTAGGGTAAAGGAAATTAAATTTCACTTTGAGAGGGATGTTCTAGAATTATATAAAATCTTGAAAGAGTATCTCAAAGGGGCCGAGTTGTTTCCATTACAGCTTTGACTATTTTATCCTGAGGAAACAAGTGAGCTCATTCATGTTTACCTGTTCCTGTAAGTATAATGAAGATGACTCAGACAGCCAACTGTCTTATATGTATTGACTCTGATGAACAACTGAAGCTGTAGTGTATGAACACACATGCAGGGTTAATCAAGTTTATGAAAACGCACATATAGTTTTAATCAGGTGTATAAAAAGACAGACACACAGACACACAGACACAGGAAGGGGTTATGGAACGGATGTTATCGATGTTAAAGACTGATAATGGATGAGTAAGTCAACAAACACCTATACTTCAGAGAACAAACAAAATAGTGACAGTGTAAAGTCATGACTAATTCAACATATATATGTATGTATGCATTTATCTATATATGTAAATTACAGTGTTATCATATACGTACGTGTACTATATAGAGCATGGGTGAAATAAATAAATAAGCATTATTTATTTAAACATGTAGAGGAGAGGGGTTTTAAGATTTGCTTTTATTCTAAATTATGTGTATCTGTGTGTGATAGCACCTGTGCATGTGGATGGCCAAGGAGACTATAAGAGGGTATTGTATTCCTTGAACCTAGAGTTAAAGGCAGTTGTCTGCTGCTTGACATGAATGTTGGGACCAAATTCTTCTGAGAAAGTTGCAGACATAACAGCTGAGCCGGCTCTCCAGCCCAGCAATGAGGGAAGTTTTGGCCTCCCTGTATAGAAGCCTGGTGACACAAAACAGAACTCCAATTAAAATAATGTTTGATATTTAAATAGAATTTTCACAGAGCACAGAGATTAATATTCTCTGAAAATGTCCTTTTGGTCAACAAATAGTTGAGATAGAGCTTCTAGACAGAAATAACATAATTGAATTGAGTATCTGTATTTGCATGGCCTTTTTATTTGTTTCTTTTGTAGTTGCAGAAAATTATCTTAGTAAAGCACTCTGTTTTCTGGTTCTCAGAGAGCAATTTTAAATAAATTTAAACAACACGCACATGCGCGCGCGCGCACACACACACACACACACACACACGTGAGATAATTTTGAAGTTTAAATTCAGTGGGACAGAATGAGCTTAGCTACTATTTTGTCCATTACCCGTCATATTTAATGAGGGTTTTTAAACTAAATGATCATATTTTCTCTCTTTGTGGTTGTAGACATACTTCTGCATATCCTTGAAATATTGCCTAACTGACATATTGAAATAGCCTTAAGGTGTCAACATGAAAATATTCTAAATCTATATGTCCTGTATTTTAACATATTGAAATAGTCTTATCATTCACATCTATTGATTGCATGATAGATATGTGCCTCACTCCAATGATTAGTTGTGTGCGATTTCAACTTCAGTGCACTAACTAATAGTCATAAAGCACTCAATGACAAGCAAGAGCTAGCTTGGAACAGCACGATTATAATGGGTGGTTATATTGCATTTATGAGTGTACATCTAATTAACATATTTTAAATTAATCTTGGCACGCTGAACTGTATGCTAAGACAAATTTGTGGTTTTTACTTTCAGATTAATGAATGGCATAAAAGTGTTTATGGAACTCATTTAGTCTGTGGTGGGGCATTTCATGCAGAATCTTACCACGCCCACAGCCACTACCAGACTTCCTTGTTTCCACAGTATGGGGCATGTACTCCGCAACATAAAGTCTAAAAAGAAAATATTGATATAGCTCTATCTAGAAAAATATTTAACTAGTGAATTACTAAACTGAATCCTTTTAACATTTATTAGGAGTCATCAACATCTTGTAAAAATTTTCAATGTTGCACACATGTTTTTAATTGGTTATTGTTGTAGGTGGCCTTTGGAGTGAATAGATTCCCCCCAGGACAATTATCAAATGTTATTCTTGGGTAGGCACACCTCTGATGCTTGCTTCATCATTCGTTTTTACATACCTCACTTATGTTATATGAGGCAAATAAAAAAAAACTCAATTGAATATTTTGTATAGTTTATTTAGTGGGCATTCAAAACTATGACGCCTTAATGTTTCCTTACTAACATTTGAAGTGAGCAAATTTGTTCCAAATAAGTCATAGTAAGTTTTGTGATATATAGTTCAAAACATTTTATAAGCTGGGAAATATATTTTTCTTTCTTCTTTTATTTATTTGTGTTTTGTTTGTGGTGGCAAATGATGCTATATGACTCACTACAATTTTTTGTATTCAGATATCAAAAACAAAATGTGAAATTACTTACCTACAGAGATTATTAAATATTCAGAAAACCTGGAGAAAAATAGCATGTTTTCTTTCACTAGACTGGAACAAACATTTTTTGTTTGTTCCAGACATTAAGACATTAAGAAACAATCTTATAAAAATAACTTTAACAACTTCAAAATTACTTTCTTTGTTGTGGAAAGGTAAGTGTTATTCTTATTTTTAAAAAGTAGGCAAAATAAGGTCAGAAATATCTTCTGGGATGACACATTTTATAGCTTCAGAGTCAAGTTGATGATATTGTGTATTGTCCAGAAAATAGTATTTAAAAATACACTTGGAAAATATGAACAAAATGACAGTCCCCAAAGTTAATACCACAGCTGAGCTTTAGTTAGTAAAGAGCACAAAATAATTCCTACAAAAATCACCACAAGAAGAAATGCTGAGAGTAAATCTAATAAAGAAGAGGAAGTGGGTGATCAAATGGTCAGGGTTACATTGACCCTGCATCTTCCTACTATACATCGGGCTGAAGAGCATCTCATCCTCATTCTAGTTACTGGGAAGGTACTTTGATTTTGAGTGGCAGACAAGAGTGAACACGAGAGAAGGAGGAGCAGTGGCAGAAGAGAAAAGAGAAGGAGAGAGAGAAGAAGAAAGTGAGAAAGAAAAGGAGAGAAATGAAAAGGTTGAGAAACACGGAGGACAAAGACAGAAATGGAGTGGAAAGGAAGGAGGAGGAAGACAAGGAGAGAGAGAGAGGGAGAGAGAGAGAGAGAGAGAGAGAGGGAGAGAGAGGGAGGGAGATAAGGAGAAAGAGAAGAAAGAAATGGGGCTTGGGAATGGGGGTTGGGATTTCATTTCTTAAGGTTACCTTACACAGTTTTCAGATTTTTTTGGAAATAGTTTCAAATATGAAAACATGACTTTCAACATTCTATAGTTTTGATGTCTTAAACATTAAAAAACACTTATGACATTTGAGTGTATACTTTTATAGTATAGTCTATCAATAAAATAACATGGAAAGCTAATCATGTTTGGGACAAAAACAAAAATGGTACCAAGGGTGACCACTTTCCTTCCTTCTGCTCAGCATCCCTTTGAGTTACTTCCCTTGTGATCTAGGTGGGAAGGCCTAACACTTTGAAATGGCTGGAGTATTGTTATCGTCAGTGCTTTCCCTTTCCTATCCAAACTGTGATGCTTGGAAATAATATCTATGTCCTAAAAATGCACACTGAAATATACGATACACT
Source organism: Acomys russatus (assembly GCF_903995435.1). Taxonomy (NCBI): domain Eukaryota; kingdom Metazoa; phylum Chordata; class Mammalia; order Rodentia; family Muridae; genus Acomys; species Acomys russatus. The sequence continues at coordinate 12,822,526 of NC_067150.1, forward strand.
AGTATGGCAGGTGGAAGCAAGGGTTCTCTGAGGCAATTTGATTATGAAACTGGAACCCTTGTTCTATGGAAACGTGTCAGTGTGAATGAGAGATGGTCAGTAGAACAGAACACTGGGACACTTTTTCTGCCTTGTAAGAATCTGGTAAGTCAGCAGTCTTTCATATAGAAGAGGACATTTGTAGCTGGGCGTGCTGGTGCACACCTGTAATCCCAGCACTTGGGGAGGCAGAGACAGGTGCATCTCTATGAGTTTGGGGTCATCCTGGTCTACAAAGTGGGTCCAAGAAAGCCAAAACTACATAGAGAAATCCTGTATTGAAAAACCAAAAGAAGAAGAAGAAGAAGAAGAAGAAGAAGAAGAAGAAGAAGAAGAAGAAGAAGAAGAAGAAGAAGAGGAAGACACTTGTAAGAACACAACAATGCAGACATGTCCAGACTCTAGAATATGAGAAGTAAAAATTTCATTATAGTCACCTAGTTCCTTTACCCTTTAATTATAGCTCATTCCAAGGCAACTACTAAAATCCTTTACCAAATGCATAGTAACAACCCTATCATGGGCAGACATGTATAGTTAATAGTAGCAGAAAATCTGAGAAGGGCACAACCCACAGTCACAAAGAGTAACATAGACAGTGCAAGAAAATGGCAGTAGCAAGAGTGCAGGAAAGGTCAGTAGAGTTGTCAGAAACACAAAGGGAAACTCTGGTATCTGAAAGGGGAAAGCAGGAGAGAAAATAGCTACTGCTTAACTGTATCAGCAGCAAATGAACTACAGACGTAGAAATACTGAGCCTTTTCTTTGGATTGCAAGGATTAGATTGGTTTCAGATGCAACAGTGACAATAAAATCAAAACTCTAAATTAAACCAGCATACAGACTTAAGAATGTCTTTGTCTCCCACCCAAGTGCTATCCAGACACAACCTGCTTAACATTGGATATCAGATCAACTATCTGATTCAGGATGGTATTGTCATGGACAAGAGTACACTGCTTAATCATTTGAAGGAGCATCAATCTCAGTTCACAGGAGGCTAAGGGGTGGTCTACAGCAAGTCCAAGAACAGTCTGAACAATTTAGTAAGACTGACTACTTATTTATAAGTAAACAATAAAATTTTAAAAGTTGGGCTATAACTGAATGATAAGTGCTAGTTAAGTATGTGCAAAACCCTAGGTACAACTGCCAGAATAGAGAGAGACAGAAGACAGACAGAGACAGAAGAAAAGAGAAAGGGACGGAGAGACAAAAAAAACAGAAAGACAAAGAAGCCGACTTGGACACTGACAGAAACAGAGAAGGAGACAGACACATAGAGTGAGAAGAAACAAGGTGAGGGATCTAGATGTAGAGATGTTACCAAGCACAATATCTTAGTCACAATTCTGCTGCTGTGAAGAGACACCATGACCACAGGTGCTCTTGTAAAAGAAAGCAGTTAATTGGGGTTGGCTTACAGTTTCAGAGGTTTAGTGCATTATCATAATGGTAGGGACAATAGTGGAAGGCAGGAAGGTATTGGAGCAGTAGCTGAGAGCTACATCATGATCATATGGTTTTGTAATTCAAAGTGCACCCCCAGTGACGCACTTAACACTTCCGTCTCCAAATCCTCTTGATCCTTTTAGTCCCTGGTGACTATGCATTCAATGTGTATACCCATGGAGGCAATTCTTACTCAACCCACTCCACACATTAGGTGTTACAACAGGTTTTAACTCCACTTCCTAGAGATGATGTGCCTGTGTGACTGAGTCTGGACTTACTTCTGGTATCTGCAGTATGTCGGTGGCAGCAGCTGGACTGGGATAATCCCTCAGTCACACTCACCAGAGTACGCATTTGTTCTCTAATCAAAACCCAATTTGTCATTGATTCAATTCAACACAAATCTGTTCTAAAATCAGTAGCGTTTCCTACAGGAATGGTTTACATTAAAACCACTAAGCCTCAGAAAATCACTGGAAAGTGACAGGTTCATCATGGTCACCTGGAAGTAATCACAATCAGCTTTCTTTGACTCTCAGAGGCTGCCTGTGTGGGTTATGGAGGAAAGCTGAAGTTCTGTACAGGAGGAAAATGTTACATGTTTATTAAAGCTCTTTTAGAATAAATGTCATAAAACACATAAAAAAGGTATGGTAAACTATTAGCATGTCAAAGCTACTTGCAATCAATTGCCTATTAAAATCTGGTTGATGGATATATTTTCTCTGTTTCACCTTAGTGTAGCATATTGCATGTTATGAAGAATATACCTGAATATGTCTAAGGTAAGTTAGCTACTGAACTGTTTATGTTTAAAAACACCAAATGAATAGATTATTGTATATACATGAAGGAAATAATTTTGTTAATAGTATAATAAACTCATTGGATTCATATTTGCTTTCTTTTTAATTTTAAGGGTTTAAAATTTTCTTTTAGAATTTCATGCATATGTATTGTATTTCACTGTTTTTATGCTTGCCTCTCTAACTCCATCCTTTATTTCTTTTGACTTCTTCTCAAATTCAAGACCTGTTCTTTAATTATTACTGTCACGTTAGACACACACACACACAAATCTCCTGGGGCCGCACAATTAAAGAAAACTGACTCTCTCCCAGAAATTACAAATTTGCAAACACTCTCCAAAATGGGGTTGTGACTTGACAAAGGCTTCTCTTATCCCTTTGTAGACATAGTAGAATGCATTATCAAAGTTCTACACCTTGATAATTAAAAGAATTGGCTTTCACAAGACATAGAAACTTTGATCACAGAGGTATGAACTTCTAGAATTCTTCCAGAAATAAATGGCTATTTTTTATAAATTTAAAAACTGTGTTATTTTCTTCTAATATAGCTAATGTGCTAAAAAAAATCTAGGAATTCTAATAAATACACAGTAGTAATAACTATTCATAATTATTTATACTGAAGTGCCCTACCCTAACTTGCTGTACAAAAAAATGTTTCTGAAATCATATAGCAAGCAGGTTATGCTGTGGAAATGTTCTAATGACGATGGATTCAGGAAAAACTTGGACACACACACACACACACATATATATATATATGTATATATATGAAATATGTATATTTCATCTATCTGTTGTTTATTCACAGCAAGCACATAAGTAGAAATAATCAAATACAGTGCAAAGCCCAAAATAGCTAGAATTTTTTATACATGGCATAATAAATCTAAGAACATGGTTCAGAAATGTACGCATTTTGCAACTCTGAATTGATTAAGCAGTACGATATATCAAGTATTAACTGTTAGTGTCACCGTTGACCAATTTTTAAAAGAAGTTCTTTTTTATGGAAGAAAATACAGGATTAGGGAGATCACTCCAGGGTTAAGAAATCTTGCTGCTTTTACAGAAGACCTGGTTTCTGTTTCCAGCTTCCTGCTGTGGTCCACAATTACATGCAACTCCAATTCCACACAATCCAATGTCCTCTTATAGATTCTGCAGGCACCTACATGCACATGGTATACATAAGCTCACACAGGTGTACACATACCCATAAATAAAAGTACATACATACATTTAAAAATAAAATTTAACTTTGAGATATCCTTCAAAAATTAGAGGAATTGAAATGACATCACCACATAATAATGACCTAATGGCCAAATCAGAAATATCACTAAGTGAAAATGACAGTGTCAGAAACGGTTACTTCATGTTGACATGTTAGCCAAAAGGGTCCCAAAGACACTAATAAAACATCACAACATTTCAAAGACTATTAATTGCTATCCACAATATGCTGTTAGGGGCCTATTGCTGAAGACACAACTTGTATCTTCTGAGAAATGGAGCAGCCATTGTCCAACCAGAGGCTTTACCCTAGTGACTAGTGTTCATAATAATGAAAAGTACTTTGCATGCTACGAAGTAGAAAAATATCAATATTACCCAAGGACAAAACCTATGACCTATAATAGTGACCTACCTGCAATATTTACTGGTGTAATACTGGTACAAATGTCATGAGAGTAACTAAATGCCCTTTATTGGATTCAAAGCCCATCACATTGCATAGAAACAATAATTGGTACTGCTAAAGTAGCCAAGGATCTGAGACTGGGTAAGTAATCAGCCCTAAAGAAAAACATACTATTATTATTATTCTCCTAAAAGAACATAACAACAAAATGGTTCCTAATGACATATTGCTCTAATTATAAATCAGTGCATTGCTCAATCTTTATCAGAGAAACTTTAATTTTTGCAATAAATGGTCATTAAAATATAGTTCCACAGACAGTACTGCAGACAGTAAGAGACTTTGGAGCACTCAGCCATAAACAGGAAGTTTTTCTTAAACCCTTCTCCTGAGTGGTCACAGTTCCATGAGAAGGAAAATATAGAAAGATTGTGACAGCCAGAGAGGGTGGTTGATTCCAATAAAATAATGACTTCTAGACACAGAAGTATTGCTTCACGTGTTAACTTACAGAGACGATGGCATCACACACAACTCTTATACAGTTTCAGAATTGAAAAGTGCCAGCACTGAAAGAGGAAGTAGACAAGAGGTCTAACCCTAACCAAGAACTATTCCCAACTGATGGCTGATGGCAATGGGAGAATCGTTTTTTTTACAGGTGAGCATCACTGAATATATATCAGCCATACTCCAAGGCAGGCACCATGGCCAGGAATAGTTGGCTAGAACAAAACAGATTTTGTATTTTCTTCTGTCGTTGTTTGTTTGTTTGTTTGTTTGTTTTGGTCTGGATTTTGGTATTTTTCCCTCATTGTTTGATTTGAAGTTTTGGGTTCTTTGTGTTTTGGAGAGAGAAAGAAAGAAAGAGAGAGAGAGAATAACTGCAAATTATGTGGATATAGAGTATAGAAGTTAGAAGGATCTAGAAGTTGTTGAGGGAGGAGAAAGAATATGATCAAAACCTACAGTATGAAAAAAAGTAAATGAAATATGTGAAGTATAGAATTTTTACAAGCATTTTAAAAGTAATACTACATAGCTACAGTCAAAATGTTATTTTATGAGCATAAAGATGAATTGTGCCCATTATTTTATTGCTATTATTACCATGTTTGGTATATTACACTTAAAAACAGTTTCATTAAATTTGAACAAATGTGCCAATTGATTTCAACTTTCAACACTTTACAATCAAAAATGTGGCTACAAATTGTTGAGCTGCAAAGATTCTTGTAACAAGTTTTGCTGTTTCCATAGATGTTTTCAGAGTGAGAAGAAAAAAAATATTCACCATTATACATAAAAACAAATTGTGAATTTTTCCAGTTTTACTTTCAATTTTATGGCCAAACAGATACAGGAAGCAGTTTTCTTTCAAAAAATTGCTGAGAACAGACAAGAATTATCACTTACTCCACCCAACATTTTTCTTCCCCTATGTGCAATGAATATGTTACCTGACAAATACATGATTCTGGAAGAGCATTTAAATGGAAGCTTGTACTTGTTCATTTAAAAATATCAAGCTATACTTTGTGGTGGGCAAATACCAAATTATTAATGTGTATGCCATGATCAGTCCATCGCAGCCACAGGTTTTGCCTTAAAGTATTCACCCAACCAAGGATACAAGGGAAGTATCTATACATTTGTACTTGTGCCAAACAGTTAATTTGGAGTTATCATTCCTGAAACAAGTATTTATATAACTTTAAATTGTATTATATATACATGTTCTGTTACCTGTTTTGGTATTTTTAAATGATGGAAACTAACTTCCCTGTGGGATGTATGGTTGTTTTTTGTTTTTTGTTTTTGTTTTTGTTTTTGTTTTGCAATTAGCTATGGTCTCAGCAATACATAGAAGTACACCAAGTGACAATTTTAAATATGTTAGACTATGTACATTATATGAAATGCTCTGCTATTTTGCATATAGGACTTGAGAATCAACAGAGTTTGGGATTCAAAGGGAACCTATAACCAATTCCCAAAGACATCAAGGGATGAATCCTCATAAGGATATATAAATAATATTCTTTTTTAATTTGTTACTTGATATATTTTAATGTGTGTTTGAGTGTTTCTGCAGGGATGTCTGTGCACTACATACATTCAGTACCCATGGAGACTAGAAGAGGGTGTTGCATTCAATAGTACTAGAATTATAAATGCTTGTAAGTTTCCATGTGGGTGCTTGAAATGGAACCTCGGTCCACTAGATCAGTCAGTGCTCCTGATTGCTGAGCCGTAGCTCTGCCTTATAGCTCATACTCTTATGTAAGATAATTTCTACAATATGTAGGGTATAGTACAGTGAGCACAAGTTGTCTATTGACTTCTGCAGATCTAACAACAGTAATTGCAACAAAAATATATGCGAAAACTTCTTTTCTGTGTTTGAGATTCTATGTAGAAAAAATACATTTCATTAGTGTCATTAACTAAGTCTCCATACTAGATAATATTTATGGTTGCATATTAAAGCTTAAAAAAATAAACAATATTACAGAATTCTGAAAGAAGGCAGACATATAGAGAAATCCATTAATTAAGAAGAGCAAGTATCTAATATTATTATAATATCTACTGTCCAAAATAGATTAAACAGTGAGTTTCAATTTCTTTCTTTTAAATTTTTAAAAACTTTTAAAATTTAATTAATTTATTCAGATTACATATCAATTGTTATCCCATCCCTTGTATCCTCCTGTTCTTCCCTCCCTCCTGCTTCACCCTATTCCCCTCCCCTATGTCTGTGGCTGCAGGGGACTTGCTCCCCGTCTATATGTTCATAGGGTATCAAGTCTCATCTTGTTAGCCTGCTATCCTTTCTCTGAGTGCCACCAGGCCTTCCCATCCAGGGGACGTGGTCAAGTATGGGGCACCAGAGTTCATGTGAAAGTCAGACCCCACTCTCCACTCAAATGTGAAGAATGTCCTGTCCATTGGCTAGATCTGGGTAGGGGTTTGATGTTTACTGCCTGTTTTGTACTTGGTTGGTGCAGTAGTTTGAGCAGAACCTCTGGTCCCAGATCCGCCCATCATAATGTTCTACTTGCATGTTTCTGGACCCTATGGATCCTTCTATTTCTTGACTCCCTCATACTTCTCTCACCTAGAGTCCAAATAGGATATCCTCTCATCTATCCCAATTTCCTGGTAAGTGAGGTCTTTCATGGGACATGCAACTTGACCTAGTGTCCAATTATAAGTGAGTATATACCATTTGACTCTTTCTGCTTCTGGGTTAACTCACTCATTATCATTTCTAGTTCCATCCATTTGTCCACAAATTTCAGGATTTCCTCGTTTTTTGACAGCTGAGTAGTATTCCATAGTGTAAATATACCACAATTTCTTTATCCATTCTTCTACTGAGGGACACTTAGGCTGTTTCCAGGTTCTGGCTATTATGAATAAGGCCACTATGAACGTGGTTGAGCATATGTCCTTGTTGTGTGGTGGAGCATCTTCTGGGTATATTCCAAGGAGTGGAATAGCTAGGTCTTGAGGAAGCCCTATTCCTAGTTTTCTGAGAAAGTGCCAGATAGATTTCCAAAGTGGTTGTACAAGTTTGCATTCCCACCAGCAATGAAGGAGTGTCCCTCTTTCTCCACATCCTCGCCAGCATGTGCTGTCACTTGAGTTTTTGATCTTAGCTATTCTGATGGGAATAAGATGGAATATCAGAGTCATTTTGATTTGCATTTCTTTGATGACTAAAGAAGCTGAGCATTTCTTTAAGTGTTTCTCAACCATTCGATATTCCTCTGTTGAGAATTCTCTGTTTAGTTCTGAGCCGCATTTCTTAATTGGGTTATTGGGTTTGGTGGTGTTTAGTTTCTTGAGTTCTTTATATATATTTTGAATATTAGCCCTTTGTCAGATGTAGGGTTGGTGAAGATCTTTTCCTAGGCTGTGGGTGAGTTTCAATTTCTTTTTTTTTTTTTCTTTTTTTAAAAATTTAATTGATATATTCAGATTACAACTCAAATGTTATCCCATCACTTGTATACTCCTGTTCCTCTCTCCCTTCTGCTTTCACCCTATTCCCCTCCCCTAGGTCTAAAACAGAGGAGGACCTTCTCCCCCACTATATGGTCATAGGCTATCAAGTCTCATCTTGATAACCTGCTTATTCTTCAGTGAGAGGCCCTTCCTCCAAATGCAAGGCAGAGTACAATAGACGACAACAGCTATTGTCCTCTGGTCTCCATATTCATGTACAAATACATTCAATGCATGTGCACACTGGCACACTTATGTATGAGCACAATATATGCTCAAAAAAGTAAGCCCTGTGCTTATCTGGAGGGAAATTCTGTACGCAATGGCCGTATCTGGTCTGGTCCCAGTTAATTAAATTCAAATTATAAACTTACACACTATTTGACAGGAATATTATTTCATGTGTGCTGTGGCTTAAATGAGAATGTTTGGTTCCCAGTTTATGGAATTGTTGGGGGAATTTAGGATGTATCATCATATCAGAAGTTTATATCACTGCAGGCTGGCGTTGAAGTTTCAAAATCCTTGCCATTCCTACCTAGCTCTCTGTCTGCCTCGTGGCTATGGTCGTGAATCAAGATGTTCATTCAATAAAGTGTTGCTGTCACTGCACTAATTCAATAACCTGAAAAGAATATGAATGAATTTACCTCAAATTATCTTTTTCATCTCTCCCATTAAATTTATTCACTGAATATCCCTAATATTTTTAAGTGCACAGATCATATTTAGATATAATAATTGCTTCTAAATACCAGTCTCTCTAACAAGTAGCTATTTCTATAGCCAAACACTTCTGGTTTTCTTTGTCTTCTAGGCTCATCAGAGATATTTAGAAGTTTCCAAATGCACCAATGACTTTAAGATATACTTAAACACTGAATTGTAAAATTATTATTTTTTAATTCTGCTTTAAATTTAATGCATTTAACTTCATTTTTCCCTAACTGTGCCCAACTTCCAGCCTCACAGCATATCTCCGAAAATAAGGATTCTTTTGCATGTGCCCCACATTAACTGAACACATGTTGGTTAACGGAAATAGACAACACATATAACAGTGTTTCTTAGTTCCATAACAGGTCACTGAGATGAAAAACATTGGGGGAAATCATCAGCACATCGTCTTCGATGTCTCCCTAAATTGAATCATTGACTGTTTTGACTATGGATTTTGGGTAAGTCCTTTCAATTTGGTCTTGGAGTAGAAAAAAACCTTGAAAAAAAAGGCTTCTGCCATGTTAAGTGACTATTGATATAAGACTCACGGATGCTCCTATGACAATTAAAAACCAGCTTGTTCATATTGTGTATGGATACATTCCATTTTGTGAGCCGATTCACAAGGATTTTCTGCCTTTTTCATTAGCTCCTAGAATCCAAGCTGACAGAGCAAAAGTAATGAGATCTTTATATGTGAGCAATTTTATAAGTTATTCATGTTCTGAAAAGAATAAGAATGTGTTTCCACAAATGTAGTAAAAATAAACACAACCCACTGTCACTAAACAATATGGAGGTAATGAGGGGCCTTCATGAGTGGGAGTCCTCATTTTTATTTCCAACCTAATCTACATTGCTTGACTTGCTGGCAGTTTGGGGTTCTACTTTGTTCAGATTACTACTTTTCTAAACATGGGATATAATCTGTAACTCAGGTAAAAGATAAATTAGGAAAGAATCTATATTAGTTAAATTTATCAGATCACTAATATTCTTTATTGTAAAATATTTGTTGACATCAAAGGGTCCCTCGGTTGTCATTTGGAGAAATACACTTATATTGTGTTAATTTGAAAGAATAATTACACATATCAATGAGCAAGCGTTGTGACAATCTTTCTAGAAATTTAATCAAAAATCTGAAGGGAATAGTTGTGAGGAAAGTTATGTAGGTTAGGTATTTTAAAGCTTTCCACAGTTTTCAGTGATTTGTACATTGCAAGTACTGATTTACTTAATGCTGACACACCACTGCGTGTTATACTATGCTAATTATTTCAGAAACAGAAAAACTGAAGTTCAGATTCTATAACCATAGCAGTACTTGAGTTTGAAAATTGGTGCTTTTAGTTTTTCCAGTTGTTCATTTTGAGTGACACTTGGTGTTCTTTTCAATAAACATACCATTTATTCTTGGTAACTGTTTGATTTGGCCAGTCACCAAATATAGAAACTAAATTAGTCATATTTTTACTATTACATAGTTACCTAAGTTTTCATGTTATATGTACCAGTAAACACTTCATAGACTATTACGAAAGGTGACATACATGTAAAGTCAATCATTTTATGTATTATTCTTGTATTCTGAGGAAAAATTTTCTCTTGGAAATGTAAGTGCCAATGAAATTTTCAATTTCACTATATGTCATTAAAGTAATAATTTATCTTAGAATTAGATTTGTAAAAATGTGTTGGACTTCAACTTTGATCTTATGATTATTAAGCATCATTGGGTTGTATCCAAGTAATAAGAACATTATGTCACCTTTAATAGAATTTTAGTTACCAAGATAGGCCATCAATAAACCTCATTAGGTTCATAAATAGACTGATTTATCTTGAATGCACCCATGCCTTAAATGAGTTTTAAAAGGTGAAACTGATTTTAATTTTGCATTTACTAAGGAGGTTTTACATGAATATTTCTGCTACTGTTCCCTTTATTACAAACTTTCTTCCAGCCAGCCTTCTACTCTAATGTCAGAGTATTATAAGGCTTGTGAGCGAAAGTCCATACATACCATTTATTAAAGAAATACTATCTGTAAATTGAACATATTAATTAATTAAAAGAAATTAAAAAATACCACCTGTGTATGATAATTTGGTTCGCATCCTGAAAAATATGACTAAAATCATCTTTAAAGCAAAAAGAACAGTTACCATAAATAATTCATCTGTTAAGAAAAAGAGATATGCAGTCCATGTTGAAGAGATACAGACAGCTGCTGTGTTCTGTTAGAATATAGAGGATACAGATCTGAATCTGAGTATTTCCCTGTCTCCCAGAGATGGAAAAGTTGTTTGTAGATGTCACAGATCAGTTTTACTGAACAACTCTATAAAAGCCACTACGTAGAAAGAATAGGTTCCTTATCCCAAGGCACGCTGGCTTTGTTATCTTTTAGACAGTTCTAGAATACTTCTCTGTAAGATATAAAGCACATGTTACACCATCGTCATGGTATAAAGTTCGATTTACTGAAGCAGTCACTGCTCAATACTTTTTCTAGTGGAAATTTTGCCTCAAATAAGAAGACCAAAAGTAGTCTGGTGTAATCTACATAGATGTCAAGAGCTCTACTGTACATTTGATCCAACATGAATACTTTACATGCATTAGTACCCTTGAATATACCTTACAAGATATCATATATTGACACTACGCATCAATAACAGTGTAAGCATTAGTATTTGCCTTTTTAAATCTCAATGGCTGTTTTGGTGCTACTAGCACTTCATATTAGGTCTATTATTACGGTCAAATTTCACAAGATAGGCATCCAATAGCACCTGCCTTTAATCTCAGCACTCCAGAGGCAGAGGCAGAGTCAGAGGCAGAGGCAGACAGATTTCTGGGAGCTCAATGCCAGCCTGGTCTACAGTACTTATTCCAGAACAGCCAAGGCTACACAGTGATACCCTGTCACAAAAATTGTCGAAATACGTTTCTTAGGAGACTATAGAACTTTCGCATAGTTCTCTCTGTACTGTGTCTATAAAAGCAAGTCTAGAGGTTTCAGCTTTGTATCTTTCAACAAATGTTTATGTAGATGTGATTGGGTGTTGTTCATTTTGCGATCTGTTTTCACTGATTACTCAATTGAGCTTGTTTGAACTAAGGAATGTATCATCATCATCATCATCATCATCATCATCATCACCACCACCAACACCACTACCATCATCATCATCATCACCACCAACATCATCATCACCACCACCATCGTCATCAGTTTCCATCTGTTTAATCTCTATCTCTTCATCACTTAAGATCTATTTTATGAAATCCACAGGTGTTCTAATTCAGAGCTCTGAAGAAGAGTTCTTTTTAAAAATCTCTTGGTTATTTGTACAAAGGAAATAGAACATGTTATCTGCTTCATATTATATATAGTATGTCCTAGTAGATATTTTAATTCAATGAATACATATGCCAGGCCATAAATTGTGATGGTTAGTAAATTCCACAAATAACAACAACAAGGTAAGTTATAATCAGTCATGATCAAATAAGAGATTATTGAATCAAGGACCAAAACCATTTACAGTTGGCTGGTGGGCAAACACTAATATTTAAAAGGAAAAGACACAGATGTGCACTCTTCACCTCTTAGAATTTATGCTACATCTGGCCCAAGACACAAAGCACAACAGGTTCACATCAGAGGCAGGAGAAAACTGCCTCAGAGTTGCAGCCAGAAATAGAGCACCTGGTGATTGTGCTTGGGCACTTTAAATTCTAACAAGTTCAGGATAAAGTCAGATGGTTCTTTTCCTTCAAAGTCTGTACAGAGAACGGGGCTCCATCTGAATTTGTTCACAGCCCTGAGACCCTTGAATGTCTGTGCACCCAGCAGTCTGTGACAGAGATGACCCCTGAAGCCATGTAAAGTAGAAATTCCAGACACTAGGTAGGGTTGCTCTTGAGAAGGAGGCTTCCTACAACCGTGGCCACATAATGCTACCAAGTGCGCATGCCTAATGGGATAAGGATATTCTAAAATTCAGGATACACAAGCTATGTCATTAGCAAGTGGACCAAGCAACTGTTTAGAAGTAATGTCACTAGCATGAGATCGATGAGTTTGTAATTTTGTATGACACTTAGAAAACAAAGGTGCTTCACCTTCAGTTCTCCTATGTCTACCTGAAATGTGAATAGAAATTGAAGAATAATAAAAACTACCTGCTTTGGATTAAAGCTTTATTGTTAATTTTTCACCAGTGCATGAAAACAACCATAATAGTGACTATGTACAAACTTCACTGTTAAAAATTCTTTAAAATAATTCATGCTTTAACATTTATTACCAGCCTGCTGGGTAGGTATACATGAGGAAGTTAGATGTCAGTTTATATGTGATTTGAACTTACAGAGTTTAGGCTCTGAATCCTCTGTTCTTAAGTACTTTGTAGTACTGACATTCAGGAAACAGACATAATTATCAAATGAAGGCAATTTTGGTGTACTAGTAAGGGTGCTTGAAGGTAAGCACGGAAAAAAAAAAAAAAAGCACTGTCTAAGATAAAGTGATATGGTGCAGTGAACACATTAGGGGGCTAGGGATACAGTGGAATCCACAACCAGAGCTAAGCCACTGGTACACAGCGGTGGCAACTGGGTGTGTAGCCACTGTTGGCACTTCTTTTGAACTGTATCCCTGCTTTAAGACTATCTCCCCTGAGATTACCGGGTTGAGATCATTTACCTGACCATTGCTTTGGTAACCTGGGACAAAATAATCTGCATTCTTTCTTCCATACTGAGTATACTTTGTTCATACTATCTTATTTTTCCCATTCAAAGGTCATACTGGGGACCCACTGGATTCAGAGTACCCTTTGCCAGCCCTGATAGCTGTAGCAGAAAGTCCTCCTTTACTTTGTCACCCTCGCGTGACATGGAAGACTACAGTTCTTACAACACTTGGATTCTCACTGTCTTCAGTTCCAAAATTCTTATATAAGCTCCAGTAATTATTTCGTTGTGAAAAATATCTTGCAAAAAAGTATAAAGAAGGAAGGATGTAGTCTTTATTGTGGTTCAAGATAGGATCTAAGCGATCTCTCTGCAATAAAGATTAACCATCACACCCACTATCTACAAATTCCATCCTCAAAATACCAAAGCAGTGATTATTTTCTCATTAAACTTGTTTTAATGGGTTTCAAAATTTTTGTGAAAGATCTTTGCTCAAGTTACTCCCTTTAAAAAATACTTATTTTGAAAACTAATAACTTAAAATGCACACACACACACACACACACACACACACACACACACACACACACACACAAAATGGTCCACAAAATGTTCTCCTTTCCTTCTGAAGATTTTACAATGCATTGTTAGCATTAAAGCAGTCTTTTACTATTAAACTTAAATAGATAATTGAAACAAAGCAATGATTTTTATTTTTACTAAAATTAACCCAATTCATGAAACTAGTTTAGGCAAATGAGATTAAATTTGTTCAATAATTTATTTATGGTACAAAATTTTGATATTACAAAAATATTGAAACCTGTAAAATAAAAATAGTATCTCACCAGCCTCCCTATGAAGATCCATCAACAGGAAGGTGATAGCAGGAAGGCATAAGTCTCTATAAACGTAAAACCTGCCCTCCTGGCTTTCTGCCAAGATTCTCCAACACTCAGCTCTATAGGTTCATCTTAGAAGAAACTAATTTCATTAGATGTTTGAGTAGTCATATTCACCAAGCCTAATAAATATTTCCAAGAAGTGTCTGATTGGACAAAGACATGTTGTTTGTCGGTGTGATGCATGTGTGTGTCTACTCATACATGTGCACTCACATGCGCCTATATGTATGTGAGCACATGATTTGTTACATTTGTAGAGGTCAAAGGACAACCTGATGGTTCTCACTTTCAACCTTGTTTGTGACAGGGGTTTTTTTTTGTTGTTGTTGTTGTTGTTGTTCCCTGTTTCATTTTCCAGGATGGTTACCCTGCAACTTCCAGAAATTTTTGCAGTCACTGCTTCCCATATTCCTGTAGGAGCACTGCTCTTACAAATTTAAGCTATCAATATGGCTTAATGAGGGTTGTAGAGATTCAATCTCAGGTCTGCATGCTTGTGAACAAGCACTTTATCCATTGACTCTTTTCTGTGTACAATATTTAAGAGTGCTCATAAAGTGACACTGTGACTCTTACCAAGAAGAGGAGCAGCATCCATGCAGGACAATCCCAGGCCTAGGAGCGGCGCTTGAAGGCATCCACTCTGTCATGAAACATCAAAGACATTTTCTTCTGTGTGATGCCAATGGTCCGAGAAGCTAACAATTGAGCCCTGATTTTAAGGATGAGCACCAGAAAGGGGGTAGTGATATGCTTCTGATGCGTTGGTCATACGCGTCTGATGCATTGCTTTACAGAGCAAGAACTAACCAGAAGATGATGAATCATTTATGGTTGTAAGGGAGGAGAAGGAGGTGGATTTGCAAAGCTGTTTCGTTCCTAGAACTGAAATGGACACCATTTTAACCATATGCTCTTCTCTCTAAGCTCTTTGTCAGTTTCAGTTTTTCCACTCTTCACTAAGCCTAACTGCATGAAAAACAAATGAATAAAAATTCCCTTATACTTTTCAAAACTCGAGGCTTTACAAATGCATTTTTAAACTGTCATGCTCAAGTGAATATGGCAGGAAAATATTGCAAGGGCTTTTGTGGAGTCATACACTGACAAGTAAGAATTCTGTACAGAGTCAGAAAACCCTCCCAGATTTCTTTTGCAGAAACTCTGATCTAGGATCAGCTTTTGGCTTTGTTAGGAAACTCCTGTGGTCGGTATTTGATGATGTCTTTATAATTAATATTCAACATAGTCTTCAAGTGTCACTGTTTGGTTTCCTTATGGAGCAGGAGGTGGCATAGGGTGAGATCTTTTTTGCTCGTGTTACAGCTTTAGTTTGGTGCCAGTGACAGATGGGTCCTTGGTCTCTTTATTTTCAAGTTTGCAAAGTTATGCTGGAGAATCAAAGATAAAAAAGCATATTTTCCTTATATTTTTCCTTTATCTACAACCAATACACCAATTAATCCTTTTTAGTAGCAATTCCACTAGTATTAGAGAATAAAAAGTTGTATGATTCATATGGAATATATAAAATGTATATTTTAATATTTTCTACTTGTATTTAGCAAGTAAGAGTGTAGGCTGTAGGCTCTATAATTCATAATTTTGAAGACACCCACAGTACTCTACTAAAAATAATTAGCCATTCCATTCTATATTTTTTAAGCTGGCTCATGCCATAAAATTCATGTATTTAAATTTTTTCCTTACTTGGTATACTTGATTATTCTTTCTACTTTGTGTTCCAAAAGAATTCAAAGAAACTGATACTGGATATACAGGATTTAATTTATTGAAAATATTTATCTAAATACTTAAAATGTCAGTACCTTGAAATAATAATATTGACTTTATAATTGGGAATATTTTTAACAGTTCTTAATTATCTTCTAAGTATCATGTTCAGGAAGTATTTGGTTATTTCAGGTAAATAGTTTTGGCTAAGTATTTTGTTACTATATTTAGCTATATATAAGGATAGTTAATAGCATGCTTAAATATGCTTATGGCATATTCAAGATCAACCGAAATGCAGTCGAGGAAGTCAAGCATAGAGGCATTTGTCTGTGGAAAGGAGCATGGGTGCAATGGCCCCACAAGGGGCATGGATTTGCATATGGTACTTCTGCCATTAGGTCTAACATGGGCAAAACCATCACTTTTCCGTGGTGCAATATAGACAAGATGAAAGTGGAGAATTTTCTGGTAGGTTTAAAATACAGATCTTGCTTAGAACAGTTTTTATGCTAGATGGAAACCAAAGCTTTATTTGAAGATACTTAAGAGGGGAATACAAGGTAAATGTAAAAGAAGGAAAAATTATGGCCCTCTCAAACTGCGCTACAGGATGAAGTAAAGCTGACCTGACGGTCAGTACTGTGTTTACAGGCCCGATAATAAAATTGTGGATTCATTTCCACGTGGATCAAAGTTTACATTGTTTATCTGTCCAAACATGAGAGCAGAAACTTTTGTGGATAGAGCAAAGGGAATGACAAAGAAATAATGAAGAGATGGCTTTGTAGGTATGGTGCTCTCTGTCTAAGCATGAGCATCGAATTGAATTTCTGTCCCCCACATAAATGCTGGGCTGTCACAGGCCTGGTGGATAGTACAGTCAAGCAATCTCATGTCACAAATTAGGAACGGGAAGCTCGAAGTGATAACTAACATTCTAGGCTAAAGTGGACAGAGGGTGCTGAGTGGCTTCACCATAGCCCAGTATCTTTTGTTTTTCATAGGTGATAATTAATTGGGAGGCCTTGCCACCACCCTACCCTGCCCTTAAGTAATTCTTCTGCCACACAATGAATATCAAGTAATCTATAGTATTGTGAACTGAAAACAGATGGAAGCCTCTTGTGGACACCTGGGAAACAGAATGGATGAAATAAACAATCATACTACTGGCTTTGACAGTGGAAGAAATGCATTAGATGTAAATATGTTTTTGTTTTGAATGCACTTGTGGGGCATGAAACAGTTTTGTGTGAAGGTGTGCAGTGTTGTTCCACTGGAAATAGATTTGTGAGAGAACAGGTGATGTTTGTCCATTAGAAGCAGAACTGACTCTTGTGGAGGCATGGTCTTCACTAACTGATAAACATCGTAGTATGGACCCGAGAGAATACGTATATGTCCAAACAAGAGGCTGAGCTTTTTGGTCTTTGCACCATTTTCTGTTGTTTGGCTGTTCATCACTCCGCTTCCTGACACTCTTAGAGAGACAGTGCTCCAGAGATGATTCAAGGTTCTGGGTTTCAGCTCCTGCTCCAGGTTCCAGCGGCTATGGTTGCAGTCATCTTTGCTGAGTTGCTGGTTTGCTGTTTAATGGGTCTGCTGGAATCCTGCTGACTACACCAATAGAATTGCTCCAAGGAACTGACTCTAAAAAGGTCTGTTTCTCCTGTTCCCATTAACCTCTTTTTTCTCCTATCTAGGGTAGGTGGATTGGAAGGGAGGTATAAGCATTAAAGAACCCCCAAATAAAGTAGGTTTGAAAAAGTGCAAAGTCTACAAAGAAATACTATCATTGACCTCATTTATCCATTCAGAAAATGAAAAAAGATCACGTGATGTGAAACAAAATGGCCTTACAGTTTAGCGCAGAGCTGACGTAACCATCAGTGCAGGAGAACTGGATTATAACTGTCTGTAGGTAACTTTTGTGTCAGGTGACATCTCTGACATTGTAGTCAATAAATAAGAACTGTGCTGATGGAAAGCTCATGTGGTAGATCACGTCATTTATAAGACAGTGAAATATGTCAGGTTCCTGTGTCCAGTGCTTAACCAAGAGCCTCAACAAAACATAAATCTTATCAGACTTCAGTGCAATCACAGTCTTGTCTCAAACTAGGTTTCTCAATTGTATCAGAGCCCATGATTGCTCTTGTAATAAGTACCATTTTTCTCCTCCATTTCTCCTCTTGCCCAAAGAAATAGTATCTGGAAAGTGCTTAAGAAAAAAAAAAAAAATTGAAGTCTCCAGGAAATTGTTCTGAAACTGAAAACCAGCAGGAAATTGACTCAAACACACTACAGACAAAAATCTAACATATTATTTAAAATGTTATTGTGAAATAACCATTCTTTTAAAAATGATAACCGCAACATGCGCATTTAAGCTGCTGACCTCAGTGCCTACATGTTGGTTGAAAGCAGAGTGTAAAAGTGAGGTTATATGAGGGACAGCATTTTTGGTGGGTTGGAAGGTTGTCCTAATGACACACTTAGGATTTTGGTTCAATACCTTTTACTGTCTGTCCTTAAAGGCGCCCAGCTTCACAACTAAAGCATTCAGTTTAAAATTCTGACTCCTTCAGAAGGTATTATAAAGAATCACACTTGGATCTATTTATTTTCCACAAGACTAAGCATTTTGCCTGGATACGGGTTTGCTTTTCAAGGTAGAAACTTTGCCAAGCACATAGGTCTGTGGTTGAGAACTGCTCGTGCTCCTGCAGTGTAAACTCTTCATAGTTGTCAAGCCCTTTTCAGGGCACCATCATCCCCACTGTAATTGTCAGTGTAGTTAGTCTCCTCCCTTTGAAGTCTTACACTGCACAGGAATGAGTCCCTGGAATGATGCTTTTCAATCCATTTCCAAGTTTCCATTCTCCAGATGGAATTTTCTCTCCAGTCCTTTTCACAGCACATGCTGTACCATTTATATAGCTCTCCTTTGCATCTGCAAACTGCTTCCTCCTTTGTTTTCCTTTATAAATACTTAGGGGCACATGTTCCTGCAAGCAGTAACTCCCGAAGCACTTCATCAGAGTGTGCTGCAGGAATGAGAGGAAGTGTAAATGTTCAGGAACAGAAAGACAATGGTATGTTTACCTCAGGTATAAGAAAGGCATACGTCATACAAACAGGGCCACCTCCTCACAGCTATTGATACATTACAAAAACGTACCTGGCTCTTGCACAGAACACAGATGCCTATGCTTTCCTTCACTTTTGCATCACCTTATGCAAAAGTACAACAGTTCTTCAAACAAATGGCTAGCAATAGCTCTTTTTTCCTCACTCTACTGGAGAGATCAGCTATTTTCTGTAGTATATGTCATAGGTTTGTTTTAAAATCTTTCAAAATAATTCTGTTTCTTCAATAGTATTAGTCAATATTTTCGCATTTTGTTTTTCTTTTATATTTTAGATTATAATTATATCATTTCTCCTTTCATTTCTTCCTTCTAAACCCTTCCTTGTTCCCCTTTTAGTTATCAAATTCATATATAAATATGAATGTACATATTCCTAAATACAACCTGCTCAGCCTATTTATTCTTATTCATATTTATGTTTTTAGGGATGATCATTTGATATTGCATAGCCAGTTGGTATCCTTATTCCTGGAGAAGACTCTGTCTCCCATTCTCAACACTCCTTAGTTGCCTGTAGTTCTTTGTGTAGGGATGAGACTTGTGTCCACCATTCCGTTTGTCCCACCTATTGGTCTTATCGTTGTTCAGTTCATGTTGAAGCAGCCTCATTGCTGAGACTTTCTGGATGTAGCTTCTGACATCACTAGGAGACACAATCTCACAGCAAACTTTCTGATTCTCTGGTCGTTATACTTTTTCTGGCTGTTCTTCCAGAGTGTTTCCTGAGCCTTAGGAGCAAACATGCTTTATAGATGAATCTACTAGGACTGTACTCCCCAACTATTCATTTTGATTGCTTGTGGTTTTCTGTAGTGATAGCTCTCTGTTTGACAGGAGCTAGAGGCATCTGAAGAGAGGAAATCTCAAATATATTTCTACTCAAATATGAGGTATTGTACCCATATAACTCAATTATAATACAAGGTTTATATCCAATACTTTGAAAGTACTATTGCAGGCTGTTTAGGATAAATAAGTTATACAAGTTAATTGTTAGTTGATCAAATCATGGTCATGTCAACTACTAGTCTACTTTTATCATAAGAATATACATCTTAGGTGTGGCCACTAGATATGATTCTATAGAAAGATAAGGTAGCATAGTTAGATGAGGTCTTCAAAAACCTCAGAGATATGCAGAATATAGTATTTGAAAATGTTTTTTATTATTTTAGAGATTCATTGACAATCAGACATGTTATCTCTTGGCAACACCCAGACTACCTCAAAGAGGATGATGGGCATCAAAGAACCTCCTTATGGAGATAACTTCAAATGTGGCAAAAAAGCCACTGGGGAAAATGTCCTTGTTTCTACCACAGACAGAATTCTGCCTAAAAAGGGATAAGCTTGGATACAGGCAGAGTTGATAGCCAAACTCTGCCATGACAGGTAAGCAAGTCCTCAACAGTTCCTGCCTCACAAATATGTCTGTCAGATATATTGGGCCAGAAGGGTGAAGAAGATGCTCCAACATAATAGTTTTGGGTGACTCTTTAGGTATAAAACTGTCTCTATCATCTTCTCATTTGGAAAGCTACTAACCTGTGCTCCAGGCATACTCAGGTAATCAAGTTTATTCCATCTCAAGTCTCTGATGGGTTGAAGACCAGGTAGCTTAGTTTTACAATAAAGCTTAGTTGTTTAGGTGTTAAGATGTTTTTAGGTCTAGATAGGTGTTTTAAGTTGATAATGACAAGATGTGATGGGGATTGATTTACATTCAGAATTTTAGATGCACCACTATAGGAAAGATGTTTTGTTTAAGGCTCTCAAATACAAAAGACTAAAACACTAAGGATATAACATTTATATAATTCCTGATTGTGTCATGGTTATTCTTGCTATAGGTAGTTTATTGTATATATGTGAAATAATATAAATATATATATATATATATATATATATATATATATATATATAAATTAAAAAAAGAAAATGGCTCTATGACATTGGGCGGTGGAACATTTTTAAGCTATTGATTGATGAGAGAGGGCTCAAAGTATTATGGGAAGTACTATCTCTGGGCTAGTGGTTCTAGGTTCTATAAGAAAGCAGGCTAAGTAACCTATGATGAGCAAGCCAGTAAGTAGCATTCCTCAAGGCCTCTACATTAGCTCTTGCCTCCATATTTCTATCCTGTTTGAGTTTCTGCCTTGATTTTTTTCAATAAAAACGGTGATTTGGAAGCCTAAGCCAAACAAACCCTTTCTTTACCAACTTGCTTTGGTCATGCTGAGTCAGATATTCAAAATCAATACTTAAAATAACAACCATCACCACCAACAATAGCAGTAAGAACAAGAACAAACACGGGTTATTTGCTAATAATCCCAAAATTGAAAACAAAGAGACCAGAGATCTTGACAACTTGTTGGCCAGGCAAGATAGCTATTTGGCAAGCTCCCGGCCAATGAGAGACCTAGTCTGAAGAAAACAACAACAACAACACCTGATGAGCTACATACCAGATAGTCCTCTGATCTCCGTATTTTTGGTAAGATAACTAAGAAAAGGAGGAAGAGTGACAAAAAGAAAGTCAGAGAAGGAAAGAGAAGCATGAGGAGTGGCATTACAAATATACAAAGCTTGAGAGCTGGCATGATAATCCCACATGCATCTGTCTTATGAAAATCAAATCAGCATAAACATACAACATGACTGAGTTAGCAGAAGTCTTTTTTCTGAAAAAAACATTTTCAAGACATGGCTACTCCACTGAATTGAATCAAACATTTAAGGGTATAATAGCAACTCTTATTAAATTATTCTAATAGCTTGGGGGACACAAGTTATTCCCTATTTACTTTATGGAACCAGACTTACTCTAACTAGAAAACCATTATATATATATGTATATATATATACATATATATACATATATATATATATTATATATTATATACATATATACACAACTGAAGCTATACTTCAGTAACATAGAGGAATAAAAATGCATGATTACAAAGTGAATAACTACATGTTGATTCTATCAGAATATTTAATATATCACTTATTACAATTCATGTCAGGAATACAAGGATGGATGTATATTATCAATATGTGTAATGTGTCATACCCTCAGAAGGAATCATCAAAATCATATCACCTGAAAATCTACGGAAAATGTATGATAGAATTCTGTCTCTTTTCTTAATAAAAATGCTAATTAAAGTTAGTGTAGAAGGAACATAACTCATGCTAATAAAGACTCTCATGGGGGTATTCACCAGAGTAGATTGCTCAGACATGGGTTTAAGCCAAGACAAAAATCTTTATTAGCTGACCAGAATACACTGGGTGTTTGGAATCCCAGTGTAGCTCCAAGATTTTCTCAGGGTGATCATTTAACCACAAAAATTATGTCCTAGGTTAACATACTTCAGTTACCAAAAACAGTTTCCACTATAAAGCTAGTTGTGCTAAGGTCTCAGGACCCCTTCCTGGCTAAGGGCTATCTGGTTTCAACTCACCTGAGCACAAACATGGCATCTGGCTGAGACTTCCCGTGCTAGGCTATCTGATCTTAATACACCAAACCTTGGTCTGAGGAACTCAGAAAGTTTTGTGGACCCCCAGATGAATAGACTGGTGAAGGTCAGTTTCCAGCTTCCTGCAGTTGTTTCTGGGGGAATGATCTATGCCTCTGGCATTCTCTATCAATGTCTGGATTTGAGCTTTTCTTCTCTGTTTTACCATGGAGTCTCCCACAGTACCAAGTCATGTTATATCATCATAATATCAACAAGCCCCCCTTGTCTTAAGGCCTTTGGTGGACAACCAAGTCACCAGCCTGGCACTGGAGGATGGCAATTTCTAGGCAAAGCCAAATGACCTCTAGCAGGGCTATGTTTTTTGTTTGTTTGTTTGTTTTATTTGTTTTTAATGTCCCTTTTCCCAGCATAGAGGAGCATTCTTTCTCTACAGATTATAACCCTGCACTTGCCCAGTAGTAAAAGCATACTGTCTGGTGGACTTTCCTTTTAACCATCTGAAAATCTGGGTCAGATCAGTCAGTTCTATTCTCTGGCCTGAGGTGCCTGGCTTGATCCCAGATTGCTTTGGTTAAAGTAGCTACTGAAGCCCCCACATACATAGTTGCATCGTCCATTTCATGACAGTCATGGATGAGCACTTGTGTCCTCAGGCAAGAGGGTAGCTGAATTGATGGAGAGAGGTTTCTCAAACTGGACTCAGGGGTGGACCAGGAGTAATGCCCGGTCCTGGGTCACATAATCATTCATCAGCCAGTGTTCTGGTGGTCCTCGGAAGAGCCTCAACGTGCCATGGTGTGCTGTGAGTATAAGATTTTGACTCAGACTTAACTTGTTTTCTTTCTTTCATTAAACTAGCAGTTGTAGCCACAGCTGTCTCTTCAGGGTCCAATAGTTTGGACAGGTATGTCACAGGGCATTTCCACGGCCACAAAGTTTAGATTAAAACCCCCTTGTTAAATGTCTTTTGTTTTCTAGACAAAAAGAAAAGGTTTTAAGACATATGGAAGTGTTATGGCTGGGTCCAATGTAGGGGCTGTTTTTAAAGCCTCAAATGCCTTTTGTTTAGTCTCAGTCCAGATTAGGGGCTCAGTGCCAGTGCCCCCTCCCATCCCACCTGCTCCTTTGTGCAGATGTATAGAAGACTTTTGATTTCCATACACTGGATTCCAGAGGCTTTAATATTTAGTAGTACCTAGGAACTCTTGAACCCATCTCCAGTCTTTGGAGTTGGGATCTGAGGGATAGCAGCAATCCTACTCTGAGACAAGCTTCTTTTGTCTCCCTTCATCTGGTAGCCAAGATAGGTAGCCTCTGATGTGCAAAGCTTGGCTCTTTTAGCTGATATTCTGTAGCCCAACGCCAGTAACTCTTGCAGGAGTCCCTCAGTGGCCCTTTGATGATCTGTTTCCTGGAAAACTTCTGATGGAAAGGCAGGAGGTCAGCACTTAGTGTTTCATCAAACAGGTTTGGAGAATATTTTTAAATATTGGGGCAATCTGGTCCAGGTCAGTTGCACCCTGTAAACTCCCCCATCCCCCAACCCCCTACACACCCCATCCATTTGAAAGCAAAGACAGGTTGACACACTTCAGCCAAGGGAGGCAGAAGAATGCCTTCCATTGTCTTCCAGATGCAAGACAATGTACACCTGCATCTCTGAAAGAATCAGACTCCGGAAATTAGAGGCCCCAGGTTCCTTTATAGGCAGGAGAGGTGTATTCCAGGGTGACTGGCAGTACACTAGGATTTCTGTGTGTCCGAGCTAGGCAACATAGACTGCAATTTCTTCTTTTGTTTCCAAGGTCATTGGGTATTGTTTAATCTGGATGAGGGTGGTTGAAGTGGTAGGAACTTGTGTTGGGCTTGTCTTAGATGGTTGGTTTCTGCATATTCCCAGGAATCTTTTTTTTTTTTTTTTTTTTTTTTTTTTCAATCTAAGAGATAGTCCAAGTGCATCATTTGGACACAGAACTTTCAGCTAAGAGATATTTCTCTGGCAGAGAGTAAAATTCCAAAATATTTCTGAGTAGCTGTAAGTCTAATTGTGTCTCATTATCGGAGATGACAGTGGCTTTCCATTTATGCAGAAGGTCTTGCCCCCATCAGTTTTCTGCTGTGAAACTGATTGAGGTCCGTCCAGCAACAGGACCTACTTATAACTTTAAATTTTCTAACTTAAAAATAAATATCTGGGGCTGACTGGGTGACAAAGGAAATCTTTTTAGCTGCTGTCTTTGATCCTTTAAAAAGGGCCTAGTGAAAATTGTTTAAAGTCTCCATGGTCAGTGTTGGACAGAAGGGAAAACTTCTTCTGTCTGGGCAGCATTGTCTGGCAGTGGTCCCCCTGCCTGGCCCAGGGGCCGTTGTAATACTTTTGTTCAAAGGATGGTTGGTGGGTTTTATGGATCAGTGGTTGAAAAGGAGGCACAAATAATGAAAGGGAAAAGTGTGGAGCCTTCTCTTTTCCTTCAGGCTCAGACGAGGGGAATCTTTGATTTAATTTATTCATTTTACTTGCTGATTGTAGCCGCCTTCCATGTTTCCTCCTGGTTCCACCCTTTTTTTTTTGCCCCCTTCAATCTCTCCTAGTCCTAAGAAAGAGGGAGCACCCCTCCCTTACCTATTCACCACAGCCTATCAAGTCTCATCAGGACTGCTTGCATTTTCTCCCTCTGTGGCTTGGCAAGGCTGCCCCACCAGGGGGAGGGGATCAAAGAGCAAGCAACAGAGTCCATATTAGAGAGAACCACAGCTCCGCTTACTAGAGGACACAACACACAAGGAGACTGAGTTGCCTATTGACTACATCTGGGCTGGGGACCTAGGTCCTCTCCGTGCACGGTTCTTGGTTGGTGCATCAGTCTCCTCAGGCCTCCCAGCCCAGCAGACTCTTTCCTTTTCCCCCAGGGCTGCTTAGAGCAAAGAGGGAGCAGAGGAAATATGCACCTGGGAGTCCTATTCCCCTTTCTCTGTGTGCATTACATTAAGATGTCAGAGAACCCCAGTGAGAGGCCCTGCCCTTCCCTGACTTCACACAGGTGCCAATCCTGACTGTGAACAGGAACCAGGCAACAAAACAAGCAGCAAACACTCCAGCTCTTAAGTGGGACAGGTGGAGGGTTTCTTGGCTTCTCTGGCTAACCTTGAAAATAAAAAAGGATTCAAATCTCCAACCAGAGGGAGCATAGGTCTTAAGCTGGGGTGGGGGTGTGGGAATCACACACCAGAAAAAGCCGCTGGTCAATACAGAGAAACAAAAGTGATAGAAACACACACACACACACACACACACACACACACACACACACACACCCCACACACACACACACACACGCACACACACATGCACACACACACACAAAACCAGGGGTGGCCACCACACACTGAACACTGAACAGAGACATAAGGAATCCAGCGATTCCTCACATGGTTCCCAAACACTGAGCCAGCAGCCACACACAGCCTCCTCTATGTATCCAAACAGAATTCACCTTAACCATACTTGTTTCCAGGGGACAGACCAGGAGACTTTGAGGTGAAGGTATCAGACCCCTGTTGGCTCTGGTTCCTTAACAATTAGATTTTATTAAGCATTTATTAAACAAAGGTATCTTCCTTATAACCTGACTATCCTAAACAGGAGGGAAAGGAGGTTAAGGAGAACAAGACTATCAGTTCCACGGGGTGAATTGAATCCCTTAAGGTCTCAGACCTGCAGACAGATGCTCTTCCAGATTGAAGCCATGCGCACCACTGCTAGTGGTCTGTCTCTGCAGCCTTGTCTCTCCTCTCCATAGGTCAGGAACTCCTGGTCTCCCTCCAGTTCCCTCCTCCCATTGATTGTCTATTAGCCACACAATAGCTGGAGTCCCCAGTCTTTTTCCTTAATCTGGGATGCAGGATGCCTCTTCTCAATCTATCACAATGTTAATCTCTGTGGGGTATCGGTGGTGGCAAAGGCCACCAAGACTACTTTCACCTGGGACCCAGTCACATTCCTTCCACAGACCCCTCTGAAGCATTAGTCAGTGATTGGTCAGAGAGAGCCTCAGGGACTCAGAAAAATCTCAGACTGCATGCTCCCTAGGAGTCTCCTGATCACTACATTTGTTTTTAACTCCAAAGGGGCTCTGAGATTTGTGGTGTCTTGAGGTCTGGTCTCTGGAGATCCCTATGGGATGGGACCTCCAGAAATATTGTGGGGTATTCACCAGAGAAGACTGCTCAAACGTGGGTTTAAGCAACTAGAAAATCTTTACTAGTTGTCTGGAGACTACACTGAGTGTTCAGGATCCCAGTGTAGCTCCAAGCCTTTCTTGGGGTGAGCTTTTAGCCATAAAAACTTGTCTTGGATTGGCATACTTCGGTTAATAAAAACAGTTCACCAGAAGCACAATTACAGAAGCCAAAAAGCAAAGTCAGCTCATTTAGAGACTTTCCCAGAACTCTGGACTTTGATGGATTAGGCCTTTGTTTATTTTTGGCAGATGCTGTCTATATGCAGAGTTTCATAGCATGAATGGTCTTTCTACCATGAAGTCAGGTGTACTAAAGTCTCAGGGTTCACTGAGACTAGGCCGGATTATAAGGACCCCATAAATAGTAACAGTTAACCTTATATATAAATGAGAAAAACCTTTTCTGTAAGGTAGAAGACTAAGATGACCATATCTACCATTTTGTCATTTTGTTCATTGTGGTGCTAGAGTTCCAAGATATAAGATACACATCAGGCAAGAGCAATATTTATATGGTTTCCAAACTGG
The DNA here is from genome assembly GCF_903995435.1 of Acomys russatus. Classification (NCBI taxonomy): domain Eukaryota; kingdom Metazoa; phylum Chordata; class Mammalia; order Rodentia; family Muridae; genus Acomys; species Acomys russatus. Next base: position 12,849,979 of record NC_067150.1, read on the forward strand.
AAAAGATACCAGATTGGCACTGTTTACATATTGCATGAATGATCACATACATACATACATACATACATACATACATACATACATACACACACATGCAGAAAGAGAGAGAGAGAAAGAGACAGACAGACAGACAGACTGACTGACAAATTGACTAAGAAAACTAATCAACATTCAGTATACAAAATCATTATAATTAAAGATATTTTATTTATAATAGTTATAATATTATCCAAAAATACTTAGGAGCAAATTTAACCAAAGAGATGAAATATATACAAAGTGAAAATACTAATGAGGAAAAGAGAATGAAAATATAAGCAATGGAAAGACCTTTCATGTGCACAGTTAGAATAATAATGTTATTTAAATGTCTGTACTGTTCCTAATGCTCAAGAGATAATTGTAGTCCCCAGAAATACCAATGTCCTTCACATACCTAGAAAAAGGATACATTTACATAGAACAATACAATCTCACGTAAAAATTTCAGAGCTACATAAAGCAAAAGTATTCTAGAAGGAGACCTTGCATTACTTGAGTTAAAACCATGCTACAAACATGTTTTATTAAAACCAGCTTGATAGTGGCATAAAAGCAGGCATAAAGAACAGTAGAATAGTAGATTACTGGGAAGTAAACTCCTATCTGCAACCTACAGATATTTACAAAGTCTCCAAGGGCATACATTTAAGAAAGGACAGCTTTTAAAAGTAGAGCTAAAAGTATATCTTCATGAAAGAGAATTAAAGTAGACCCAGGGTTTTTGTCGCTGATAAAACATAACACAGAATAGATGAGATTTAAATGTTGCACCTGAAATTGCCAACTCCTTGAAGAAAACATTTCAGACTCCTGAAATAGGAAAGGATCCCTCATAGAAAACCCCAAAACACTAGAACAAAAGACAATAGACAAATAAAATGGAGTCCAATGGAAATGTTCTATACAAAAACAGAAGCTATCACAAGAGTAAGTCAAGAATATTTTCATAGTGTATACCTGATATATCTGACAAAGATTTAATTTACAAGGAATTCTAAAAACTTAAGATACAAATGAACTGATTAACATATAAGCAATCAGCATAGACATTTCTCCAAAGAAGACTTATGCATGGACCACAGGCAAAAACTTTACTTCCTAACTAATTTACAAGAAACCACAGATCAAAACTTTTAGAATTCTGCTTCAGTCTGCCTACCAGTGATGTCATTGCCTACCTGCCATGGGGCATAGCCATGCTCAGTATATAAAAGGACAGACCTACCACACCCCTCCCTCTCTTACTTTGGCTTTCTTTTTTCCTCTGTCTCTGTCTTTCTCTCTCCTGTGGTACCTCTCTCCCTTTCTTCTCTCCCCATGCTCATTTAATAAACCTAATATTATATAATAGCTGGTATCTTCTTATCCTTTTTATATTAATCATAAAATTTATACAGTTCCCCATGTTCAAACCTATTCTTTGCTCTTTCAAAATTTTCAAATATATACCTAGAAGGAATTTTCTCCCTAACATAATAACTTCATCTTCTGCCCATATATATGTTCCAGTATCCTGCAAGACTTCCTACATCCAGGACATTGTGAAAGCAGCTACCCACAGTTGCTCCAGTTTAACCCCACAGATCGTGTCAGCTGGACCTGCGTTGCCCCTACCCGCTACAGATAATCTCAGACCCTGGAAGGCAAACACAACATCCTGTTCTTCTGGAACCTGGCCAATATTTCAGCCTTTTAGCCCCTTGTTGCTCCCCTACTGTCAGCAGGAAGTAGTTAATATGATTACTTTGCCCCTTATCAATTTGCAAAAGGTTGAAATGGAGTGTGCTCCAGGCCTGGGACAAACAGCTCCAGGTTCCCCCCACACTCCTCGGTCTCAGTCTCCTGCAGGACATGGCTGACATACCCAGCCTTCTTCTACCCTACACCTTCAGGGAAGAGCTTTTTCTTCTTCCTGTTCACTACATAATCTAGACATTTTCTTGCTATTGCACTCTCTCTCTCTCTCTCTCTCTCTCTCTCTCTCTCTCTCTCTCTCTCTCTCTCTTGCCCCCTTTCCCCCCTTACCTACAAGTATGTATTTAAACTTCCCTTATATAGGAACAATCAAATGTTCCTCATTTCTTAATTATAGGAAAAGGGAGGAATGTTAGAATCCCCTTCAGTCTGCCTACCTGTGATGTCACTGCCTACTTGCCATGTGGGCCTGGACCTGCCCATTACATAAAAGGACAGACCTACCTTGCCCCTCCTACTTACCCTCTCTCTCTCTTCTCCTCTCTTCCTCTGTCCTTGTGTCTGTCTCTGCCTGTCTGTCTGTCTGTATCCCTCTCTCTGCAGTACCCCCCCCCCATTTCATTCTCCCACATGTACATTTAATAAACCCCGTATAATATCATATCTGACATCTGGTACCTCATCATCTTATTTTCTTATATTAAACATAAAAAACTATGAAATATCTCTTTATTCCTGTAAGGATGATAATAATCTAGAGAACAAAAAAAGGGCTGGGGAGAGAACAAAGAGCTGTTGCTCAAGCTGTAGAGTGTAAATAATCATGGCAATTAGGGAACCACACACAGACTTCTCAAGAGACAGAGAGGAGAGCTACCACATGGTCCAGCAGCCCCATTATCTGATGAAAATTTCTCCAATGGCAAAGATTATCACCATAGGTCATGTCTATGCTACTATATTTAATGCAATACTATTCACAAGGACCAAAATGGAGAAATGACTAAAATACCATCAAAAGATCAAGAAAATGTGATAGGAGGGGAAGAGATCTGATCCATATTTTAGGCAGCTCTCAAGGTTGGACAGAAAAGCTTTGTTTTCAGTGTCCTCCTGTCAATGCAGACATGCACACCTAACCAAATTGCTAATAAGCAACAAAGTGTTCAGCCTTAAAGGGAACCTTTTTATCTATTCCCCACTCTTCACTACATCTTGGGGGAACACCTGTGAAGAGAAGGAAAAAGGGAATATAAGAGCTGAAGGATGAAAGATCCAAAATTGTGGCGCCAATCATGCAATGTGCCTGATCAGCAGACCTGAGCTGAGGGACTGTGCTGGAGTGGCCTGGGTGAGAGGGGTCTCTACTGTGTGGAGCATGGGTAGGTCTGGCCTTGGCCATCCAGCTGATCCACGGAGGAGTCCCTGGGCCCCTGCTGGTATGTGCCCAGTCCCCAGAGTCTGGGTGCATACCTGCCTTGGAACTGCATCTTCTCTCTACTTCTCAAACTCTTTGTCTTGTACTGAACTGCGAGCTGCAGGGCAACAGTGTCTGGGTCTGCTAGTGCAGGAAAGACACCAGGGTGTGGAGCATGGATGGATCTGACCTCCAATCAATCACCCAGCCAATCAATCCACGGAAGTCTCCAGGGCCCAGGCGGGTGCCGGCATGGTCTCTAAAGCTTAGCCACATGCTGGCCAGCACGCTGCACCAGCACTCTGTCTCAGGCTGAACTGTGAGCTGCAGCGCACCACCACTCACTGTCTGGGTCTCCTAGACCAGGGGAGGCCACGAGGTGTGGAGCACGGGTGGATCTGACCCAGGTCACCTGGCCAATCCACAGAGAGTTCCAGGGTCCAAGCAGACGCAGGCACAGGCACAGTTTCTAAAGCCTAGCTAGTTAGACCCACAACAGCTTGTGAGCAGCACCTGTGCTCTGTGATTCTGACCGAACTGTGGGCCACAGGGATCCATAGTCTGGCTCTTTTAGGCCACAGAAGATACCACAGTTTAGAGCACAAGTAGATCTGACCCAAGGCCACCTGGCAAATCCTCATAAAATTCCTGGATCTGAACCCAGGCCACCTGCCTGATGCATGGAAGCATCCCCACAGGTGATGGATCTCAACCTATAACTCTTCACTCACAAGCTGCTCTCAATGGCCAGTGACGGACACCAGAAACTACTAACAAAGGCAGCATTGTTCTTTAAGGATGTAGGCTTCCCATGCTTCCGTGGATAGCCCACTAATTTTACTTAATGGGCTATCAAAAAATTAAAGCACTAAGAAAAGAACAGAGAGAGAGAGAGTAAAAGTAAGTAGGGAAGACATGAAATCAGAAGCAGGATTGGGGAACACAAAAAGTGGCTATGTCCATATTTCCCAGTATACATGTATGAAATTCTCAAAGAGTAACAGAAAAAAAATGTGGTACAGTCTCCATAAAATCATATTGAAGTCATATTTTTTGTGGTGGTGCTTGTGCAGCTAGAGATGGCTGTTAGCAAAATACACCAGGCACAGTAAGACATGTGCAACATGTTTGTAGTTATATCTGGGATAACAAGGAATTTATGCTTTTGAAATTAGAATGATAGTGAGGAGTGGAGGATTGGATTAGACAGTATGTTTTATGTATAGTTCTTGCTAGGTAAGTAGCTATGATATGCAATCAGACCGTATACTTCACTTAAAAAAACAGTGAAAACAATGTCTTTATCAAAAAGTAAAGCCAAGATACATAGAGAAGCCTTATTTTTTTTAATATTAGTTATCTGTGTGTATGTGTGAAACAAATAATAACCAAAGGTGTTCCATGCCTTTGGATACACAAAGAAAATAGGTCAACAGTGTTAAAGCCATAGAAAGAATTCTATAAAAATGGACAGAAAGAAAAAAAAATACATTTCCAAAATTGGAATTTAACAAAAGGCTTACTGCCTCACGGAAAATATTATTCAAAGAAAATGCTCAGCTTTGTTCAGGACACCAAGCTTCTGGCATTTTAACCTGACACATCCTCCTTCATCTCTAACCTCACTGTAGCCTTGGAAAGCAACATTGGGCAAATCAACAAAATAAGAGGAGGCCAATACTATTCTATAGCCTCTTTCTCAGGTAACTGCCATTATCTCAGACGGTTACAGCTCCCTCACAAGACTCCAGTGAAAAGGTCATCTTCCTTTGATGTGATGAGGAGCTTAGCAAGTACAGAAAACTGCTTCGCCTAAAAATGTTTTTCAAAATTAATTAGTAGATTTTACTTTGGTGGCTTCCTGTAGCAAAACTAAAGTGAATCAAACAATAGAGCAACCAACTAATAAAATCAAATCACACACTTGTAGCAAAATAAGAAAATGGAGTGTCCCTACCATCTCTAATAGTGTTCTTAGATGTTCTTGGAAGTCAGAGCCCACTGGTATTGTCATGACCTGCACTGTTCTGTCTGTGTCCTATGCAGGAAAGGAGAGAACGTCCAAAGATGTCACTTCTGACTTCACTTCAGACTCAGTTCAAGCAAAGGAAAAGAATTATTGATCCTGCCTATTGTTCTCTACGTTCTGAAGGAGACTCTATCCATATGCAAAGTCTCCCAGCAATTTGGAAATGTACGTTCAGTCAGTAGATGGTCATTGAGCTAACCAAACAGAGATTTTCACAATTTCACACCTAGAAAAACCCTTCCCCCAAATCAAACATCAAACACAGTATGACTGTAGCACAATAAACAAATCCAAGACCACTATTATATACAGCCCAGCACAAAAAAACTCAGTCTGCAGTGTACTTCTACATACAATGGCCATTCTCCACCCTACCACAAAGAAACTTGCTCAATGATGCTCAAAGCAGCTTTACTCATAATAGCCAGGAACTGGAAAGAACCCAAATGTACGTCAACCAAACAGTAGATAAAAGAAAAAAACGTGGGACTTTTATACAATGGAATAATACTCAGTTATTAAAAAGAAGATGTCATGCAATTTAGAGGGAAATGGATGGTCCTAGCAAAGATCATCCCGAGTGAGGTATGCCAGCCAGAAACACACACCTGGTATGTACTCACTTATAAATGGATATTAGCCATAAAGTACAGGATAACCATGCTACAATCCACAAATTCAAGGAAGGTAAGGAGGGCCCAAGGCAGAATGCTTGAACCTCAGTCAGAGAGGAAATAAAGTAGTCATCTGAAGGAAATAGATGGAGGAAGGGAACTGGGTGAGGAGGTGGTGTGAAAGGCAACAGGGCTGGTGGGGATCAGGTGTGGTGAGAGCAAGGGTGGGGTGGGGAGGACTGGGAGACAGAACAGAAACCAGTAGTGGGGCATCTCTGTGACAGAGGAGGCCTCCAGAAGTCTCTCAGGTTGACCCTAGCTGAGAATTCTAGCAGCAGGGGTTAAGGAGCCTGACATAGCCAGCTCCTGAAGCCAGATGGGATTTCTGGTGGAGAGAGGGGGACACAACCCACTAATAAAACCTTAGACCCAAAATGTGTCTTGCCTACAAGAAATATATGGATAAAAATGGAGCAAACACTGAGGGAATAGCAAACCAAAGGTGAGCCCAACTTGAGACCCACCCCGTGGGAAATAACCAACCCCTGTCACTACTAATGACACTTTACTATGCTTGCAGAGAGGATCCCAGCGTAACTGTCTTCTGAGAGGCTTTGTCCAGCAGCTGATGCAAACAGATGCAGAGATGCACAGCTAAAGAATAGACCGAGCCTGGGGAGTTTTGTAGAAAAGCGGCAGAAAGCAGAGAGGGAGCTAGAGAGGTCAAGGCCACCACAAGAAGAACCAAAGAGTAAACTAAGAGTCTCTGTGCACTCCTGGGTACTCACAGAGACTGAACCACTGACCAAGGAGCATGCATGGGCTGGATGTAGACTCCTACACAGATGTAGCAGATGTGCAGCTTGGTCAACATGTGGGTCTCTGACTCTGTTGTCTGTCTTTGGATTCCTTTTCCTAGCTAGGCTGCCTTGTCTTGCCTCAGTGGGAGAGGATGTGTTTGGTCTTGTTTTGCCTTGAGGTGCCAGAGTGGGTTGCTACTCCTTGGGGGCTCCTCTTCTCTGAGAAGAAGGAAAAGGACTAGGTGGAGAGAGACATGAAGGTTGGACTGGGAGGGGAGAGGGAAGGGCTGGAATCAGGGTGTGAAGTGATTAAATAAGTAAATAAGTAAAGGGAAAAATAAAAATGAAAATAAATAAACAATATTTAATAAATAATGCTAGCTGCTATGTTTATTGCATAGTCACTGTAAATGATGTACATGTGCTATTTATTCAAGAAGCTACAAGGGATATAATGTCCTTACAAAAAGAAATTTCAGGTGTTTAAGAAGATAAACATATTTACCTTGACTTGAGAATTTCATAAGTTATACATGTTGAAAACATTACATGGTGACCTGTAAATATATGCAAATTTTGTCTCAATTTAAAATACATACAAAATACATAAAAATTCAGTTCCATTTATCAATACGCTAAAAAGCAAAATGCTTAAAATGCATTTAACAAAAGGAAGATTTTTATAATGAGACATTACTGAAAGAAATCAAAATTTCACTTTAAAAGAAGAGATTCCTAAGTTTCTTAAACTGACATGATACGGAAGAGAACGTAGCCAACCTGGAAGCATCCAATGAGAGAAAGTCTTGCCAGTCTCAATGAAACTCCAGTTGCCTCCTCAATGTGACACCATCATTGGCTAAAACATAATAGAGCCCAGAAATAAACCAGCGTAAGCACAGGCAGCTGACAAAGTGTGATGAACTTTCAACAGATGAAGAAGTTTATGTAAGTTTAAAGTCAAGGGAGATTACTCATGCCCCCAGAGGCGGGAAGGATGCATCTTTAAGACTTGTGTAATTTAGAGCCCACCAGGCAAAACAAAAAGGGAAATCCAAAACAGTAACCAGAGAAATATGGGACTTGGAATTAATGAGCCTCTCTTCATTTCATGACCCCAGAAATGCAAGACAGGTTCCTTCATGCCAGAGGAACAGAGCATGAGTCTGTCTTATTATCTGCTGATCAGGCAGGGTAAGGAGATGTCAGAAAAAGATAATAGACTATGAAGGGAGAGGTCTTTGTAACACAAAAATTTCATAGCAATACTCAAAACCATGGAGATAAGTGGGTGGGGGAAAGATGGCAGTGCCTTAAGCCTACACAAATAACTACAGGCAATTAAGAACTGGGGAGACTGGGGAAAATAGTGATTCCCAGGCAAGAGCACACTGATTGGTTATCAAATAAGAATGGTCAATGCTGAAAAAATATATGAATAACATTATTTAGACTGAGTAGTATATATTTAGGGGAAAATATATGTACATATGCACGTGACAACAACAAATGAAGGAGAAGTCATGAGTTTAAAAGAAAGTACGAGTGAGGAGAAGAGGTATGGGAGCACTTGGAGGGAGAAAAGCAAGTGGGAAATGGTATAAGTATATTATAGTCTCAAAACTAAAGCAAATAATTTAAGGAGAAAAAGCCAAACATGTCACCTGTAATTCTAACTTGTTTATGTTGTCTGAAATCCATCCCCAGAGTCTATGCCTGGGCTCCCCCTAGTGCCTTTGTTCCTGCTGCTGCCTAGGCTGGACTGACTCCCTATCCTATGTCTGCCTTATACCTCCTTCTTTCTTACTGTCTTTTCTATGCTAATTTATGCAGGCCTGGGTTAGAAGCCTGTCTCCTCTGTGGACCATTTCCTGAATTTCCCCTGCAGTTAATTTTCCTTCTATTCTATGCTCACAGAGCATTTTGGTTTTCTTTCTGTTCCGCACACATCCCATTGAATTACCAGCTAGCTTTTTTTTTTTTCTTTAATTTCTCTCTACAAATTTATCTTTTTGAGACACAAGATAGGTCTTAATTGCTTCTCTATTTTCCTGCCAGCTCTGCCTCTGACATACGGGAAACACTCAAGTTTAAGCTGAAATGAAGTGAATAAGTATCCTCAATTAATTGATTCACTGGTTAGGATTATTAGACAACTACTATTAAATGTGCATGTAATATGAATGGAGAAACAGAAATCTAAATGCTAGGCAAGAACCATCATTTTTCCTAAAGTTTCACATCCTTTGCCATTTCTCTAGCTTTCTCTGGCTCACATACAAGTCAGCTGTAAGCCTGATTAGTGCTGTGCACACCAAATTTAAATACCTGAAAATAAGGACACATTTTCTTATACAAGCAAAAACAAAATATAGAAATACATACATGTATATTGTCTGCATACAGACTTACACCTACCTGCATATTTTCAAACTCTTCTGAGCTATAAAACCTGCCAACAGCAATGTTCATTGACAGGCAGCATTTACCACAGAAAGGATGGAATCCCGAAGAGATTGAACTGAAGATAGATAACGAATTTAAAAGAAATTATATTCTCCAATTCCATACTGGAGAGTAACTTATTCTTTTGAAATAACTGTGTGATTTTAAATTGCGTATATGAAAGTGGGTGTGTGCACACTGTAAGCAAAGGCACTGTATAGAAACCATTGACCTGAACAGAAACCACCGACATGACAGCTCCATGGTTATGGGGGAGGTTTTTATTATAGGTAAGAGAGAGAACAGCTAAAGGTATCTGGAAGAGCCCAGATCAGAGAGAGAAAAAAGTAGACTGGTCATGGCCAGGGTTGTCTCGAGGGAAAAGCAGGGGGAAGCAAGAGAAGAGGATAGAGAGAGAAACAGGCAGCAGAATGAGCAGTAATTTGCCCCTGCCCAGGAGCTAGCACAGTGGAGGAGTAGGGCAGGAGGACACTGCATGCATGTAAAACACACAGGAACTCCAAGACGCAGTCTGAGCCTTTTATGTGGTACATCCTAGATACTGATTCTTTTTAGATATTAATGAAACAATGATAGCCACCTTACTTTATATATATATATATATATGATTTCTTAAAATATGGTCATCTCTTAAAAATAAAGTAACACATGTTTACAAAGAACTGAACTCAGACACAGATAATTCTTCAAAATTCTTAGAAATGGCTGTTTTTGTTGATAACATAAAGTAGTAGACACTACTTTTAAAATACGTCTCTTACTTTCTTTTATTAAAAGTATGCCCCATGGACGAGTGTACAAATTATGCAATCTGGTTCTGGTCTTTGAGACTACATAACATCTTAAATGTAATGTAGCCAGATGTGCTTTTGTTAACAGTGTCAACTCCTTGACATTTAAGATAGAACCATCACGGCACAAGAACATCAGGTCAGCTTAGTAAGCACACATGGTTTGGTCATGTCTTTTAAAGTCTCCAACAGGAGCATCATAGTTTGTATAGAGAGAAGGGATGTGACACCCTTCTCCCAACAAATGTAATTAGAAGCTGTCCAACAGCTAACCAGCCCTGATTTTATTAGAAAGAGGCCCTGTCTTCATGAACATGAAATTCAGTAAAAGGATAAAGAAGAAAAAAAATAAAATTAAAATAATTGGGAGTTGTTTTTTTAAGGCTCTATTACAATAGCTGAGCTACCTGAAGGCAGTTTGCTACAGCAAGTAAGCCTCGGAAGTAAAAGCCATATCAGGACCACATCTTCATCAAACATGAGATGCTGGCCAGCCCTCTCCAGAGTTTTATGGTACAGTAACTACAATTATGCTTCAACTGCCCTTCGATTTTTATTTTCCTCGCTATTTCTCACCCCTTAGTAGTTTTCAAATAGTAGTTCATTTCTTCATCTAACTATGGGTTTGAATTGATGGGTTTCATCATTTCTTTCTTTTACCTTGTAAAATTCCCTTGGTCACAATGGATGCAGACAGTAAGTTCTTTCTACAACATGAAGATCAGAAACTGATAACTCCATTTTGTGGTTCAAATCTCATTCTTAAACCACTGGAGAATTAGTCTATAACTTATTAAACATTCCCTCTTTGATATGGAATTGCCTAATGAAAATAGGACATTCATCCAACGGTTTATTAATATGCATCCAATTTATGTGAACCAAATTTATATGAAAATATTCAAATAATCACTTATATGACATTTCAATTAAATCAGATACAATGTTTCAATTTGGGAAATTGGTATTTTTGGTCTTACACACATTGATATAGTCACTGGTGGTTTTGCTTTGATGCAAAGTATCAGATCTGGGTCCTCTCACATACTTGGGAACTATTTTATATCTCAATTGTGTACCTACTCAACATTTTAAAGTCAAAGGGTCCAAAGCAAATTGCTACTATTTTATTCCAATAGAAAAAATGGTACCAGGTATATCCTCCTTTGTTGATTTCTTTTGGTAGTTAGGCTTGACACCCTCCACCCTGGGAGTCAGGGACACGTAACGGAGAATAGGTCACAGGTTTCAAACAGTGCCATGCAGGTCCAAGTCTCAGATCTCCAGCAGTGACTGTGTGTAGCGTGAAACAAGTTACTGAGGTTAACAAGGGATTTGCTTACAAGTGAAGGACAGTGGCTGCTTCTATCAGGGGTTTCATAAAAATAAAAGTATCAAATGATGTAACTAGATGTTTAGGTATGTTTTATGATATTAATCATCTCAATTGATCTTAACTCTTTTCCTCCATAATCCTCCTGGAAAAGGGTGTCAACTAAAGTCTGAGCAGGACTGTCTGATGGCACTTTCTGCATAGATGTGATTTACTCCTACGTCAATTTTGGCAACACTGAATGTTCCACATTTTTGTCTCTTCATGAGAGTTTGTCTTTCTAAATCTATGCTGGAAGCTGGAAGGATGATGGCTCATTGGGAAATTGTCTCCTATCAGTATGAGATCCTGTGTTTGGATTCCCAGAACCCATGTAAAAACTGAACATAGTAGTCACAAATCTGACCTTTGTTAAATTCAGTACGTAAGAAAGCAAAACATACAGTTCCATTACTTGAAGAATGGTTGAATTTTACCTTCAACTGCTCTTAGTGTGAGATTTCCAAATAACCTGTATTGCTCATCAAATTCCCTTGGCTGGTTATTTTTTAAGCAAGAATAGAATAAAGAAATGTAAATTTTAGCCAAATACTTAAAAATATACATTTATCTTTGATAAGCTGTTAAAGAAAACTTTTTTTATTATTATTTTTAAGGTTGAACTGAAGCTGCAAATGACATGTTTTTGCTTCTGGCATGACTCAGTTTCTATACACATCGATGCAAGCTATTACTGGGGCTGGGTGTGCTGTAGATTACCTAACAAGAGCATCGTTGGGAAGCCAGATAGAAATCATACATACTTTTTAATAACTTTGAAGCATAAGATGATTCTAAGCAATAGTGATCTCATCATACAAACAGATTGAAAGTATGTTAACAAGTTAAAGTCAACTCCATAGTAATTCTTGAGCAGGTACACTTCACAAGACACCTTAAGATGGGGCAGATTTGACAATGTCTGGTCTAGACCTAGAGTCAAGTCCTTGAAGGAGTTAACATTTTGGTTCCTGGGAATTCGGTTTTTCTTCCCAGAAGAGACTGGAGCTATAAGCACAAAGGTCTGTGTGCTGAGTCTCTGATGCCCTTATATTCTATGTCCTCCTTCTTTATAGCATTGGTTTATTAGCTTTCTGCTGACTGTGCCTCATTCCTTCCCTAAAAACTGTATATAAGATGCTATAGTTTTTAAGTAAATTTGCTTGCATGAGCCACCAGCTTGTGTAAGACCTTCTGATCCCAAGCTTTCCTGTCTCTATCTTCTTATCGCCCTGCCCTCCTGCTTAGGAATCTGTCTCTGCTGCTTGCAGCTATGACCTAGCTGTTGTGACCTCTGGCTGACACTCTGATTTTTTTCACCTAATTTGTAGTTGGAAAATGTGATTTAGCATAGTAAAAATCTCTGTTTTCTCTATTACCTATTGAATACAATAGCCCCTGAATCACAAGTTGTGAGATCAAATGTGATAACTTGTGTGAGATGTGTGCTATATTCTCAGTATTATGAGGATTGCTCTTTCAGAGCGCCTTCCACTTTATCTAGTTTGTTCATTCCCGCTCTATCCCCTGAGTGCCCAGTCTCTTTGCTTTGATTGACATGTGCTCCTATACAGCTTCAGTCTCTTACACAATTATAATTTATACTGCAGATTGGCAAGGTTGTAGTAACTCAGAGATGTTGAAGGAATATGGAGAAGAACCAAGGATGTTGATTTCTGTTTTTCAGTTCTAGTCTGTTTTGTTTTGTTTTTTTGTGCTTTTGGGTTTTTTTTTGGTTTTGTCCTTGGCTGTCCTTCAACTCACTCTGTAGTCCAGGCTGGCCTCAAATTTACAGAGATCTGCATGCCTCTGCCTCCCCAGAGTGGTACTTAAAAGTGTGGGCTACCACAACTTGGTGATTTCTGTTTTTTAAAAGTCAAAATGAAGTACACTAACTTGGCAGCTTTGTAGACTGCAATCATACTATTGAGAAAAATTTTATTTACATATATAAAGTCACATAGATACATATGTAGTGTATTATATTATATTATATTATGTTATATTATAATCCTGTGGGGGAGCAGAGACTTGGGTGTAGTCACGTGTGTGTGGAGGAAAGAGTACAACTTGCCAGACTCTGTTCTGCCTTTCAATCATGTGAGCTCCAGGACAAAATGCAGAGCATAAGGGTTAGCTACAGGCAGGGACAACCTGTGGTGTTTTCCCTGTGCCTTCACCAAATTATATATATTCATTTTCAGATTTATGTCTATGTAAATCCTGTGCTTATCTCTCTGAAACAGTTTATTTTTCCCCAGGCAAGAGGAATCTCAGTGATGATCATGAGGACGTGAGTAGAAGTATGGATGTTCACCATGACTATGTCATCTGGATACTGGTCAAACACTCTATAGTGTGGGAAAGATAAAGAACTTATTGAAATTATTTCTTACTACAAAATGTCTGGCTGCAGTTCATTAAACAAAATCTACAGCCCCTGAAATCGGTATACTGGAACTAATTAAATGATGCAATATATTTAGTATTCTTCTGAGTATAAAACATCAATTCATCATTGCTAATGCATCTAAGAATGCTTAAGAATATATGTGGATTCCAACACTGGATGCTATGTGGGGATTCCTTATCAAGAGCACAGTACAATGGAATCTGTAAGTTCAGTGTGTCAGTAGATGTGACAGGTATCTTGGGCTAGAAAGGTCTGACACCCTGGCAGTGAAGGAGAATTTCTGGAGACAACCCCAGTTACTGTTGGTTGAGACGGAGAATAAAAATGCATGTGATAATCCAAACAGTTAGTCAGCCTATGGCAGCTCAGAGAAATGTGGTGCAGGAAAGTATCCTGTGGTGTTAGAGCAGTGTAAATTCAGAGGACAGGATTCTCTTAAATGCCATATTTTCAAAGGATATAGGAAAACTATGTTATTTAAAATTACTGATTAAGTTTAAAAATAATGATAATTTTGGACAAAGAGAAAAATTCGAAAGATGGGATGAAGTACTATTAATAGATGAGCTGCTCCTGTGTGAACTGGACAGATTAGAATTCTCCAGTGGCTTCCGAAAGCATTGTGGAAAGAAAGGTCTGGCCTGTGACATGTCAATCACAATGACTTCAACAACATGAGTCTATAAATGAACGGCTATGAGATAGCATCAGGACACAGGCCAGAGTGCTCTGTGAAAGGCTTATTTGTTATCCCTGGATAAGAGATTGGGCTCTGAGCTGTCAAAGGGCACTGGGATCACCCTTCTCACCTACTGCCTGGCACTGATAATTAGTGTCAGCTGGGGCTTCCCCGGGGTTGTTGTTAAATCTGAATGGGAGTTCTAGCATTTGGGCTCTATTTAAGCTTTGTTGCCCTCTTAACACATACGTATTTCAAGCATCAGACTGGAAATGCGTTAAATGCTGGCAAGGGTCTCATGTATGTTGTCTCAAAGGCTAGCATAGAAACATTGAGCTGAAAGGGCTTCAGGAAGAAAAATGCTTATATAGTTTGATATTGGTAATGCTTGGTGTGTGTGTGTGTGTGTGTGTGTGTGTGTGTGTGTGTGTGTGTGTGTGTGTCTGTGTGTAGGCACAAGCATTTCTCTTTTGTTTTGTTTTTTCATATTCTTTTTCTTTCCTTCTTGGCTTTCCCCCTTCTCTGCTACAGGTTTAGAAGTCTCTGTAGTAGACGTGTGAAACTCACAGATTGATTTGAGGATTTTTGTTTACTGAGATATAATCTGAATTCTTAATGAAATTCAGACTCCAAAATGAACAAAGACTACATAGAAAATTTTAGAAGACAAAAAAACTGAGTTCAGGTCTTAGATGACAAAGCCACAAATAGTCAAAGAATTCAGAGGAGTTACTCTTCAGCAGTCCTGATCATAATATTTGCTGAGAACTACAAGTCTCAGTCTTTACCCCAGAGAGACTCCTGGAAACTATACAAAGTGTCTTTGTGGTGTCACAATTGTATTCCTTCAAGAAACTCCTGACCTTATAGAGATAAACAAGATAAGACAAGAAATGTGCAACTGTTTAGTTTCCCTATTTTGTTGTAGCTAGAAGGGCCATGTTCTAGGGCATATTTTAGTCAATTATCATGTATTTAGCAGCTAATTGCATTATATCATTAATTTTTCTTGATCTTTAGAATAGTACTTTACTAATCATTTTCATACCAATTGCTAATATTTTCTTATTGCTCTCCTTCTGATATAGTATACTTTTCCCTTATATTATCTCAACTACTCTCTGGTATTTCTGGAGGACCTTCACTTTTACTACTGTTTCTTTCTTAACTTTTTAAAATGAACTAACATTTGTGAAAAGGTCTAACATCTAGCTATGACCTTTCTCTGAGTTTTCCATGTATGAATATCAATATGCTGAGTTCCTATTCTTCAACATGATTAGCATTTGAACCAAAAAGAACTATAATTCCATACATTATTTCTTCCAACATATAGGTGCTCTGGTAAGCACAGATTACCTTACCTAATTCAACATAATGCTCACATCTAAATGCTAAGACTAAAGTTTGCCCCCATGGTCATATTTCATAGTCAAGAGAAGCCTCTTGACTATCCTAGAGAATTCCCAAATTCATTATAAATTAACTACCAGATTTATTATAAACAAATAATTGATTAAATTTAAAATGTTATACAAGAGTGTGATGATCATTCCCACAGCAAACTGTCTTGCCTGCAGTAACTATTTGTGTTTCCAATGGGATGGTTTTGAAATCACTGGGGCAGGAGATTTCAATCCCACCTAAGTAAGCCATTTAGATCATTGAAGATTCAAATTCAATCACCTTCACTCTCCAGTCAATGATCATGGTAAGTAACTAACTGTCATTGTGGGCTTAGTGAATTTAACTAAATTTGTTTTGAGAATGAGACAATGGCTGGAAGCAATTCTACAATTTGACATTTCAAAAACAGAAAATTATCCAATTGACAGAAAGGCAATTCTTCTATCTTTTCTCTTGAGTATATAATCAGAAAGGAAAATATTTTAGCGAATGAAAAATATATTTGACAAAGGCCAGCAATTAGGATAAAGTTCGACTTCAATCCCTGAATGGGAAAAGATTGTGAAAAGCACTCAGTGAGAATGGGCAGCAGGCACGTCAGCCCTCAGTAATAGAGTGTTGGAGAGCATAAGGCCCAGGTTCTAACCCCAGCACCAGAAGAAAGAGATGCATTAAAAAAGATAGAATACAGTTTTCAGTATTTCTATCACCAGACATAATTCACCTTTCAAATAAGTTTCTTGTTATATATTTCTAGAAAGACATTCATAATGAAACATTACTTTTAGAAAATTTTTAAAATGTACATTTAAAACTGAATTTCATGCAGATATAAGTGAGTGTATACCATTTGAGTCTTTCTGCTTCTGGGTTAACTCACTTATTATGATCATTTCTAGCTCAACCCATTTGTCCACAAATTTCGGGAATTCCTTGTTTTTAATAGCTGAGTGGTATTCCATAGTATATATGTACCATAGTTTCTTTATCCATTCTTCTATTGAGGGACATTCAGGCTGTTTCCATGTTCTGGCTATTATGAACAAAGCTGATATGAACATGGTTGAGCAAAGTTTCTTGTTGTGTATCTGCATACTAGCCCAAGGGGCATGTCCCATGAAAGTCTTCACTTACCAGGAAACTGAGACAGAGGGGAGGACATCCTATTGGGACTCTAGATGAGAGAAGCATGGGAGAATAGCAAAGTAGAAGGATCCAGAGGGTCCTAGAAACCTACAAGAAGAAAATTATGATAGGAAGATCTGGGCCCAGAGGTACTGCTCAAACTATGGTACCAGCCAAGGACAATACAGGCCGTAAACTTCAAACCCCCACCCAGATCTAACCAATGGACAGGACATTCTCCACAGTGAAGTGGAGAGTGGGGCATGACTTTCTCACGTACTCTGGTGCCTCATATTTGACCATGTCCCCTGGAGGGGGAGACCTGGTGGCACTCAGAGGAAGGACAGCAGATTACCGAGAAGACACTTGATATCCTATGAGCTTATAAAGGGGGAGGAAGTCCCCCTCAGGCACAGTCATAGGGGAGGGGAGTAAGGAGAAAATGGGAGGGAGGGAAGAATGGGAGGATACAGGGATGGGATAACCATTGAGATGTAACAAGTATAAATTAATGAAAAAATAAAAAAGGAAAAAAAGAAAAAAAACTGAATTTCATGACACTTTATTAAACACAGAAAAACTTAGCCTGAAGACGTGCTTAGATTTTTAGAAAAACTTCCTTAAATCTAAAAGTTAAGTTTGTGTTACTTTTGATAAGGACTTATTCATATAACAAATATTCTGCTAACCTCTATCAGTATACCTAATGAAATCATTCTCAGAAAAGTAAAGAACTGCATATGACCCATTAATATGCAATATAAATGTTATATTTAGAATTAAGAGATTGACTCGTTTATAAGATCTAGTTTCCTGCCTGTAGGTACAAAGTGACTAAGAACCCAAGCTCCTACTGATGAAGAATCCCCAGTGATGGGCTCACCTCACAAACTGTGAGCTAAAACCTTACTTTTCTTAAAAAGTATTCTCATTGAATGCCAACTTCTGAACAAATTTATTTAAAATCATTGTTATAAAAGTGTCATTTTCTTAAAATAGTCATTTTTAGTTTTTACTTGTCTGTCTTGGTTTGTACTTCATAAATGCATTTTCTAGTATGTCTTCATCTCTCTTCTCGATATTTATTTTGGAAAAGATTATATTCTGAATAACTAATCCTAAGGAGAGTCCTTAACTGCACTCTCCCCTCACCCACTCTTCTGAATCACTTGGCCACTCTACAGGGTTCAGTTAAAGGGAGGACCTATGGCTTGTCACTTCCCTCATTTCACCCTGCTCTCAGAAGCTGTTTTGTCAAACCTACCTCCAGAATACAGAGTCACAGACCCCACTGTCTTACTAACTGTATCAAGACATCTGTGCTTTGCTCCCCTTATACCATTAATTTGACTCAATTACTAATTAACCTTGTAAAAAACACATCTTTCCCAAAATGTCTCCTCTTCCCTTCATGTGTATTGCACTTTAGCTGTTAAAATAATCTCACTTTAAATACTTAGTAAAACATGCCCTTTGCTATTTTAAAACTCAAGATATTTTTTCCTGGATTAGAATCCAAATAGAACTATGCATGTAGCTTAGTGGGGTGCCATAACAAAATAGCCCACAGTTGCTAACTTCAAGCAGTGTACTGTCAATTTCTCACAGGTCTCACAGGACTGGGTGTCTTGTATTGAAGCAATTACTGATTTTTTGGCACCAAACCACCCCTCTTTTTGAATGGTGCCCTTGTCACTGTATTATATCTTCCTGGGTATCTTATTTATAGAGTCTGCTAGTGTTTTTGTGAACTGGACTATAAAACATCCAACACTTGAACTTCATATATCTTCAGTAACCTCTAAAGTCCTTTGAGGCAAAGACAGTAACACTGGGGTAAGCACTTCAACTGAAGAACTGAGGGAAGAAATTTTCAGTTCATTACAAGCCTTTTTCTTGGTTTTCTGAGACTTGGTGACAGTATTTCTCTCTCCTCCTCAATAGCTCATCTCTCTGTGCCCCTTCCACCTTTTCCTGTGGTACTCCTCAGACATGCTTGTCTTATTCTAATTCACTGTCTTGTTCATTCCTGTACACTTTTCTCTTCTCTGAGATGACTCCATTTCTGGTTCCTCTGGCCATTCAAATCTCACATCAAATGTAGCTGTCTCAGGTCCACTTCTTTCCCAATTCTCAAACACGTCCTCTCTCACGGCTTCTTGTGAGGATGACTTTTCCAACCTTTGTTCTCACTTGATTGTATGGAATGTTTTCTTTTATATAAACTTCAGTTTACACGATTTTATAATGAATTTATTGCATTTCTTATTTATTTTGAATTTGATCTACTTTATGTTCTACAAATTAGACTTCTTTTATTTATGACTGAATTTTCTGAGACCCATACACTATTTCTCTTGACCTCAGTGTTCCTTTGTTGCTTCTGGTTCTTTTTCCAGCATTGAGGCTGGTGTAGAACCTACAGTTATCACTTTACTAGACCATCATAATACCTAACAATATAAGTATTTGTTTATCCTCATACTCACAAATATGTGTGGTTCTCAGCACTCATTACGGAAACATCTTTTTGCAATAGTCAGAGACCACAAAAGGAACCATAATATTACAAAATACAGAATTGTAGTGGCCAGGCCCAAAAGAAATATCTATCCCAGTTCGGTTTTTAGTTGGACAACATTAGGAAGCTTTATTATATAACTTTTCTGTCTCTATAGAAATATTGAAGTAAAAACTAATTGATTGGTTGAAGTCCTTGGAAATATAGGGTGAATATAGGATAGTAGAGTTCATTTGTCTCAACACACATTTATTATTATTACATATGGGCTTTTGAAATGACAAGCTACCTTATAAAATTCCCCCTGTGTGCATAGAGTCATAACACTAGTTACTAGAGGAGTGGGTTTGTTTCTTTCCTTCTTTTTTAAAAGATTTTTAAAATTTATTTTATCTATACATGCTCTATCTGCATGTACACCTGCATGCCAGAGGAGGGCATTAGAGGATACAGATGGTTGTGGGCCACCATGTGGTTGCTGGGAGTTGAACTCAGGACCACTGGAAGAGCAGACAGTGCTCTTAACCACTGAGCCATCTCTCCAGCACACACTAGGTACTAGAAATCAGAAGCTGACGGACAATCTTAGCTTCAATCATAGTTAAGAAATTCTTCCATTTTCTGGAACCTTGGATTAGTCTCATAGGGTGATGACTACTTTTAAGATGACAGGATCTGATAGAAATCTAACTATCAAATGAATATAAGACTATAAAAGTAGCTATATCAGTTTATAGTTTAAAAATACTTTTCTTATACAATCACTTTTAATTTATTTAATGAAGTTTGGAATGGGTATTAGTACTCTCTGCATTACAGTGATGAGAAAGGTTAAATTCACAACACCAAAACAGCCAACCCTCATTCTAATTTTATCTCCTTGGAGAGAAATTAGCAGAGGGTATTTTCCATACATAAAACACATCAAGTATTTTCTCTCACCCACTGAAGTCTCAGTCATATAATTTTTACTCTTTCAATCAGTACCAACTGAAATTATAAAATTCGGAAGTCTTTATTAATGCTTTTTCTTTAATAATTTACTTAATATCTTAGTTTTTTATTAATCTATGTATCTGTATACTGTTCTTCTTTACCTGTGAGATATTCAATACAGTATGAAAAGTACAAGCTAATGTTTCATAAATTCCAATTAAATTTTGATCTTTCCATAGCATGTGAACATATTAAATTCAAGTCTCATTGAAAATCATATGACAATTCATTTTATGGGATAATAAATTGCTAGAAAAATGGCATCCATTCCATAGCTTGTCTGGACTGATTGTACAGATTTTGGGAGAAAAATATGTTTTCAATTGTGAAATGTTTGAGCCCTATAAGTTGCTAAGGCACACCCAGAAACACCCAGTTTTAGAATGAGTTCAGATTTGCCATTAGTAGAGTATGGTATTTAGAATGTGAGAAAATACATTTTTAAATTGAACGTTTAATCTAAGGACAGTCTAGAGACACCCACTTGGCATTTCATCTAAGCTAAGGCAGCTTCTGCCTTCGCTGTCCCAAACTCCAGAGTCATTCCAGGCCTAAAGAAAGAGATAGTACTGAGCAGTACTGCCACAGCAGTTACCAAAACCAGATCCATTCCCTACAGCCGGGATCCCTGTCCCTCCTTCTCTTCCCTCAACTCCTCTGTTTATTGCAATGTCTAACCATATGCCTAAAAACAGCGAAAGAGCATATCTTATGAGATAATTGTATTATTTAATATAAAGAAAAAGAAATCAGTCTCAGAAGTATGAACACCCCTTTTCTTGGACTAATAAATACAGATTACAGACTCCCACCATCTCGGTCTGACTCTGATTTGCAGACTGAGGACTTGAGAGCAGATGACAGCTGTGGACAGTGTGGAGGGAGAGCCACCTTGCAACACGTTTTTGTCAAGTGGAAGCCTCTGGCTCTGTCCCAAGGCCAATGTTCCTGGAGACATGATGAAGTGTGAAAGGCACTGGCAGGCATTTTAGACTTAAGGAGAAAAATAAGTCATGCAGGAAGGTAAACCGTAGACCAGGAGAGTTAAATATTTGTGAGCTCTACAGAAGAACAGGCAAAGCAATAGGAAGTAGTGAAATCCCCACAGGGAATTTCTTACCACAGCAGAAGATTAGAAACAGGACAAGATGGATCAGGAAGCATGTTTTTCCAGCTGGAGCGTCCCTGCAACATGAGGTTGACTTGAGAATGACAGGCAAATGTCAAACAAATGTAGAAAGCAGAGTGAATGATAGAATTTATAGCCAGATGGAGAGTTGGGGGGGGGGGGATGGATTAGAAGAAAAGACTATTGTAGACTTGAACAGTTTTTAAAGAGAGAGAGAAATAGCATGTTGCTAACAAACGTAGATGTCAGGGTTAGGAGGGAAGTTAGAAAGGACCTAGTCTAGATAGTCTCCAACTCCATAGCCACAGGGAGTGAACTTCAAACAGACTCATAGGGAGAATGCCCACGTGGATCTAGAAAACTGGATTTGGTTTAAAAATAGAGGAAAGATTTTTCTTTATTCACTTAACTCAGCCCAGGCCTGAAAAACTCACTCAGAGCACTTAAGGAAGTCTGAGAGTCTTTGAAAACTACCCATCCTCATGTGCCTACCCCTTTTATTACTTCAGGAAACAGCCCATACTTTCAGGACCCGCAGAGGAACTCAGGGATGGCTGGCAAGTCAGGAGTCTTCTGCACTGGGTTCTGAGCACATAAATATCAGGAAGCTCGTGATAGACACTGAGGCACCCAAGCCATCGGGCAAATTTCCTTGCTCGTTTTTAATGGCCAGGACACCAGAGGGTCCACATCTATTCTTCTGGGCAGAGTGCTGCTTTCCACTTACAAACCACATCCACTTGGATGGTGAATGAACAAAGCAGATCACACAAAATAACCTGTCCTTGTCTTTGACTCCACCTGTTCGCATGAGGCTGTCTTACCACAGGTGATTTTCCCCCTACTTCATTTTCTCAGTTTCTCTGGGGTGAGATGAAATATTTTATGATGATATCTGTTCACAGCCCTCTCCATAGCAATACTGAATAAAAGCAGCTTCTACTGCCATTGATGTTACTGATGATGTTCCCAGGGTTCAGAGACTGCAGGCTGCTGAGTGGTGATTGGATTGACATTCGGCAACTAGCCTAATCTATAAAATGTTTAATCCTAGCTAAGATGCTCTGTAACATGCATACTGTGAATCTAAATGTGCATGAAATCTCATTAAGGAGTATGTTTGCTAGTATACAGATAGATGTGTGGTCACTGCTTCTTATTAACCATGGCTAAGCCTTTAATTCTGGGTGCAACTTCCACTTTCTAGCATTGTGGCCCTCAAAAAACCCACTAAACTTAAAATAATTTCTTTTTGCTCATCTATGTAAAGGAGAGATGTCCTGATGACATCGAGAGTTACATTTTTGAAACAGTGGAAATTATATGGAAACTATATACCATTTTGTAAACATGAATCTGTCAGTCCCATAGGACAAACATTGGCTTCCTGCTCTGTCATGAATTTCTTCTTTGTATGGTTCCCACTGCAACCAACCCTAGTGAGGAAAGAATCAAACTGAGAAATTTGGTTCACCAACATTTGAACTGTGATAATATCTGATATCCCCAATCCATCCTCTCTAACTTTTATGTACACATATGTAATTATTTTAAATATTGCATAACAATAATACCTCCAGATGTTTCATAGTTCCTGTATAAAATGAATTCAAGCTTACAATTCTTTGTAATTGGACACAATCCAAAGCTATTTTGAAAGTGAGTGGGGTAACTGATTGATGTTAATTTAGTTGTTTTGAGGTTGAGTCCTTTAAGTTCTTCTCCCCCCCAAAAAAAATTGTGTTGATAATTACAGAAAGATTCACTAGCATTTTATTTCTCTTTAAGTTCATTATGTTAGGTAATGCATATGTAGAATGCATAAGGTAGATTTTAGACAAGCAAC
Source organism: Acomys russatus (assembly GCF_903995435.1). Lineage (NCBI taxonomy): Eukaryota > Metazoa > Chordata > Mammalia > Rodentia > Muridae > Acomys > Acomys russatus. The sequence goes on from NC_067150.1 coordinate 12,873,321, forward strand.
CAATAATATTTTAGTTTAGGAATATTTCATGCAACACTTACAGCTCTGCCTGCCACTCAGGTTGTTATTTTCTTTTTGTCTCTCACAAGCCTGTCTCTAATTCCCTGGCTTATCTCATCCCTCATCAATTTCCCAGCCAGATATTTACTGACCCTATCTCAACATGTTTTAAAAGTTTATTTTATTCTCCCTCCACTAGTATTTCTAGATTAGAAGTCATTGTCATCTCTGACTTCCATAGTATAAGTAGCTTCTAAAATACAGTTCCTGCCCTGTTTCATCCCTAGTGACTCTAGAGATATGTATGTGCTACCTTGAATACACCCATGTCAATCAAAAATGGTGCTGGGAGTCTAGGGTCCAGGGATCTCTCAGCAATACATTCTGATTATTGAAAAAAGGGAAGGCTTATCAAAGTATAGACATGGTATAAAGTAATCTCTAATTTAAAAATCCCAAGTTATCTAATTATACATTTTTAACAGTTTCATTTTCTACAAATATCAATGCATTCATGGGCCTGTCAAGCTAAAAAGACACAGGGGCTAAGCTATGTCATAAACTATAACCAAGCTTTTCAGTAGGAGAATCCAAGTGAAAATAGAAGAAAGGTAAGACTGTAAGTAGGAAAATTGCTTCTCAGAGAGGACATGTGTTTAGTGGAGTATAAGATGAATTTGGTCTGAGTAGGAAATACAAACAGGGGGATTTATAGTTATGCCCACATCCCAGTGCCTCATTTATGGAATCTATTTCTACCTTGAAGATTTAGAAGAGCAAAACGACACATCAACAGAGGACAGGGAATGAGACTTTTTCTATTCTAAAGTGCCTGAATAAGTTACCTTGTAGCCTATGAGAAATGAATGTTATTCTTAAATTCCCATTATATGTAAAAACAAAGCCTTGGGAAATGCTTTAACTCTCGGCTTAGGCAGGCCACCTATCTGAACACAAACCCACATGGAAACAATACTAGTTCTGATATTAAGGTTTAAATGTCATTTTGCCCTTATATCAGTAAACTATGACAGTGCTTACCATTTTCTGAAAAGACAATATCTTTGATATATTAATCAAATTCTTTTCATTTTAGTTGCAGCTATTTTTTATTCTTTCTTTTTATCCTTAAAAGAAAAATGAAACAAAACAAAACAAAACAAAAACCCTCAACTGAAGATGCACAGGTAAAAACCATAATTGTTTATGTAATTGGTAGATGATAAATTCTCTGTAGTAAAATAGTTTCAGTTGCTTTGCTTTGTGGTTTTAGCAAGAGCAAATTTACCTGGACCCAGGTGTAAGCTCTTTTTCCCACTGCTTGACATTCTGTTTCTTTTACTCCTATTTTTTGCATTAATTAGGTAACTGGGAGTTTTACCTGGTACTAGGGCTACACAAGTATCTCAAAGTTTTCTTACCTTGAGTATGTGAGTCTCATCATCAGCACTGAAAACTTGAATACAACAAACAAGCAAGGAGAAAAATATACAAACCACCCTATTTAGTAGTAAATGTGGCAACATCCTGTTGCATCTGTGCTTCATGTAGTGATTAATGTCCAAACCTACAATGTATCATCTTAGTTGTAGGTGCTCTGTGCTGCAGCGGCATCTCTCAAGAAGATCTGGCAGAGAAGAATTGGTGTCAACACCCCAACTACAGTGCCATCAATGACGTCAGGCAATTAGAAGACGTTAAACTTTCAAGGTAACAACATAGAAAATCCTCTTTTTAACAGTCTGGATGAAAGACAATCAAAAAGACTGTGGCATGATATCCACAGCTGGACAATGAACAAAATTCTAAAAATTAAATGGAAAATAGAGAAATAAATTGTGCAAGCATTAAAACATATGTATTATATGCTTTAATATCTAAAAATAATATAATCATTAATTAACTATGTCTCAACAGGGATGTCACTTACTTCTCACTTGCCTCCTCAACTCCAGTGTCAACAGTGTTCACACAGTGTCCAGAGAAACACTCTTAGGCAAACTTTAGATCAGAGATGACAGCTTTCTTCTCTTTTGGTCATCATACACTTTGGGGTTCTTTGTGAATGTGGGAGTATATGAGAGACCAATGAATGTAATAAAAATTATGTTAACTATTTCTGTATTGAAATAAAAAGCTCACAAATACAACTTAGAAATAAATTTTAAAAATAGAATCAAAGAACTAAACCCAGTATGTATCAATTGCAAGAAATATTATCTAAGTTTGAAGACAGTTATTTTAAAATATGCTCGTTAAGGCTGGACATGATTGTGCATAATTTTTAAAATATTTTTTTATATAAGTATTTTTTTATTAGTTTATTCTTGGTCCATCTCAGTGGTTATCCCATCCCTTGTATCCTCCCATTCTTTCCTCCCTCCCATTTTCCCCTTATTCCCCTCCCCTATGACTGTGCCTCAGGGGGACTTCCTCCCCCTTTATATGCTCATAGGGTATCAAGTCTCTTCTTGGTAGCCTGCTATCCTTCCTCTGAGTGGAGAGTGGGGTGTGACTTTCACACATACTCTGGTGCCTCATATTTGACCATGTCCCCTGGAGGGGGAGACCTGGTGACACTCAGATTGTGCGTGATTTTAATCCCAGCATTTGGGAGGAAGAGGCAGGCAGATCGCTGAGTTTGAGGCCAGCCTGGTCTACAAAGTATGTCCAGGACAGACAGGAAAACTTTGTCTCAAAAAAACAAAATGAAACAAACAAACAAAAACAAAACAAAACAAAAACAAAAATAAAACACCAAAAACAAAACAAAACAGAAAACAAAAACAAAGTCTGTTTCAAAAAGTCAACACAGACATACACAAAGAAAGGATAGAGTGAGACAGAAACAGTAAAAAAAGGTAGAGACAGAGGGTAAGAATGTGAAGAATGTGATAAAGGAAGAGACAGATGGGTAATGGGGAAAGGAGAGAGATAGCATTCAACAGTTTTCTAATATAATAAAATAAACTTTTACATCCAAAGTATTCAAAGGAGATTAAGAGGGGAAAGGTATAGGAAACCTATTTATTGAAACAGTCACAGAAAACTATCCCAATGTAGGTAAATATGGACATCCACATTGAGCAGATTCAATCAGAAAATATATTTACCCAAACATATTATAATTAGTTTTGAAAATAAAAGACACATGTTTCTGATGAAGTTGACAATGCTTCTCCTTATTTCAATTTACTTTACTTAAATGGCCTTAAAAATAAATATATTTTCTCACTATAATTATATATTAGGGTTAGCTTTAGGACTAGGTTAGTATTAGGTTTAGGGGTTAGGGTTAGAGTTTAGGGATATATATATATTAACCATATGTATACATGGTTTATTATAGTTTGGATAGAGTTGAGTCATGCTATAAGGGATGTGGCAGAATGGAAAGGAACTGTTACCACTATATCTTAACTTTCTTAATACTCAACACATTGTTTTTAAGAAGCAACTTCATAAAGAAGTAGAGACCAAGCAAACTAGGACAACTTGGTTGAATATTACACAAATGTTTAAAACCAAAGGGTTTGCAGTGGAAGAACATGTTGTGATTGAAGAAGAGGTGATGGGAAATCATCTAATCACAGGTTCTTGTTTCGAGCACAAAATCTTGAGTATATATATTTCTGAGAAGATAGATCCACTATACAGGCATAATAGACTACTGACAGCAACAGAAACTGAAGTGCCATCTTAAGGGTTAAAATAGACAGATATCAATGCAATTCTCCGTAAATAAGAAAAAAAAAAGGAGAAGAAGAAGAAGAAGAAGAAGAAGAAGAAGAAGAAGAAGAAGAAGAAGAAGAAGAAGAAGGTATATACTATGAGAAATATTAAAAGAACTTCTCCTCCTCCTCCTCTCTCTCTCTCTCTCTCCCTTCTTTTATCACTTTCTGTCTCTGTCTATACCTAATTCCATCTCTGTCTCTCTGTATACCAAATATTTGACTACACAGCTTATTAAGTTTCCCTTCAAATATGTATTAGTATAAATAAGACAAATTTACCAAATATAACAGTTGTTTTTTTATTCATTTGTACCTAAGCTCAGATCATTTCTTTTTGTCAATTTATTTTTTTTAATTTTAGATTAGAATTTGGCCTATACAATTGCTTGTCTTTATATTATGTTTAAAATACTCGAAAAATTTTGTAAGTCTGGCTATTCTTGCTAAACTACCTTTCTTTTGAAAAAATGCTCATAATCAAATTTCAATGGATACCATACACTTCAGAAACAGGGTCCAGAGACCCTTATCTGGAGTTGGCTTGGAGGCTTCCTCTCTGAGGGCAAGTTTTCATAGTATAACAAGCTTCCCATGGAGGGAGGCAGAGCACAGTCTGTCCCATCTACATAATGTGAAGAAACCACACCAAGGACTACATGGCATGATAACTCTCAAGGTTCAACAGTGACACTGATGTATTGGTGGGAACCAATAGCTCTCTAGTTTGATTTAAGACTCACTCAACAAGAAGGAAACCACACCTGGGTCAGGAAACTTAGTTAGCTACTCAGGGTTAGTGATGTCATGCACACTGGAGGAGAGCATACAAATACTACTTTATTAAACCAGGTGTGCAGGGAAGTGCCAGCTCAAGTGTCTCTGCATCTTGTTTCTAAAGTACATAGTATCTATTAAATTAGATAATGAACATTTTAAAAAGAAATCCCTAGCAACAATCTAAATATTTGTCTTTATACATACAGATAATTTAGTCTTCATCTCTCATCACTGAAACTTCTCTTTTCAACAGAGATCACCTCAGAAAACCTTCACCAAAATGTAGAGCTGTAGACCCATAGCCCAATGGACATACCTACAGAACAACCCTACACTTATGGCTCAGAGAACATTATGAAAGAGGAGGCAGAAAGACTGTAAAAGTCAGATCTAAGAGTTTGCTGTGAGGTTGTGTCTTCTAGGAATGTCAGAGGCTACATCCATGGCCTTACCAAAAATCACTGTTCAAACATGAGCAAAGGCAACACTAATAGATAAGACAAAATCAATGGGAGAAAGAATATCAGCCTCAACTCTGCACAAAGGACTATAGTCTTACCCAGAAAAGAACACACCAATTGAGTACCCAGTACCAGATGGCCAGCCCTGAAAATAACATTATGACTGAGCATGATGCTTGTGTGTGTGTGTGTGTGTGTGTGTGTGTGTGTGTGTGTGTGTGTGTGTGTGTGAAATAGAAGTTAATCTTTAAAGACCATGAATTTGAAAAAGATCAAGAAGGCTTGTATGGGAGGGTCTGGAGGCAGGAAAGTGAAGGGAGAAATACTGTAATTCTATTATAATCTCATGTGAGTATACTATGGAAGCTCTTGCTTCCAGAAGAAAATGGGGACTGAAACTAAATTAATTTAAGACTAACAAATGCATCAAGACTACCAGGTGATCATGATGTCCAGTATAGTTTTCCTATAGACGAAAACATATTTGTGAACATTTGTGAATGGCTGTATATGAGAAGACTTTGTCTAATACAACCATATATTTGAATCTTAGAAAATAAAAAAAATGACAAAAACAAGGAATTCTGGACTAGGTGCTTCACCATCTGCCGTCCACCTGTGTCACTTGTAGCCCAGCACCTTGTTATCTGTAATTCTGCCTTTCATACCAATTTCATCCCAGTTAATAAACTTTCATTTGATAGTTTTCTTTATTAGTTTATTAGAACAGGCTTCAAAAATCTCAAGTGCACAACCGAGGGACAGATATGGTCCTGCTAAATAAAATGGCTGGCTTAATTCTGTGACTCGGAGGCTGGGATACAGGAAACTGATTTTACTATGACCAAATGGAAAAGTACACATTCTACACACAAAAATGATGTCATCCATTGCATTATAAAATTTACAAACTGAGGAAGACTCAATGCCAGTGACAGATTAGCTTTGTCTAAGAAATGAAGGAAAGAAACACAGAGATATTTAGGCTGTTTTTATGTTTGTGCTTTGAAAAGGAAACAAATTTAATGACTTGCATGTGAGGTTTGAACTTACTAGTTTGATAATATCTTTTATTTAAACTATGACTAACTGGAAGAAGAAATATTGTTTAAGAACCCCAAGATGGTTAACACTCTATAGGTAAATGTTTACAAATGGTGGATTGATCCACAGATTTTGAAACTTTAGAGTGTGTAATAACAAGATTCATATAAAGATATATTCACCTTGATTCTTGTAGAGGTCCTCATGGGATAAATTTATTGTTCTGATTTTTATCTAGTTAGCTTTGTTTCCTCTGTCACTGGTACTTCCTTTGGTGAGTACAAAGAATTCACTGGTGGCATGAGATTGGTGGGTGGTGCAGCCTTAGGCAAGCCTAAGTCCCTCTGTTAATCCTGAATGTGTTTCCTCTTAAGCAACTGTCAGTTGTGGGGAAAAGATTTTTGATGCTTTTCCAGTGCTTTGAGGTCATTCTTCACCTTATTAAAATGTGCATATGATTACATAGGAGGTGATTAGATGTCAGTCTTACCAACTCCACTGATCATGTCTTGTAAGCTCATTTGTCAGAGGTTAAGGAGAGAAGCAGATGAACTGGTGCTGTCAGCTACCCAAGGACTGAGCTGCTTTCTTACTTCCTACACACGTTCCTGCCCCTTGTAATAACAGAACTGGTTCCTCCCTTAGCAATGCCCCGAACTTTCATTACAGCTCAGAATGACAAGGCCAAGAAAGATGCCTTTTGTACTATCATATGCTAACAACAAAGCTATGTGTTAGCTTCACTCCTTTGTGTTAGTTTCAGGAGGCTGGTCATTTAAAAATATATAGATCCATCTTTACGACTTGCAACTGACACCACAAGCTTCATAACCTTTTGTTTAGAAAGACTGTATTTATGAACAGAAAACTAGTGAAAAATCAAAATGAGGTAGAACACTAGGCACAATATGCTAACAAGAATAAAGACTGGGATAGCACTGCAGCCCACTCTATGCAGCAGTGTGCATGCATGCGCCAGCACACACACACATGTGCCCACACATGCACGCGCGCATACACACACACACACACACACACACACACACACACACACACAGCTTTTCTTTTCAAGGATTCTGATTTTCAGATGACTGCCATGGGGGAGGGGAGTTCTTTTGTTTCCAAATCTGCTGGCAGGGACAAAAGAGAAGGATTCTGCCACTGAGCAGCTGCTGTTTTAGAACACTGAATCAGTAATCTCAGGAATCTCCTGGTCCTGATCTTGAAAGCAGTGCTGGATAAAAGGGAGAACTCTCTAATGGAGGTTGAGGTCCTTAGCAGCTAAGCTTAAAAGCAGGGCCGTGACACTTTGATTTTGAAGAGACTTAAAAGAGAGCACCAAGGTGTCTTCAAATATAACTACTGATCCCAATTAAATCTGTGGCCCACCAAGTGAGTCTTAAGCCCAGTTCTGAATAAATACTGATGTTCAAAAGTGTTAACTGTTGAGAGCTAGGAGGACCAAGGGGACAGTTGAGGTCACTCTCTGGCTGTTGCGAGGGGTGATGAAAAAAGAGGCCCTGAATTTGAACGAGAACAAGAAGGGTGTCATTCATTGTCTGGTGGGAACCTTCCTTGAAGCGCTGGGAAGTACAGGCTCCTCCATGAAAGGTCAAGGCTACATTTTTCTGGGTGCAAAGGGGAGAAACAATGGGGTTAAAGAAACTCAGGGCTCTGGAACCTAAACTAGGTAGTAATGAAGGCCTGATCTTATGTGGTGGGTCAGGTGATTGCTTTGAGAATAGCCAGTATTGGAGGCGCAGAGCTCTGAAACCTAGAGGCAGTGGCGGCAGCCTGGTTTGGTTTGGCTGGACAGAATATCTACTTTGAGAACAGCCAGCCACTTGCCTTCTCAGATGTGCACTGCAGTGGGTGGAGAGGTTCTAGAAAGATGGCATGGTGGCAACCATCCACACTGACACTCCATTTGACAGTGGAAGAACATGGCTGCCTGACAGGCAGTCAAATCTTGGGGTCTGGCAACACATTCTTCATGGAAGAAGGGGCCCTTCCATGCCAGAATAAATGATGAGTCTCAGGCAGTCCTTGGTAAAATAGAAGGTGGTAGCCCCTTTATTTAATGTAAAACAAAGAATTATAAACCTTGGGCAATGGGAGAGGCTTTGGTGGTGAATGTTATTGATTCTTTGGGGCTAGAAATGCAAGGGATACTTCATTTACATGTAGCACGATAGTCCTATCATAAAAAGGGGAACACAGTACTTAATTATCCTATGGGCAGAACAGGGGAAGGGGTGTTAAATATGAAATATGCACCACAAAACAAGTATGATATAGGATTTATTGTAGGAATATAAAAGAAGAGGAATTGAAAAGGAGCACCCCAGGGGGAGAGAGACAGAGACAGACAGATAGGCAGACAGAGGCAAGAGAGACAGAGACAGAGACAGAGACAGAGAGACAGACAGAGAGAGAGAGAGAGAGAGAGAGAGAGAGAGAGAGAGAGAGAGAGAGAGAGAGAGGAGCAAGAGCAACAAAATTTCCAGATTATAAAGGGGAAGGAAAAGCTCTTGCCCTGGAAAGTTCACCGTATGCAAGCCATGTCCTGCAGCATATACTGACCAAGGGGTGCCGGGAAAATCTGGAGCTGTTTGTCCTGTGTCTGAAGCACACCATTTCAACTATTTGTTGACAATAAATGGATAAGCGTTGAAGAAATCAATCATCTTTGACTGCTTCCTGTTGCCAGATGGGCAGCGACAGGGCATCAAAAGGCAGAAATGCCGGCCAAGTCTTGGAAGAGCAGGCTGTTTTATTTACTGTCCAGGGTCTGAGAACATCTGGGGTTAGGAGGGGCAACGCAGGCCCAGCTGACATTATCTGTGAAGTTGGACTGGAACACCTCTGGGTAGCTGCTTTGGCACTGTCTTGAATATAGGAAATGTGGCAGGATACTGGAACATATATATGGGCAGAAACCAAAGTTGAGTAGGTTAGGAAGAAAGTTCTCTTTAGGTATACATTCAAAACTTTTGGGATAGTGAGCAGAGATGGAAGCTTTACAGTGAGGAAGAGAAAATCTTGAATGTAGGGAACTTCCTTCCATTTACCTTAGGTGTATATTTGAAACTTTTCAGAGAGCAACAGAAGTTTTGGAGTGAAGGAGAGAAAAAGAAAAAGTTCCCTTGAATATAGAGACCTTCCATTTTTTCTTTCTTTCTTCTCTATAATATTTTATAAAATAATTTTACATATACATTTATATTATTACACATATATACAATGAAGTACCTAAAGCAAGAAGAACCATGAAACAATCAGGAATAATATAAATGTTACATTCACAGTGTTTTGGCTATTTGTATTTGGCAGCCTTGAAGAAAACATCCTTCCTATCTTGGTGAATCTAAAATTCTAATTGTAAAGAACCTCCTTATGGAGATGGCTTCAAATGTGGCAAACAAGCCACCGAGGAAAATTTCTTCATTTCTACCACAGACAGAATTCTGCCTAAAAATATCCGCAACCTTAGATGCAGGCAGAGTCGCTGGTCAAACTCTGCCAAGACAGAATAAGCAAGTCCTCAATAATTTCTGCCTTGCAAATATGTGTGTCAGATATATTGGGCCACAATGGTGAAGATGATGCTCCAACATTATAGAGAATTTTGGGTGGCTGTTTAGGCAGTTTAAGCTACTAAGCTTCACTCCCTGTTTACTCAGGCAATTAAGTTTATTCCTTTTCAAGTCTCTGATGAGGTTGAAGACCAGATAGTTTAGTTTTACAATTAAGCTTAGTTGTTTAGGAGTTAAGATGGTTTAAGTTGATAATGATGGTAACCTCCATTTTACCTGATTTCTGGCAGTAATTAAAACATCTCATTTTGGATCTGTCAAAGTTTGGTTGCAGAGGTGTGTACACTTAGCAGGCCTTAACGCAGGTGTGGGGATTTGAAATTCTCCAGAAACCATCCCAGAGGAACCTGGAGGGATGGTGAATGGACTGTTTCCATGGGGACTGTAGAAGTGACCCATGAGAGCATCCCCCAGAGCAAAGTTTGACTTGATGAGATTGGTGCAATCTGTTCCAGGAGCTAGTCAGTGCTGGTAAGAGACCAAGGACATGGCCTGGGCGGTCATGGTCATCTGGCACTAGGATTTTGAACACAATCGAGAAGGATGTGAGGGCAGTGAGATGGAATTGTGCTGGTCGAGGGAGGTCTCACCCAAGGGAGAAGATCCTAGATGAAGGATTTAGATGTGGGTTGGCGAGAATGCCAGGAAGCGTTTAAGTCAACCAGAAGGGAAGACTCAGCAATCAGTTGGTGTTAGTGCAACGATGCAGCAGTCGGGTAGGGAGGGAAGGGAGCCCCAAACCCAGTGCAGTGGGGAGGAATCCACCCTTCTGAAATAGGCAGTAGATGGGAATCTCAGGCTGTTGACTGGCGGTGCTTGTTTGGATTCCATTTGACCTGAGAGGTAGATTTCATGTAGATTACAAGAAACCTTTTAAGTTTACAAAGGAGATACATTTTAGACATGTTAGCATTACCATTATTTGTAATTTGCTGTAAATACATATTGTAGAAAAAGGCAACAGACATATATTTTTGTGTTACAGTATAGCAGAGGCTTGGGAAAGAAACTTTTGGTTAAAAGCATGAATATATTTTGAGGTAAGCTTAGGAAAGACAGAACCCTTGTAGATCTTTCTGACATCTGTGAAACAATAACCTGGTGTGGACAGAAACCTCCTGTAGAGAAGAAGGGCAAAAGCTCAATTGATCTTATTTTTTTTAGCATAAGTATACATCAGGAAAGAGGGGCGTCTTCCCTCTGTCCAGAAGACTGGCTGTGTATAATTCAAGCACCACGGGAAACATTTTAAGTCAATAATTAAAATATAAACCAAAGGAAATTTAAATTATTGAACTTGGAACTATGATAGAGCATCATCATCTGGTTAATAAATCAGAGCTCTAGTGATTAATGCCAAAGCTCTGAGCAGTCTCAATGCAGCAGTACCGTAGTAACAGGAAGGAATAAAACAACCTTTTCGACCCTCCTATCTTCACAGCTTGCATTTACCAACCTTAAAACACCTTCTTAGGCCTTCTCTTTTTAACTTAAACTTCCATATCTTTATCTATTCACCATGAGACACAGGTGAAATTGCTGTGAGCAGTCACTGTTAAAAACTTCTATCTGAGACCTAGTTTCAAGTCTACTAGTAAGGTAGACTGTTCTTAGACACAACAGTAGCAGCTATAGGAGTGAGACTTAAGGCCTCGCCCTCTGAATACGAAGAGGACTGAGAAGATATTTGAAGCCTTCCATGGCAGAAGTTAGCAATATGACCATGCAACTGAGTATGAGGTTAAAACAGACCTAGCTTCGGCGAGGTCACTGAATCTAGGAACCATCTGTACTCTTCCAGGCCAAGGAGCATAAGACTGGAAAGTGTCTACAGCCTTTGTGTTGGTTGAGCTTCCAGTGGCTGGGAACAGAGGATAAGGCTGCATGGGAGTGTTTTGATTTTTCACTTCCAGAGGCCAGTGTGTTGGCAGGCAGGGCAGTCATAGGTTGCTAGGCAGCCTGGAGTCAGGCTTGTGAATCTGTTCATATGCTCTTGGGAGGGTACAGGAAAAGGTCATTGGGTGAAAGCTAAGGTACCAAGATATCTCATTAACATGGGAAGTATTTCCTAGAATCCCCAGATGCGCACTGAAAAGGATTTCTGATGGTAAAAGGCTTGGGCCTGTAAGCTCCCAGACGCCTATGTGACTGATACTCCTTAGAGGATCTGGGGTTTCTCCAGATCAAGAGGCGAGAGGAGGGAACACATCTGAGGAAGCAAGTCCATCATTTTAGCACGGAGCTCAGGGGCTATCTGGTAAAGCTAGACGCTGGACTTCAAATTTAATAGCAGAGTCCAACAGAAGGGGGAAGATTTGGAAGTAGAAAAGGGAAGGAAGAATGATGTAATTGTAATTATACTGTAATCTCAAAAAGAAAACAAAAAAACAAAGAAGTAATAAATAGCCAGAATTTGTAATCATACGTCTTATTATGGCAGTAAGTCTATTCTAATTTTTAATCTATTTTAATGCTACATGATCTCTAAGTTTCTTTTGTAAAAAAAAAAAAAACCTGATAAAATTAATCAGAAACGTTTTAAGTGCATTTTTTACATTAGTGTCATTTTCTCAGGAAAAATAACTGAACATAAAATTGTTGACAAATATATAAATTCATCCTAAGGCTTTGAAATGGACTAATAAATCTTCAGATACATAGATCCTTTCTGATCAAAATTACTTTGAGGGTAAAATTGTTTCTCATTTAAATATACTCCTTCTTTCAGTGTCTGTTCCTCTAAGACTCATAAACTAGCACCTGTTCATTTTATTACATAATGTTCCCGTCATCATCCTTAGTTTCCTCCAGTGTTCCACAGCTTACAGTGGTGTGGGGTTAGAACAGGATGAGGAAGCTAGGTTGCTTGTGTTTATAGGATGAGTGTTCTGATGTCAGCATGGATCAGCTAGAAAACCCAAAGCCCTTGACCTCTGAGCTACCTTCTGCACTATGTTAGAGCCACTCTGCCCTTTCTGTATTCTAATCAGATCTTAAACAATGAAAACACAGTCACCGATTAAGAAGAAGACAACAGATGCCAACACTTTTGAAATCAAAACACTATCTGGAAACTGTGGTTAGATTTGGCTTGACAAATGCAATGATGAGTTCTTTCAGTTGCCTGGCATCTGTGAGCTCCTATTCTGGCCTAATACCTCAAAGGACAATCTGAGGGAATCTTGAGCTTTCCCCTACTTATGTATGAAACTCCGGCAGAGTGCTCTGTTTTTCCTCCCTTCTGGCTCTCATCGATTCTTCTTTCATCTCTATTAGTTTTTATAATTTGAAATTTATTCACATAATTTATAGTATGTTTACTTAGCAGATAAACCTTTGCTTGCTTTAGAAAGCTCAGTAGAAATGTAAATGTATTCTCTGAAAACTGTGTCACTCCTCAGTGCTCACCACTTGGTCTTTGTTCTAAAAGCCTCCAGTCCTTGTGTCTAACGTGTTCATACAGAGATACTTTACTACATATTTTATTTCTCCTTCCATACATATGTAAAGAAATATACCCTGATTTTTAAATGATTCTGTGTTATGATCACCATTACATACTTTTGTTTATTCACTTGAAGTTAATTTTAAAAATATTTTGAAGCTTGAACCATGTGAGTTCATACATTTGTTTTCCTAGCTGTGCAAAAGTCCTTTCTAGAAGCACCATAAATTGTTTAACAACTAGGCACTGATGAACATTTCTTTTTTTTTTTCTTTTTTTTATTATTAATTTATTCTTGTTACATCTCAATGTTTATCCCATCCCTTATATCCTCCCATTCCTCCCTCCCTCCCATTTTCCCCTTATTCCCCTCCCCTATGACTGTTCCTGAGGGGGATTACCTCCCCCTGTATATGCTCATAGGGTATCAAGTCTCTTCTTGGTAACCTGCTGTCCTTCTTCTGAGTGCCACCAGGTCTCCCCCTCCATGGGACATGGTCAAATGTGAGGCTCCAGAATTCGTGTGAAAGTCATATCCCACTCTCCACTCAACTGTGGAGAATGTCCTGTCCATTGGCTAGATCTGGGTAGGGGTTTAAAGTTTACCGCCTGTATTGTCCTTGGCTGGTGCCTTAGTTTGAGCGGGACCCCTGGGCCCAAATCTGCCTATTATAATGTTCTACTTGTAGGTTTCTAGGACCCGCTGGATCCTTCTACTTTGCTATTCTCCCATGCTTCTCTCATCTAGAGTCCCAATAGGATGTCCTCTCCTCTGTCCCAATTATTCCTGTTCAAAAGAGATTGAACCCTTTCATAACTCTTAAAGAAACAATTATATTTCCTGTTGTATATCATTATCTTTCTATATTTTCTCATTTTTATTGTTATTTCATTTTCATAATATTTCTTTGATTATGTCTTTATATATTCTTTCCCATGTAACAAATTGCACATATATCATATTGTTTCTGTTTGATTTTTAGGTTCTGTCTGTTTTGTTTGAGAATGGATCTTGTTACATAGAGTAGGCTGCCCTCTGATTCACACTTCTTTTTTTCTTAACCTCACAGAAATGCATGTATAAGTGTGAGTGCATCTTCAGATTGTTTTATGTTGTTTTTCATTTCATATAATAACTTACATGTTTAATAACCTAACATATTGCTTGAGATCATATCATAATAGAGATCTCAGAATGACATGCATATAGCATCCTATGCCATTATTCTTCCAAGACTGTTACAGGTGCTATATTGAGTTTAAGCATGCATTTTAACATAAATTGTTTAACAACTTTTATCTACTGTTCCAAGTTTACCTTTTTATATATATCATTCAGATCACAAACACTTATTGAATAAAAAATGATTTTTTAACAAATTATATAATATTCTAATTCTATAACAACTTAATTTTTTGACACACTTGGTCTTTTTTTGAAATTCATTTACCAATGTACCATGCCACCACTTTAACTAAAAACCTTCATAATGCTATTTAAATATTTATTATAGAGTTCCACTTCATCACTACTCTATTTCAATTTTATTATTGCTCTTTTTTCATATTAATATCATCTAATGAATGTAATTGGCAGCTAACTAAGCCACCATATTGGTATTTGTAGCTGTACTGATAAAGAAGACCTATAAATTAAATTCAATGAGATTTTTATTATATTATTTAATTTGACTGTTTGTGGTATGTATTATGTCCATTGTAACAAATTACCATTTCCCTAAAATTCATACAATGATCTATAAAGGATTTTAAATATTGAATTTAAATATTAAAAATCATCCTGGTTAGCCAAAAACAATATGTACAACACTAATAGCATTTATAACTCCTTTATTTTAGGAATAACTTAAGTGCTTTCTAGAAAAGTATAATGCTGTCTTAAAGATTCAAATATCAACCAGGTATGTGGTACAGGTCTGTAATCCAAACACTTTGAAAGTTGAAGCAGTAAATTGTCATGGTTTCAGAGCTAGCCTAGACTACATGGTGAGACTCACTTGTGTCTTTTGAAATTTTATAGCTGTTCACTGTTTATGTAACCCCACTTTTTGTCTCTGTTCGTGGTAGATACTAAGCAGTTGAGGTACCATGTGATAGCTCTAAGGAGGTCAGGTTTAAATTTATTATCAGTATCTCCTGTATCATTCAGTAGAGGAGAGAAGAGGATGAGGACCAAGACCCAGGTTGCTGCAGGAATCCATCACTGGCTGTATTGGGGATATTGGAGACTCACTGACAAGTAGATTACAGAACAGAATGTCATTCTTGTTGAAAAATCACATGGTATTATCAAAATTTAGGCAAATATTCGGTTGGATACCAAGCAATTAAAAAACACTCTATTATTTTTAGACCTTACACAGACACTCTATACCTACCAATTTCACAGATAATAATACTATAAAAATTTGCATTACGTTTTAGTTACCATCTTGCAGCAGTGGCATGGTTTTCTCTAATTTACTGATGTTGCTTAAATTCTCAAAGGCTACCAGCTTGGTGTGTGTGTGTGTGTGTGTGTGTGTGTGTGTGTGTGTGTGTGTGTGTGGTGTGTGTAACAAAATTAAACAAAAAGATTCCATAAATTTGAGAGAGGACAATGGGGTATACATGGGAGGCATAGGAAGGAAGAAAAGAGAGAAGAAAATGATGTAATTGCAAAAAAATTTAAGAATATTTTAAGAACTTATAGAGGATAATTTGAACTGTAGGATCTTCCTAGAATTCAAAACTAAATACAAAAATAGAAGTATGGAGCATGGGTAGAGACGGAAATATATTAGATTCCTAAGTACAGTTTTAGCCCCACAAGAGAATTTGGACTGAGCTTGTAGCAAAGCTCTAATTGACTTAGTCAGCAGCAGTCAGCATGGCAGAGAGGTTTACTGTGCTGGATACAAGCAGACCTCTTCCCTGCCTATGTAAATGGGCTTTGAAGCCACTTATCTTTAAAATTTTTTCCATACAATATAATTTGGTCATGGTTTCCCTTCCTTCAAGTCCTCCCAGATTCTTGTCATCTCCCTACCCAGACAATACCAAGACACTTCTCTTTTTTTTTATAAAAGAAAAAGAAAAGTAAAGAAAAAAGAGCAGAATAAAACACACACCCACACACCCACACCCATACACACACACACACACACACACACACACACACACCATGTAAGCAAAATAAAAAGGACTGGTCACTTTATGATTTCTTGTCATGTGGGTTGAGTGAGGCAACATAAATAAACAAATAACTTTCAATAAGAACCAAGGATCTTGTGCCACTATCCACTTCCATGAGCTGAGGATTTCAAATCCTCAGAAGAGCTGGGACCCTCGCAGGGCCAAATGTGCTGATGCCTGAGGCCTGGGAGAGAGTAACTCTAGAGCAAGCATCAATTGCTGTTGCTTGCCTGCCATTGCTTACCCTCCATTGGTTTGCCACCACTTGCTGCTGAAGACAATTGATGCTATCCATGCCTGTGCTGGTGGAGAGTAAAGATGAGATTGCACTCACCTGTGCTTGAATTATGCCAATTGTCCAAGCACTTTTTGGAGAATTTGTGGGGATTCCAGAATTCCAGAAAACCTAGTTTCTCCCTATATTATACAATGCCCCTATTAATCAATAATAAAGGCAAGAGCTCAAAACTCCAACTTTTGAAGAAATAGAAAGGAAAATAATTAGTATTATTATGGATGATGAATAAGAGGAAGTCTAGGGGAGAGGAATAAGGTGAAAGAGAGGCTGGGAACCAGGCTTTATCCCTAAACAACAAGCCCTACGGAAGCACTTGCTGAGCAAGCTTCTTGCCCTGGCTGCCCATGGGTTCCAAGCATCTGCCCTCATCCCCTGCCATGCCAGGTGACACCAGCCGGGTTCAGGATGCAGACCTGCCTACCTGCAGGGACCCAGACCTGTGCAACCACACCAGGGATGCGGAACTACACTAAACCAGAAAGTATCTATAATGTGAAATAGAAATAAAAACATCATATTTTATCTGTTTGAACTCTTGTCCCCAAAGTCCCACCTGAACTGCCTTCCCCAGTTTCCCCTCCCAGGCTTCGTCTTGAGTCACAAGTATTTGCACATATTTCTAATTAATACATTTCCCTGTGCAATCCTTTCTCAGAAAAAAGCCTCTGGCTCTGCATTGCCATATCACATGGCCCTATCTATATCATGTTTCCTATTTGTGCCATTGTCCCATAGGACACTATACTGATGTAAATTATGACTCTGCCTTTTGTTGAACCCTTGTTCTCTTGCTATAATCCAAAGATTATTTTTTAAATTTTCATTACCATGAGTTATTCACTTTTAGGGCAATTGGTTACTTGCAGAAAATAATTTGTATAATTCTTTAGACTCGTGTGTTCAATGCACATGTCCCACAGAAGTGTCAGCTTAAGATGGTAGTACAGTAATGAACTTCAGCTGTAAATGCATGATTAATTAGAGTATGAGAGGAGGTAAGTAAAATAAACAAATAAAAAACAAATAAATTAATTAATTAAAATAGGAAACATTTTAAAAGGGTGAGCCCAAATATATGTTTTCTCACAAATCATGAAAGTGTGTTAAAAAAATACAAGTTTAAAACACTGAAAATTGCATGTTCATAATTACTTGATGTAAATGTTTCTCCACAATGTGCATAAATACTTTTAGAGGCTTGCTTTTGAATTTCATCTCTCTCCCCTGTGGATTTCTTAGGCTTCTTATTCATGTACATAGAGATTTTAAGCTATTGAAAGAAAGTAGATTTTTCTTTCTAGTATTCAAGCTATGTGGTTATTATTTAGCACAACACTGGCTGTGGCCAATTAGTAAACATGAAAGAAATATTTAAAAGAGCTACACTTCCATCAAGTGTATCCTACTGGGAGACTTCAGATGCCCTAGGAATGTGAATCTGGGTCATTCAGAAGCATAGAGAGTATGTCTGCCCTTGCTGTCAAAAAATAAAAATGTCACTGCAGGAAAAATAAATGAAACAGGATATCAGAGAAGGAACAGTCTTAGCCAGCAAGTCCTAGCTGATGAAGGCAAGCCTGACCCACGAGAGTCACCAAGGAAGGAGAAGGTATTGCTGTAGAAAGGCATCACTGTGAAGAAAGGCTTGCTCTCTGGGACACAGGGAATACTAATCCCTCCCTGGAATGTCCATCCCCAATCTTGCTAAATATATTAGGGTCTGCAGAATGGTCCCATGGAAAAGATGTTCAAACAGCAACCTGACAAAAGATAATTTTTAGATTTTCTTAAATTCTTTGTTTCTTTTTTAAATCCTGGGTTTACTGCTCTTTTTACTGGGAAACTCATAATTATCTGCAGCTTTGTTGCAAGCCCGTTGTAATATATGTATAACTTCACAGTATGCATTTTTAAAATTAAAATGGCCCATGCCTATTCTTGTGCCCATGACCAGCCCTCAAAGCCAACTTCTGAAACCTTGATATGCTACTCAGATTTTGTCTTTAATCTCTTAGGATATGAATATCTAAATATCAATAATGTTGAAAATCAGTCTTTTTTCAAAACAATACAAGAAAGATAGTATTACCATTCACATCACCCTGTAATATTAAAAGAGAAACGGGTTTTATGAGCAAGTAATGAGATAATAAGCAATATATATGAAGAAAGTTTTAAGGCGATGACCCAGAAAGTAACTGCTGAAAATATGTCGGTATTTGGAACATAATACCTGCTGTTAAACTTTTTATCATTTTATTTTAAATATTCTTGTCATCTTTTTTATTAATATGTATGTTCATTTCCTGATTATACTAATGATTTGTATCATTTCTTTGTAGAAAATTATACCCCACCACCCCATGCATTCCAAATTAAGTGAAATGAAGCAGTCTCCACATGGGAACATGGGAACTCTGTGTTACATGGAGTTACTCTTGGCTTTGGGGAAATTCACTCCCTTCACACCACACTGGAGACGAGTCTCTTGTCTTCCTGAAGATACAGTCTGAACACTAGACAATATGATCTAAACTATGGATAAACAGAGCAGACATTAGTTACTATTTATAACTTATTCTTTGGTAATTTCATACACATACAAAACATATTTAGATCATATATACCTTCCAGCTTGACTCCAGTTCCTCCTGGATGGCCCTTCAAATACTTTCCCCAACTTGGTGTTCTCATACATGTACATACTGGCTCTAGGTATGGCTTACCTTCTGTGCAAGGACGTAGGGCCATCCCCTGGAATAAGGGCAACTCGCCATGACCACATCTCAGAAGAAAACTGGCTCTCCTTCCCGATTAAACCACTAATTGCAATAGCTAACTGGGAAGCCCCAGAAGCCCTGTCTTTCCCCAGGGAAAAGTGGTGAGTGTCTTGATCTTGTGCAGGCCTTATGCAGTCAATTCATGATGCGAAGTCTCTGAAAAACACCAGGGCCAGCAGGGTGATGACCCACATGAAGCAAGTTGGAAATCTAGTTCATCGTGGCTCAGTAGCTGGTTGATGCTTAAAGCATCTACAGTTGGACCACACACAGTTTATTCCAGACATTTAGGCACAGCAAAATTTTGAAGAAAAAAAAAGAATGTTTCCTGATTATAACTAACTCAAACTTACATTTACAACAAAGCTTGAGGCATGATTAAATTAAAACTCTTTACAAAGTACATATGACGTCTTTCAGAAAGATAGGGTTTACTGGCTGAGAAACAATGTTCAAGAAGAAGGTCCAGTGGGGAAAAGTCTGAGAGAGTCAGGTATTTTCTGGCCCCACAGTCAGAACAGATCACCAAGCTATTAAACACATCCATTCCTGCCCCTCTGAGAGGACAACAGGAAATACATCACTCCCTTTTTAAGACAGGCCTGCTTTTTGACATCTTTATTTTCCCTAGTGATTGTCTGTGAGCACCAGAGCCTCATGCCCTCTACAAATTCATGTTGCCAGAGCCTGGACCAAAGATGCGTTTCCTTCCTAGAATCATGGCAGGTAGCCTTTTAGACTCAAGAGTAGATAGTTTTAACACTGACAGATAGGAGTAGACCCCTCTCAAGTGAAGAAAACAGATGACGCATGCAACCATGATTTGTACCTTATTTAGCAATGCCACATTACTCTGCGAGTGATAAATTTGAAATTTTTAACTGTGCTTTTACATTTTACTCCATGCCAGGCCCTTTGGACATGCAGTATTATGATGTCATAGGCTGGGAAACGATATTTTGAATCTCTACAAAATTTTTGATAAATTTTTCCTTTTTGTATCACCTCTCTGGCTATGATCAAAACAGGCATTGCTCCCCACCGTTGCAAATTTCCTAAGGTCTGCCACAGATATTTATCTTTCCTTCCGTCCCACTTCCTGGAGACGCATGGGAGAATAGCAAAATAAAAGGATACAGAGGGTCCTAGAAATCTACAAGTAGAACAATATGATAGGCAGATTTGGGCCCAGGGGTCCCGCTCAAACTAAGGCACCAGCCAAGGTCAATACAGGAGGTAAACTTTAAACCCCTTCCCAGATCTAGCCAATGGTCAGAATATTCTCCACAGTTGAGTGGAGAGTGGGATATGACTTTCTCACGTACTATGGTGCCTCACATTTGACCGTGTCCCCTGGAGGGGGAGACCTGGTGGCACTCAGAGGAAGGACAGCTGGTAGCCACGAAGAGACTTGATACCCTATGAGCATATACAGGGGGAGGTAATCCCCCTCAGGAACAGTCATAGGGAAGGGGAGTAAGGGGAAAATGGGGGGGAGGGAAGAATGGGAGGATACAAGGGATGGGATAAACATTGAGATGTAACAAGAATAAATTAATAAAAAAAAATAAAAATAAATTTATTTGGTTTTAATTTATACACATTGCATCCTATTTGACGCCACCTCCCTCATCTCCTCACTGTCCCACCCTCCTTCCTTTTTCCCCCTCCCTCCCCTAGTCCTCAGAAAGGAGGATCTCTCTGACCGCAGCCTATCAAGTCTCATCTGGACTGCCTGGATCCTCTTCTTCTGTGGCCTAGCAAGGCTGCCCTCCAGGGGGGAAGTGATTAATGAGTGGGCCACAGAGTCCATGCCAGAGGCAGCCCCTATTCCCCATATTAGGGTACTCACATAGAGACTGTGATATTTATGGACTACATTAAAGTAGGGGGTCTAGGTCTTGTAGCAGATATAAACACATTTTTGTTTTGATCTCAAGTGTGGGGTGTGAAATGGACTTGTGAGAGAACACGTGGTGTTTGTCAACTAGAAGAACTGACTCTTGTGGGGGCATGGTCTTTGTCAACTGATAAGCATCCTAGTATGCATGTATGTATGTATATTTGTATGTGTACATATCTATGTATATATGACATATATTTCATATATATGGCATATATATATATATCGCCATCAATCTTTATGAACCTCAAAATAATAACAAGATTTAAATCATAAGTCTGTTTCAAAATCTCTGAAGTTCTTCCGAATTTAATCAGACCATGTTGTAGTTTGCTTACAAATGTCCTGTTATGTATCCTATAAATTCAGTAATTTCTTTTTGTTTGTAATAGTTAGCATTCAGTTTCCAAGATTGTAATTAATGTTTGTTTTACAAGGATTTATGCATCATTTACAGTTTCCTCCATGGTTTGACTTTCCATGGGTATGCTGATGCATCCACAGGAGAACTCCAAAGAACTCAACTTCATCAAGTAAATATTTAGGACCAATTATACAAATAACACACTCTCTGTAGACATATGGGTACATGAGTGGGTTAGGAAGATATAAACCATAATTTAATAAACTGAGAGAATAATAAGCAGCTGGTAGAATTTTTCACCTTTTTGAAGTTCTCATTATATCAACCTTGTACTATAGAATCTATTAGACCACTTAAGGATGATCAAAAGTCAGTTCAGAGGTACAGGATGCCCTCTTGTGCATATGTACTTGCTAACTGATTAAGTAGGAGCTCGAATGAACATCAAACTGTGAGACCAATGCACATTGCATTGCTATTAGAGCAACCAGTCATTAATATTACATGCATATATCACATACTCTGAGCCAGACAAAATTATTTTCACCTTGTATAATTTAATTACTTTCATCTTATCGGAGGAGGGGGTTTTCCATCAAGTGGGCATGATTATTACCTCATTTAACAGTGGGTGAAGCAGAAGCATGCCAAGATTATTTAACATTCAGTTAAGGATCAACTCGACTTCACAGTGATGGGCACCTCCTTCCCACACCCGGCTTCTTTCTATAGGTCAGTGTAGCACAGTTACTTAGTTTATATAAGTAATGACCAAACTGACTTTGCTGTGCTCATGACTTCAAAATTAAACATTAAGAGCTTATTTTTAGCTCACGGTTTTCTCACTTGTAATGAAGATTCAAAATGGTATTTGACGCATCTCTGGAAGCCGTATTTCCAACTTTTCACATGGATGGTGAAGTCTCGCAAGTGTTTCAGTGTATGTCTGTAGGTTTCACTGAAGGAGCTGAAGAAAAGGAGACTTTGCGGCCTCCTCTTCAAGCAGAAATCTACCTCTGGTTAAGCAGCAGATTTGTCCCTGAGTGTATGACACTGAGTAAGCCACTCCAGCCCTCCAATCTTTGTTCTTATGTATAAAGTAAAAACACGTTCATTTGTTTGCTCTGCTGTAAAACTTCTATATCTAACTCCTACAGTACCGAGTTGAGTTTATGTCAAGCCTTCCCATTCCTACCACTTTCCCTGAAGAAAGCTTGAATACGTTGTTTTTATGTTGCTGTTTAAAATTATAGCCCCAAGGGTGAAATAAGCCCTTATAATTCTGAGTTAAAGTTGTAAATGTAGACAGGAGATACATTGACTTTTTGTCAATATACTTTCTTCCCATGATGACGACAGCTTTGTTTTCATAAAAGAATAAGTCCGTGCTCAAGAAAGAGGTAACCTTTACTTTTACTTGATTTATGATGCTTACATCTCTTTCACTCCTTCCCTTCCCTTCAAACTCCTCACATCATTACCTTTTCTCCTCTAGTTATTATTGTTACACATATGTGTATGTGTGGGCGTGTGTGTGTTTGCGTGCATGTACACACATGTATGTGTGTGTAGCCACAGCCTATGAACTCCATTTATTAATCCTCCTATGTATATGTGTCTGGGGTTCATCAACCTGTCTGACTGAGAAACCTATGTAGGAGCTCACTTCTGAAAGAAATTGATTCTCCCTCTCCCCAAAAAAACTATTTTTCCAAATTAATATCTACAAAATGCCATATAAAACTTGGAATCCATAAAGGAAGTAAGAACTCAGTAATTTTTAGGTATTAAAAACAACCTTGTTACATCACAAAAGATAAATAAGAATGAAAATGATGCAACTAATAGTAAATTTATACTAAAAAACTTAATTTCTTACTTTTCCTATATTTTCAGCTATTCCAAAGGGCAAGGTTGGAAAGGAAGGTCACAAGTTAAAGGCCTGTCTATGCTAAACAAGGTCAGCCTTTGTAAGATGGTAAGGCCCTACCTAAAAATGAAAGTTAAGCCTGGCAGTTTGCTCACATATAACAACAGACGCCTCTATATTTGTCCTCTGGCCTCTCTATGTATACTG
The DNA here is from genome assembly GCF_903995435.1 of Acomys russatus. Taxonomy (NCBI): domain Eukaryota; kingdom Metazoa; phylum Chordata; class Mammalia; order Rodentia; family Muridae; genus Acomys; species Acomys russatus. Next base: position 12,896,995 of record NC_067150.1, read on the forward strand.
TAATACAGATACTCTCTCTCTCTCGTGTGTGTGTGTGTATGTGTGTGTGTGTGTGTCTCTCTCTCTCTCTCTCTCTCTGTGTGTGTGTGTGTCTGTCTCTGTCTCTCTCTCTCTCTCTCACACACACACACATACACACATACACACACACATACACACACACACACACATACACACACACACACAAACACACACTGGACAAATAAATAAATGCAAAAATAAACAAAAAGCAATAAAAGGAGCTATAAACATAAACATAGCTCATAGTACAGCATTCACCTACATTCAAAGAGGTTTAATCTTTAGTCTGGAAAAAGCCATGAATTTATTTTATTCAAAAATTTATCTTATACAACCATTTCCACTTAAAAACAGAAGCTTAATCATAATATCAAATTCATATATAAGCATTGTCTCTGCCCAAATTTAACTTGGGCTTGCTTGCTATTATGGTATTTTCTGTAGATGCTGCAGACATTGCTCATAATTTTTCTTTCCCTTTGTTTAAAATATGTCTTTTTACCCTACACTAATCATAAACAAAGTAACCTTTACTTTAGAGTATGTGACTCTACTGCATAAAAACCAGCAATTTAAAAGCTAAATAAGAACAGCATTTGATTAAAAGAGCTCGATAACTGCACGTGGTATTTAAAGCAGGATCTGGACATAAAACAACCAGTAAAACAATAAAGAACAAGAAAGAAAAATAAGATGTTGATAGGAAAATGACCTGCATGAACTTTATGAGAACACTGCACATACAACAAAGAAAATAAATAATGAAACATTTTAGTTGCAAAATTTCCTCAAACATAAAAGAAGTATTGATAAGTGTTATAACTAGGTTATTCTAGAAGAATTGGGAACTAGAACCAAGGAAACTATGTACACCAAGATTGAACAAAAAATAAAATAAAATAAAGAATAAATAAACAAACAGATAGATGATAGATAGATAGATAGATAGATAGATAGATAGATAGATAGATAAATTATATAATGAGCAAGCCAAATTACAAAAGGAGTGAAATGTATGAGGGAAAAATACTTCTGAATTAAATAGATTGAGCATTATGAAGTCACAGTTTGCTTTGCATATAGACCAGTTTTTAAAATAAAAATGCAGTGTGTTATGTGGTAGATCTTTCTAATATGAATACAGCCTACATGTATGTCACATACTTTGTTGTTAAACATTTATATAGTAATTTTAAATTCCATTGGAACTGTTACCTCAGGCAAGTATAGATACAGCATTTGTTGGCATTAAATCCACCACTGACCATGTACATAGTAGTAGCTCAATTTAATGGACACAGTGTGAGGTGCATGCCTGCAACCTCTTACTGCAGAAATGCAGGCAGGAGTGTGGGGTGGCAAGTTATATACCAGAACTCTGTCTCTAGGACAAAAAAACGAAGGTATAAGTTATATTTCAGATATTATCTAGTGATTATACATAAGGAACAATGGAGGAACACAAAGCATGGTGCACACACTTCTGGTAATGCCACTGAAAGCAGCCACCTGTGCTTCTAGCCAGTGGATGATCAAATATGAAGAAGCCCATGCAAGAAGTAGGACATGAATTCTGAGCCAATATTTCCTCCTCATGTAGCCACAATATCCCCGTGCTTTTGGATCTAGGAACACAGAAAGGCTGGAGATGACTTGGGGCTGGAAAGTAAAATACATTAAAAACAAAAATAAAAGACACACACACACACACACACACACACACACACACCCACACACACACACACACACACACACACACACACACACACACACACCCACACCCACACACACACACACACACACACACCCCCACACACACACACACACACACCACAATTGCTAAGATGTTGAGGTACATCAAAATGACATTGGAGTCAACAAAGGGTAGGCAAAAGTAGAATTTGAGCAATAAATATTATGGCACTAGGCAATAATACAAAGTAGGAATAGATACTTATAACTCCACAGTTCTATAAATAAAAGATTAAACAAATAAGTGCAGATGAATAGCAAATCCCCTAGCAAGAGAATGTCTAATAATTCATGAGCTCATTCTTCAAGGTTATAAAGAGGAGTAACTTGACTGCCTGCAAGTATAAGTCTATGCATTCTGTTTCCCACAGGTTTAACATGGAGATTTGGTGGGCTTACATGTGTGTATATATGCATGTACACATGTGTATTTGTATGTGCAAAGGGGACAATCTTGCAGATACAAATTAGAAAGACTTGTCAAGCATTATTTTCACCAGGTGTTGTCATTAATATATGATTTTTTTTTTAAAGGCTAAGCTCCGTATGGCAGTCTTGCCTTCTAAACTCAGCCTGAACCAAATACACAGTCGTATTATCTCTGTGAATAATTATTTCAGAGTCAACTTGGCCAGTTTGTCTGTAGAGATCAGATCTCAGGCAGCACAAGTTTTAATCTGCTTTTTGTTTTCTGGTTACTTATTCAGGTTGCTAGTGAGAATTCAGTTCTTACAACACTTGCATGGTCCAGCTTTTGTTGAGTGTGTGGCAAAGGGTGACGACCCTCTGTCGTCATGCAGTCCTCAGTCTACCTGAGTCAGCCTACATGTGGCTGTGAAAATGCACTGGGAAAAGCTGTACAGGAATACTGACAGAAAGAGAGTAGGTTTGGGACAGAACAATGACCTTCAGATCTCGGCAAGACAAAGAAAGGAGAAAACATGTTACATACCACTTAAACACTGGCTAGCTCAGAAGTACAGTAGAAAATTATGCCATATTTACATACATTCCATTTAGTTCATGTTTTATCTTTTTCTCTAATTCCAAAAATCTGAGATTAAAATGCAAAGAGATTTTTTTCACAAAAAGTAAAAAGAATACATTTTCCAAATTTAATGGTTTAAATATATTCTCACAACATGGTTTTTGAGAACTGTTTGAAATATTGTCCCCACTTAATATGATCTTCAAAGCCTGAGAGCCCCTCCATCCCATTTTAAAATTTTGTAATAGCTGCTTGTAAATCACTGAGGAATACCGGAGCTTCTCTGAAAGGACAGACATGCAGTCAGTCCAGAACTTCCATGTGGACACAGAAGCATGTGCCTGAAGAGAGTCCTCCATACTATTGGTTGGAAGCAAATGAAATCCATGCCCAGGAAAGCTGAAAACTGAAGGGGAAACTCAGAGTTCTCAATCTAAGCATTGAGAGTTATCTCCGTAGGTCCTCAGAGTTCTGACATTAAAACATTTGCTGGGCTTTCTTTTTTCTAATGCCTTCTTCAGAACAATTGTGTGTGTGTGTGTGTGTGTGTGTGTGTGTGTGTGTGTGTGTGTGTGTGTGTGTGTGTGTACCAGAATAATTTATTACAAAGGACATTTGTTCAAGAGAGTAAGTTAAGAGATTGAGTATTATATTACTTTTAGAATACTATGAAACAACTTACATGCTTAATAATTCTATGAAAACAGCTAGCTTTAATGTATATTCATACATATTTATGGAACTTTATGTAATAAAATTTTTTGATGATATAAGTAAACCATCTTTGTTGCGGGGGTTGTGGGTCTTTTTTTTTTCATTTTTTGTTGAAAATATATTTTTTTTTCTCTTACGATATATCCTGATTACAATTTCCCTCTCCCTCTACTCCCAGTTCCTCCTATCTCCCCTCTCTTCTGGATCCACTCACTTTCTGTTTTTCATTAGAAAAAAACAGGCTTATAAGAGATAACTAGCAAACATGACAAAATGAAATAGAATAAGATAAATCAAAGACAATCATATCAAAGTGGGGCATGAAAACCCAACGGAAGGAACAGAATCCGAAGAACAACCAAATGAGTCAGAAACAGGTACGGGAATCATAAAAATACTAAGCTAATATCAACAGTATACACGCAGAGTATCTGTTGCAGTCCATGTAGACACCTGCTGCTTCAGTCTTGGGGAGCTTAGCTGATTCTGAGGAAACTACTCTCCTAGTGTTCCCCAGGCCCTCTGGCTTTTAGCGCTTACAATCTTTCTGCTTCTTCCAGGGGATTCCTTAACATCTGAGGGGAGGGACTTGATAGAGACTTCCCATTTAGATTCGGTCTGGGTAATATCTGGCTGTGAATCTCTGCATCTGTTCCCATCTGCTTGCCAGAGCAAGCCTCTCTGATGATGACTGGCTAAGGTATTGATCTGAGTATAGCAAAGTTACGAGTCATTTTATTAACAGTTTTTTTTTCTTTTTTATATCTCTGGGTATATCAGAATATCATTGAATCATTTTATTAATCTATTTTAGGCCAGGCATGGTTGGGTTTACCAGTGGCTATAGTGTTGGGAATAGGTTTGCCTTGTGGGGTGGGCTTTAAGACAAATCAGACATTGATTTGGTTACTCCTAAAAGTTCTGTGACATCATTACCCAAGCATAGTTTAGTGCCAGGACAGACTGTAAGTCAAAGGTCTTGGGGCTGAGTTGGAGTCCACATTTTTTTTTTTTTTTTTTTTTTTTTTTTTTTTTTTTGGTAGCCTGCAGAGTACCTTCCCACACCAAAGACTCTAGAAATGTAGAAATGAAGGCTCGCCCATGTAGGCACCAGCTCTCCTTCTCCATATTCAGTGCTTGTGTTGGTGTGGTCTTCAGCAATGGGGCCACACTGTCAGCTTGCAAAGAGGAACCTATTGTCTTAGCACCACCGTGCATTATTTGGGGGGCCCTTTGATCAACAGCTCAATTGAATGCAACCATATCTCACCCCTGGAAGCCTTGCTGGGTGATAGATGGCCAGGTGAGACTCCATATCCGCCACTACTAGGCATTATCATAGGACCATTCCAGGAAATTCCTACTGAACAGGTTTTTCACATCACCACTTAAATGTCCCCCGCCTAGTTTCAGCCATCTCTCTTCATACTTTCTCCCTCCATGCCAGCTGAAAACCCTGCTCCCCTCCCCATTTGCCCCCAGTCTGCCCATAAAATAGAATCTATTTCCTCCTCCCAGGAAGATCCAAGCATCCACTTAAATCCTTTCTCTTTACCTAACCTCTCTGGGACTATGGATTCTAGCTTGGTTATCAGTTATTTAATGACTAACATCCATTTATGATTGAATATATACCATATTTATCTCTCTGAGTTTGTGTTACCTAACTCAGAGTGATTTTTTTTTTTCTAGTTGCATCCATTTGCCTGCAAATTTCATGGTGTCATTTTATAAATAGCTGAGTAATACTCCATTTTGTATATGTACCAAATTTTCTTTATCCATTCTTCAATAGAGAGTCATCTAGGTTGTTTCTAGTTTCTGGATATTAAGAAGAAAGCTACAATGAACATGGTTGAGTAAGAGTCCTGGTAGTACAATGGAAGATCATTTGGGTATATGCTCAAAGGTGATATAGATGAGTCTTGAGGTAAATCAAGTTCCAACTTTTTGAGGAACTCCTACAATGATTTCGGTAGTAAATGTACAAGTTTGCACTCCTGCCAGCAATGGAGGGGTATTCCCTTTGTTCCATGTCGTTACCAGCATGACCTGTCACTTGTATTATTAACCTTAGCCATACGACAGTTGTAAGATGTGATTATAAAGTAGTTTGATTTGCATTTCCCTGAGCATTTCTTTGTTTCTCAGCCATTTGAATTCTTTATTGAGAATTGTGTCAGCATTTTAAATTAGATTATTTGATTATTGGATATCTAGTTTATCACATTCTTTATATATTTTGGATTTTAGTCCTCTGTCAGAAGTAGACTTGGAAAAAAAATCATTTTTAATTTGGTGTCATTTGCCTGACAGAAGATTTTAAGTTTCATGATGTCTCATTTATTGCTTGTTGTTTTCAGTGGCTGTGCCATCAGTATTCTGTTCCAAAAGTTGTCTTTTGTGCCAATAAGTTCAAGAATATTCTCTGCTCTCTCTTCTCCCAGGCTCATTCTATTTCATTTCATGTTGAGGTCTTTGACCCACCTGGACTTTGGCTTTGTGTGGGGTGATAATAGACACTTGCATTCTTCTACATGCAGACATTCAACTTGTCTAGTGCCATTACGGAAGATGCTATAATTTTGGTAGTGAATATTTTTGGCTCCTTTTCAAAACTAATTGCCCATATATGTCTGGATTTATGTCTTGGTCTTCAGTTCAGTTTCATTGATCCACATGTTTGTTTTTATGCCAATGCCATAATGCCAGTTTTTATTACTATCACTCTGTATTAGAATTTGTAATCACGCATGCTAATACCTCTAGAAGTTCTTTTATTGTACAAGACTGCTTTAGCTATGCTGTTTTGTTTTTTGTTATTTTATTTTGGTTTTATTTTTTCCATATGAAGTTGAGTATTGTTCTTTCAAGGTCTGTAAAGAATGGTGTTGGGGAGAGTAGTGGGGGGGTGGTGGAGGTGGGGGGGCTGCCTCTGACAAGAACTCGGGTGTCTTCTATTTGATCACTGCCCCTTAGGGGAAAGGTCCTGTCAGAACACAAAGGAGGGGATTCAGTCTGACCTGATAGGCTGTGGTCAGATGGTGGGGGAGGAGAGCCCACCCTGGAAGAGGTCATGGGGAGGGGGATAGAATGGCAAAGGGATGGAGGGTGGGAACAGAAAGATAAGAATGAGGGGGTTACATTCAGGATGTAATATGAATAAATTATAATAATAATAATTTTTTTAAAGAATTGTGTTGGAATTTTGGTGAGTATTGCATTGAATTTATAGACTGTGTTTTGATATGATGGCCACTTTTACTATGTTAATCCTACCAATTCATGAGCATGGAAGATCTTTCCATATTCTGATATCTTCTTCAATTTCTTTCTTCAAAGACTTTAAGGCTTTATGATATAAGCCTTTCATTTTTGGGTTAGACTTATTCCAAGATATTTCAGGTTTATCTGAGGCTATTGTGAAAGGTATTGTTTCTCTGATTTCTTTCTATGTCTGTTGTCATTTGTATATAGGAGGGCTATAGACTCTTTCTTTTTCTTTTTCTTTTTTAGTTACTCTTGTATCCAGCTAGCTGCTGAAAGTCTTGATCAGCTATAGGTGTTTCTTAATGGAATTTTTATGGCCATTTATGCATAATATCATATCATTGGCAAATAATATTCTTCCTTTCCAATTTGTATCCTTTCGATCTCCTTCAGTTCTCATAATGCTCTAGCTATGAATTTAAGTACTCTGTCATATAGATAGAGAGTGGGCAACCTTGTCTTATCCCAGAACCATGATTTCTTAAAGAAGCAATGATGTATATTGAATATGTTTTAACAAAGATAGAATACCTATAAAATTTTACTTATAGAAGATTAAAACTGCATAAAATAATTTTATGTTCATTTAGATGAAAATTAACAGAGAACTCTTGCACTGGAAGGGATTGCAGTGTTTCCCATATCAATCCTTTCTAGAAGACCCAATCTGGGTTGCTTCTACCCTGAGTTACTGCAAATGTAGCATTTAGTTGAGCTTTAGCAGGTGAAGAGAAGTATGAATCTTCATGATATAACATAGTAAGGGCAAATCAAGCTCAGTGCAGAATCTGTTTGTAAACTTTACACACTGAATACAGAGGACTCCTTGGGTTAAGAGATTCCTGTTCAAGCCTGATTTGAGCTCCACAATCCTCATATAAAGAGCTGGTTGTGACAGTGTGTGCGTATATTCCCAGCAGTAGAGAGGCAAAAACAGGAGAGTCCATTTCACTGCATGGCCAACTGGCTTAGCCAAACAAAAGAAGACATGGTGGCAAGGCTGGAGAAGAACAGACCCAGCACGAACCTATGCAAATGTGTGCTTGTCTACACATTCCTATGAAGAGATCGGCATCCACATGGTCACATCACATACTCACACCCACCCACCCACACATACCCTCACACATACACACTCACATACACTCAAGCACACACATACACACTCTCCCTCATAAAGGCACACACAGACACATAATCACATACACACATGTGAAAGAAAGGGTAAGAGCTGATCATCTGATGTACATAGAGGTAAGTGATAAAGGTCTTGGGACGAAAGTGCTCACAGGTACAGTCTAGATCCAAATTAAGGTTAATCAAAGAGATATAAGGAGAAGTGGAAGTGCATTCAAACTAATCCCAAAGTAATGGTTTATGATATTATCAGTTTGTGCAGTGTGAGCCCCACTCCTCACCACCCACCACAATTTTTTTTTACTTGATTCAGGATACAAAGTGCTGTGTGGAATTGACCTTTGTTTACAGATTTCCATTCTCTTTTGGAAGGTGAAAAATAAAATGTTTCTCAGACTGTTTTAGAGCTTTGGTCCTGGGTGTAAATTATATCCCCAATTAAATGCATCCGCCTGGAATATGGAAAGCAGTTGGGATGCAAAGGCAGGTCTGTCTTCTCCCCACTGATGGCACATTGGAAGGAACTCTCAGATGACCCAAGCTGGCTCACATATGCCTAACATTTCTCCTGACTATCTGCTTTAGATAATCATGATTTTGGACAGCAGTATTATTCTGCCTCTCAATTTATCACTAGGGTAACGGAAGTTCTCCAGCTGATTGGGTCTTCACATTCTGATACAAAAGTAAATGATGTGTCTTTTTCAATTTATATCATGCTGCCTGTTTCTCTCCACACAGAATGCACAGTGCTCCAAAGTGGTGGGTTGGTCTGACTGAATGTGCGTGTAGTTTGAGTGTTGGTGTGTTGGTGACATGAAGACCTCCCCGCACGGTTAACAGGAGTCTCTCTCAGCCTCCCATTTCTATTCTTACTTGACATTCTTTTTAATAATTTTGTGACAATGTCTTATTTTGACAATATTTTATTCAAGGTCGGGCAGGAAATGTATATCATAATAAACTAAAATTCAATTGCTGACTGGTAAGAAAGTCACTCTGAAACTGTTCTAAAACTGAAACTTGGGTAGTACTTTTATATGTACAGGTTCACCTCAATAGAAATAAGTGTGTGTGTGTGTGTGTGTGTGTGTGTGTGTGGCCTTAATGTATTGCTGTAAGATCCTTTGATTACTAAAATAAAATCAACTGTGATCTTAGAAGCGTGTATATACTACTTTGTATAGAATTACTGAAAAGCTCCCACAGTCTCTATTCACATGCTCATAACAATGATCATCAGTGAGGACAACTGACTTCCTGTGGCCAAAGCAGCAGCAGCTTGGTCTGACTGCACAGCTGTTCAGCTGCTGGCTGGGTTCCATCTAAGCCGCACAGCTCTTTTAATCATTCTCCCCAACTCAACAGCCCCTTTCCCAAGCAATTATATCAGTACTTCTCAGTTCTTCTTGGCAAGTGCAGTAATACCCAGTCATAGCAAGCATGATTTTCCCCATTGATACAGTAGGGATAATTTAAGTGTTGGTCTTTTCCAAAAGCAATTCATTTTCTTGATCTATGTCCTCATAGCTCCTCTTTGACACATGACAAGGAAAACATTGTTAAGATGAGAGCAGCCCACCTGTCCATATGGATTGAAAAAGTTAACTGCACATAAAGGCAATAATGTCATTGACAGGACATAAGCACCAATAACCATCTTTTTCTGGAACAAATCTAAAGAGAGCTCATTTCCAGTGTGAAATGTGATAAAATTAGACTTCATACTGGTAAATATTTCAGAATTAATTTTTTCCCTTTTTGTTTGTCCAAGACAGAGTCTCTTTGTGCAGCTTTGGCTGTCCTAAAACTAGCTCTGTAGACCAGGTCAGGCTCGAACTCACAGATATCTGTGTACCTCTGCCTCCCAGGTGCTGCAATTTATGTAAAATATTTGGAATTCTTTTAAAAAATGCCAAAATTGTATTTGATATGGAATATTCCCTTGGCTTACACTGACTGTTCATGAAACCCATGTTCTGCAATATACAATTATGTGACTCCTTAGTGAACTGCTAACCCATCATGTGAGTCTTTGTGGTGACAAGTGTAGTGTTGAAATGTAAAGTGTTGTTGAAAAGGTACCAGTTTATTAAGAAAGTAAACCAAGTAATACACACTGCAAACCTAGCACCCTCTGCTCTTAGTAGCATGGACTCTAGGTCATTTTCATCTATTTATTTTCTTGACCACAGACAAACAGTTCAGTAAACGGTGAAAAACTGTGATCATGCTATTTGTTCAAGTGTCTTTTTGCGGATACACATCAATTTTGCATCATTGATACAAATTACTTTGCTTTATAAAATGTCTACGAATCTAGCCATTCGGTTCCAGTTTTAATTCAATTGTGATATTTTACTTATACAATCAATAGTTACTAGTTGTAAGTAAAATTTTAGCACATAAAATTTATAAAAATAGTGAGTTTAATCTTAAAATTGATTTCCCAACTTCAATGAACGTTTTTAATTTTAGGAGTTTTCTTTCTGAAATAGTGTCTCATATATTCTAAGCCAATTTCTTATTCGCTATGTGAACTTGAACTTCTGACCCTCCTGCCTTTAGCTCTCACATGAAAGACCAAAGTGAGTGCCAGTACACACTGATTCCATTTGCATTTTTAATGAACACATTTTACCAAGCAGTTAGTGAATGCTTGTTTTAGTAGATTCTACCTACTGATTTATTACTAGGTCATTTCACTATATTTATCATACCTTAGTAAACCGTTCATGATGATTTTCATTTATCTAGGTTTCTGCTTTGCCATTATGTAAGTACTTGGGGACTGAAAAAAATTTGCCTAACCAGCACTGTAAGCCAGGCTGAACTTGACTCAATTCAGTGCTGATGCTACCTTACAGTTTTGTTTAGAAATGGCTGTTCCTATCTGCCTTCATCTTAAATTCATATACAAAGCACTAACTGGGTGTAGACAGTCAGTAAGAACAAATTTAATCTACTGTTCTCAGAAAAGGTGAAATCCCAAACACTTTTATTTGGTCATAAACAAAAAGACACATTTCAGAAAGAAGACTCAGTACATGTGATTTTTATAGATAAGCTATGGCAGCACTGAGTGCTTTGTCGAGGGAAACAGAAAAGTCAGGGCTGGAGCCCAAAGGAAGCAGGATGAACCACCCTCACATGGAGCACCACCCACTCAGCTGGAACCTAGCATTATCCACACAGAGTTTCACCCTCTGTAGAGATTTATACCCTGTGACTAATAACTGTGATCTGGCTCTGAAATAGTAAACACATCAGGACTCAGAAGGAGCCCAGTGGAGGAGGATTCAGTTCAGAAGCCTGATGATTTTTGTGTGCTGAATTTGTCTTGTAATTTATTAAGATAGTAATTCTTTATGATGATACTTTTATACTTTTACAGTTTAATTAATAGTTGTGTTGCTTAGAACACAGGGAAACAAAAGGCCTTTCTATGTACCATAAAATACCAAACTAATCGAAAGAGTCATGATGGGTTGTGTTTGCAGGTAGTTTCCATGATCAGCTCCCTGGAAGTTGTCAGTGACATTGAGGAACTTTTGAGCCCTGTCACTCATGTTCATGTACCTTAAATCTGAAACTGCACTGGAGCCTCAAGATTTGAGCTGTATGGTCCGCCTTAAACCCCTTCAAAGGGAAATGCAATTATTTTTCCAACTCTATTTTAAAAACCCACTAAATACTGTTGAGATTTGTAGAACCTACAGATGAAATAATCCTTACTACATATGCATAATTGATGTTAAAAACTGTATCCAAGTGGCATTGTTTCTCTGCTCCTAATCTTAGCAAGGAAGCAAGTGAGATAATTTAAAATGTTATCTGTAACGTTAAAGAAAGCTTATTTTTGATATACTTCCTACGAGATTATGATTTCTTTTTCACTATGCTGTAAGACTTTTCATTATTATCATAAGTGGATGTTGAACTTGATCAAATTCTTTTCTGCATGTATTGAGATAATTGGGGTTTTTTTTTTCTTTTCTTTTTTGTAGTATGTTACTTTGGTGAATTAAATTTTCTGCTGTATTTAATCAACTTGTATGCTTTGGATAACTGCCACCACTCAGTACTTTGATGTGAAATGCTATGTTTTTTTAATACAGTACTGAATAAGATCTGCAAATACATGATTAAGGATATTTCCCACCGTGCAAAATGACGATGGTCATCATTTTGCCCGACGGTGTCATTTGTCCACTCATTTCTTTGGCATTGCAATAAAGACAAATTCATAAAATGAGTGGGAAAATGTTTCTTCTAGTTTTATTTTCTGAAAAATTTTTATGTAGCTAACATTACTATCAGCCTACATATTTAGGAAAATTTGGCAAAAGAAATCCAAATAGATTTGTTTTGCAATAGAGAACTTCAACGTTAGCAGTTCTTAATCCACTGCACTATGGCTTTTGCATGAACATCAGTGTTTTGTCTTCTGTAGAAATAATCATTTCGTCACAGTTGTTGAAATTGTGGATATAAGGGACACGCAATATTTCCATATTATTCTTTATTGTCAACAGAACCTTTATAATATTCAGTTTCTTTGCTAGTTCTGGTTGTTTGTGTCTATTCTAGAATCCTATTCTCAGTCTCTGTTTTTCTCCTCTCTCCCTCTTTGTCTTTCTCCCTGTCCCTTGTCTGTCTTTCTTCCATGTGTGTGTGTGTAGGTGTGTCTGTGTCTGTGTTTACATAGCATGTAAGGCCACACATGTGTGTATAAATACATAAATACAACATGCTGTGTCTGTTTATGTTGTTTCTGTGCATATGGTTTCAGTACTGATCACTCATAAAAAAACTACCAGCTTAAGAGTGGGCTGCAGTTGTGGGAGCAGTTGAAGAGAAAGTACTTACAGGGGCTGGTTTGCAGAAAGGAGGAGAACTGATAGCATTCTAGTTCAATTTAAAACATATTTTAGAGTTTTTTGTGTATACGGTACATTAATGTAACTGGTTAGAGAGTGAGACCTTGGATATCAAATACTATAATCTCAAAGTCAGTTATTATGTGTTATAGGAAGTAGGAGAAATAAGTGAAGAGAGATTTTCAAATCTATCTGCCAGGTGATAGACACCTTTTTATAAATTTCCACTGGGCTCAATGGTGGGTACCTATAGTCCTAGTACTTGGGAGGCAAAAGCAGGAGGATCTCTGTGAGTTCAAGGCCATCTTTGTCTACAAAGTGAGTCCAGGACAGCCAAGGCTACATAGAAAAACCCTGCTTCAAAAAACAAAACAAAACAAAACAAACAAACAAATTCTCACTGGTTTTAAATTACCACTTAAAGAAAAAAAGAAACAAAACAGGTGCAGCTGCCTTGCCCAGACCAACTGTAACTCTTCAGTATTTCTGACTCATCCCGTCAAATATTGGGAATTAAGCATAGGCTACTCAGAAGAAATGCTAAGTAAACAATTCAATATATCTGTGTACATCCTAAGAAGGGTGGTTAAGCTGTAGGCGCTGCATACAGTAGGCACGGAATTGCGTGGTCTCTGCTGTTCGAAGCGATACATTTTGGACTCTTACTTATGTGAGCCTTTAAATGATTCTGATCTAAGCCGCAAAATTTAGATCGCGTGGATCACACCAAATTTTCCTATAGAAGGGACATTTACTCCTATAGCTTTGATAAGTGCACATGTATATGGTTGTTTTTGTCTGCTTAGTTGTGGGATAGCAACAGATAACTCAAAAAACTCTGAAGTGGTCTAATCCGTTGAGTACCACAGCACAAAACCATAGAATGAAGTCAATGGCCGTGAAGTTTCCCTCAAACGTGTGTGATAGTATTCTGTTCAAGTTTATGTTTCCAAACTAGGGTGTGACCATTAGCATTTGGAAGTAGAGCAGGTAATGGGTTTTGCCATTCAAAATTCTTCAGGCTAAAAGGTAGTAGGGTCAGAGGCTACACTCAACTTACCTCTCAAGGACAGCTCAGATCCAGGCATGATGGAAGTGGTGAGACCTGCATATTTGAGTCTGAGGCTGAGGCTATAACAAGATGAGAAATTGCTTAGTGGAAAGAAGAGTTAATTGTATTTTGCATGCAAGAACTTGTTGTGGTGCACAAAAGCTTTTGAGATACTTAGACTTCTTAATACTGTGGGCAGAAGCATTGGCAACTGTGATAGCCTTCCTGACATTAATTTCAAGTGCTCTGAATGTCCTTTACACATTGTGTTCTGCTGTTGTACCATCAGTACCAGATTTCAGGGGAGATGTTGTTGAAAATGGACTTTGCTGAATCCTCCACAGCCTTGGAATCTTGAGTAAATCCCCTTCTTTGTGTTTTCCTTGAGAATATGATTCTATGTTGTCTCTAAAAATAGTATTCAAGAAAGATAAGACGAGTTAGCTTTGTATTCATCCTCCAATGATCTGTGAAATTGCTACATTAACTTGACTACTTATATAGAAAAATACACTATAGTTTCTGGATGAACGAGGACCACTTTCAGTGAAATAGGAATCATTAATTGATGGGGTGCCCAGCCTCAGTACGTACATCTGTAACACAACCCTTGCATTATATGTTGACAATACATAACTAAACGGGGAGGGGCAGAGAATTTAAGACCCACAGAAAAGGGAAACCTCCTATAAGATTGTATGTTCTTGAAAGGACATGGACAAAATGGCTGCCTAAGTAAGACATGAGGAAGGAAAACACCAACATGCAAATATGAAAGGGGGAAATCTCACAAGGCCCCAAGCCTACCATGAATTAAAGGCAACTAAAAAGCTCTGCTGAAAGTGGAAGAATTAGTCTTCCCAAGGACTGAGCCTTCTAATTGGTTATCCAATATCATGTTTTCAACACTAAACAGACTCAGCACACTGTGTGTGTGTGTGTGTGTGTGTATTTATTTATTTATTTATTTATTTATATACATACATATATATTATATATAATAATAAGTTATATATAATTAAAACATATATATAATATATAATTAAAATATATTATTACATATATAACATACATATATATTATATGTAATATATATTTTAAAGAAAAAGAGGCCATGAATTTAAGAGGGAGGAGGGAGAATTGGTGTGAAAGGGCTGGAGAGAGAAAATGGAAGGGCAGACATCATGTAATTATATTTTATTTTTAAATTATGTTTAAGAATATAAAAAATTATTGGTTGAAATCCTTACTCATATCATGTATAACCCCCCTTCCCACATACCACACCATGGCATTGTTTCATGAAGGAAAAATGACCTTACATATTTCCGTATATTTTATGTTAAAATATAGAACAAGAGATAAATAAAATAAAACTAAAGATTTCCACCAGAATTCTCACTCTGGCCTCTCAGTCATCTCTTTCCTTAGCTCTTAGACCTCCTCCTAGGTCCAGCCTCCACACATGCTCTCCTAGGTCCAGCCTCCACACATGCTCTCCTAGGTCCAGCCTCCACACATGCTCTCCTAGGTCCAGCCTCCACACATGCTCTCCTAGGTCCAGCCTCCACACATGCTCTCCTTCAGCCTCCACACATACTCTCCTAGGTCCAGCCTCCACACATACTCTCCTAGGTCCAGCTTCCACACATGCTCTCCTAGGTCCAGCCTCCACACATGCTTTCCTAGGTCCAGTCTCCACAATGCTCTCCTAGGTCCAGCCTCCACACATGCTCTCTTAGGTCCAGCCTCCACACATGCTCTCCTAGGTCCAGCCTCCACACATGCTCTCTTAGGTCCAGCCTCCACACATGCTCTCTTAGGTCCAGCCTCCACACATGCTCTCCTAGGTCCAGCCTCCACACATGCTCTCCTAGGTCCAGCCTCCACACATGCTCTCCTAGGTCCAGCCTCCACACATACTCTCCTAGGTCCAGCCTCCACAATGCTCTCCTAGGTCCAGCCTCCACACATGCTCTCCTAGGTCCAGCCTCCACACATGCTCTCCTAGGTCCAGCCTCCACACATGCTCTCCTAGGTCCAGCCTCCACATGTGTCGTCCCTGGTTGTCAATAGTCCATGGCTTCCTTACTCACTCCCAGCCTCTTCCCATTCCTACATTTGTCTTCTTCATAGCTTCTGTCTCCTTTTCAATTTTATTTATGTATTTAATTTAAATTTTATTTTTAAAAAATAATTTATTCAGATTATATCCAGATTGTTATCACCTCACTTATATCTTCCTCTTCTTCCTCCCTCTTTCACCCTAACCCTAGCCCTAGCCCTCTACTCTGACAGAAGGGGACCTCCTCCTCCACCATATAACCACAGCCTATCAGGTCTCATCTGGATCATCTGCTTCCCCTTCTCCTTAAAACAACTTTTCTGAATCTGCCTTGGTTCTAAGCACAATCAGTAACATCTCATGTCTCACATATTCCATAAATAATTCTATCCACTCAGCTATAATAAATTTTTCCATGTCTTCACAACTTCAGAGAAACAAAATACTACACCAAAATAATGTTTTTAGAGTTAGTAGTTATTCCTTATTTAATCTTGTGTCTAGACCAAGAAATCAATTTCTCACAGTAGTCAATATACCTTTTCATTTAGCAAAAAAAAAAAAAAAAAAATGAATTAAAATGCAGAGTACATTAAATTATTTAAATTTAACTTGAACCCAGGGATCTATGTGGTACATCAGTAACTCTCTTGCATAAGTGATCACAAACATTCATTTCAGTATTGTAATGGGTAGAAGTACTTTTGTTTTGGTACAGATCTGCATTACGATTTTATTTATTTTCCACAGTCTATTATTGCAACTATAATTGATTTATCTTTTTAAAAATTGTTATTGGATTTCAAATATTTGCCTTAAAGTAAATCCTGAGTATGCCATTTTATACAATTATATTTTGGAATAGTAAATAAAATATTTAAACTTTTCTCAGTTCAATAACTTATACTTTTGAGTGCCCTTATTTATTCCACTTATATTTTAATGACAAAGATATATTTTCTTCTTTAGAAATCAGAAGCAGCATTCATTCATGTCTATTTCCTCAACTGCCACTAATAAGTATTATTCCAACTACCACTAATAAGTAAGCATCGTTCTAACAAAGGTATATTTTTAAGTACTATACAAATATCAGTTTGTGAAATCAATTTTTCACGTAAAGCCAGTGGCTTCAGAAGACAAGGGGTTCTTTAGATATCTATTTTCAACTTTAAATTTTTTTGAACTGACTATGAGAGAGCATCACTTTTTATTTGTTTTCTTGATTTCTTATTTTATTTTTATTTTTATTATTTCTCCAATAAGGCCAGTGACTCATACCTGGACTGGCTACTGAACTTTCTTTATACTTTGGTATTCTTTGAATGTGGTTTTTACTATAATTTTTGATTACCTGTTCTGGCATGATCACAATTTCCTGCAATATTTGTTTTACTCCCAAGGGAAATTAGTGTCTGCTCATAGCATTTATCTCTTATTATTTATTTATTTTTTTATGTGAAAACTGAGACAAGGAAGCAAGGAATTAATTTAATATTTTGGCAATATCTATTTCATTGGACAATAATTTATTCTTATAACTTTTACTCTGCTGTCTTCTGCAGAGTGACCCCTGGTCATTTCTATATCTGAAACACATTATGTGTAGTATTTTGAACTCCTGTCATATTTTTCATCCATTTTTCACTCTGTTATCCGTGCTGCCCTTTGTCTATTCCTTGTAATACCACGTAACCAGTATTTTGTACCTCAGATCTGAGCTGCTCCTACACTTGATTACTTTTACAAATCATTTGTCATCTATATTGGATTTTAAATCTCTGTGGTATTTACTTCTACGTTACACATAAACACTGCCCTCTGGGAAAGCTGAGCATTAATTTTCTTTGATATTGCATCCAATCTCTCTTTTCATTTTTGTTTTGGCCTCTACTACATATATGCAGGTCTCCATTTTAAATCACAAACCAGACTTCTCAAGTTACTAATTGATTATTTTCTCACATATCATTTGTACTTATTATTCAACATCGTTGGAAATTCTCTAGTATTCCTTTAATTGTTATAATTTCACTGCTGTGAAGGCGCCTTTGGTAGTGGGTTTTATGTTAGTAAGAGTGTATCGGTTTTATGTTAGTAAGAGTGTATCAGATTCCAGCTTTTATTACAGGGATTCAGAGAGCAAATCTGCATATGAACGTCCTGCTTTCAAATTATTTATATAAATGTAATGCTTGTTTTCTTTACATTTTTATTATATTTACCTAATTCTTTGTGTGTGTGTGTATGTGTGTGTGTGTGTGTGTGTGTGTGTGTGTGTGTGTGTGCCAAACATTTCCACCCCATGCATTTGTGAAAGTCAGGACAACTTGCCACGGTCCATTCTTTTTTCATCTAACACATCTTGAGTTCTTTTTCCCTCTAACACATCTTGGGAGTCTAACTCAGTCAAGGGAAGAGCCTTTACTTCCTAAGCCATTTGGCTGGCTCATCTTTGTTTTAGTATTCATATTTCCCCCTAATCTCAATATTTGTGAAATAAATTTATCGAGGGAAATCTCTTTGTAAAAATATGTCCTGCACTTCCAAACTTTTATGAGTTGTGTCTCTCTCTTTTTAAGTTGAAAATTTCAGGACAAAATAATTGTATATTGAAGGATTCCAAGATGGCGTCGACCAGTATGCACTATAGCTAATCTACTCCGAGGAGACCAGGGACGTGAATAGAGCCACAGACTGCTGGATTTTGAGACCTGTAGGTGAGTGGGGCCCCAAACTCCGCAGACCGCCAGTGGGTCTCACCCCGGGACAAGCAACAGCCCAGAGGTGATAAACGCACTCCCCAAACTCTGAAACGGAATCCACAACCAAGCTGCAGCCGGCACATAAAATCCAAACTCGTCATTTGAGGAGGGGATATTTCGGGAGCCCCCAACCTGAGGAGTCTCAGCGAATAGGGTGAAACTACCATTGAACCTCTCCATCCACACCACGCCAAACTGCGGAGGTCACCTGCTTAGCCCTAGTGGAAACACAGGTGGTGGGACTCACCAAAAACAGCTAGAGCTGGCGTGTAGCTTGTGGTCTGCATCCTGGGCCCAATCTGAACCCAGACACAAAGGATTGACCCTGCAAACAGGGACAGTTAGAAACCAGCGTGGACTGCTCCCACAGCCCAGTGGGACTGCCTACATTATCGGGAGATGTGGGTCTTGCTTGCGGTGTCTAACTGCAGAACTAAAGTGAGCTGGGAGTATCCTGGCTATCACTGGCGGAAAGAGAAGGTACAGGGGATTCCCACCAGCGGTCTGAATCACCATTGTTGCCAGCTGCCCACACGGGCTGCCAGCACTGACCCGGCACTCCCCAAACAACAGAACCTAGCTGGGTCCATTCTTGCGGGCGTGACAGGCCTCCCACGATATAGGGAGCCTTGGGTCGTGCTTGCAGAGCCTAACTGCTGACCTACAGCGAGCTGGGAGGATGCTGGCTGTCACTGGAAGAAAGAGAAGATACAGGGGATTCCCGCCAGCAGTCTGAATCGCCATTGTCGCCAGCCACCTGCCCGGGCTGCCGGCACTGACCTGGCACTCCCCAAACAACAGAACCTAGCTGGGTCCATTCTTGCAGACGTGACAGGATCTCCCATGATATAGGGAGCTGTGGGTCATGCTTGCAGGGCCTAACTGTTGATCTAAAGCAATCTGGGAGTGTCCTGGCTTACAGGGGCGTGGAAATTGCTGCCTCCTTGGGTACTGCCAGTGGCCTGAAACCATATTGTCTCAAGCCCACCAGGCACTGATCCTGTAATCTCCAACAGGCAGATCCTAGATGGGTCAACTCCTGCAGACCCAGCAAGAACTCCTAAATTCATGGGAGAGGCTGCACGCTCCTACAGAGAATAGAGGCAGAGCTGAAAGACAGCTGCAGCCCAGAAGATCTGATCCACCTGGGGTCTTGGCTACAAAGCAACAGGAAGGACAGCTGGGATCAACCTACACAACCAGAGAGCTTGTGTGCTGACCTTACTCTAGAGCCCAAACTGCTATTCTGAATTACAGCAGTAAGGTGAAAAGTCTCAAAGAAACCTACTTTGCATGACTCAGCCTGGAGCCTAAGGTGTTGAGAAAAATCTCCAGGAGTAGAACCTGAATCACCTGCCTGGTCCAGGGAAATACTCCCTGATCCCCACATGCAAGGGCACCCTATCTATAATCAGGCATCAACTATCTACTCTCAAACAGGGAAGGTCACTACAAACCACCCCCCAACACCAGAGTCACCAAAATGACAAGAGGACAGCGAAAGAACGCTAACAAAAACCAAAACAGGTTGGCATCTCCAGATCCCAGCAATCCCAATGAAAACAACCTGGAGAACCCAACAACAATTGATATACAAGAAAATGACCTCAAGTCCTTAGTTAGTAAGATGATAAGGGAAGAAACAAATACAATCTGTAAACAAATGCAGGAGGAGGCAAACAAGAGGGCTAAGGATTTAAAAGAGTCATATAAAGAGGCATTTGAAAAATTTCAGAAAAATACAAATAACCAGATGAAGGAAATCATTTAAACAGTTCAAGACATGAAGATAAAGATGGAAGCTATCATAAAGGAACACATGGAAGAAAAACGTGATCGAGAAGCATCAGAAAAGAAAGCAAGCATCTCAGAGGTGGCCTTATCTAGCAGATTGAAAGAAATGGAAGAAAGAATATCGGGACTTGAAGATACAATCGCAGAACTGGAAACATCCATCAAGGGAAATTCTAAATCTGAAAAGTGCCTGACACAGAGCATTCAAGAAATCAAGGACACCATGAAAAGATGAAACTTGAGAATAATAGGGATAGAGGAAAGAGAAGGCAACCGACTCCACAGCCCATAAAATATCTTTAATAGAACAATAGAAGAAAGTTTCCCCAATTTGAAGAAGGAGATGCATATGAGCATACAAGAAGCCTACAGAACACCAAATAGAATAGACCTGAAAAGAAAATCTTCCTCCCACATAAATAATAACAACACAAAATATACAGAACAAAGAAAAAATATTAAAAGTGGCAAGAGAAAAAGGCCGAGTAACATATGAAGCCAAACCTATCAGAATTACTCTGGACTTCTCAACAGAGACCATGAAAGCCAGAAGGGCCTGGACAGAGGTTCTGTAAACCCCAAGAGAACACAGATACCAGGCAAGATGACTATACTCAGCGAAATTATCAATAACCATTGACAAAGAAAACAAGATATTCCATGACAAAAACAAATTCAAACAGTACCTAGCCACAAATCGGGCTTTACAGTAGTTACTAGAAGGAAAACTCCACCCCAATGGGTCAAACTACAACCAAAACTACATAGGAAATAGGTAACTATACCATCGCAAAATCACAACCTCACAAAATCTCGACTAATACAAATGACAAAAATGAAGGGATTTAGCAATCACTGGTCATTAATATCTCTCAACGTGAATGGTCTTAATTCTCCAATAAAGAGACACAGACTAACTGAGTGGATGCATAAACATGACCCAACATTCTTCTGAATTCAAGAAACACATCTCAACCACAAGTACACACATTGCCTCAGAGTAAAAGGCTGGGGAACAATATTCCAAGCAAATGGTCACAAGAAACAAGCTGGGGTAGCCATTCTAATATCTAATAAAATAGACTTTCAACCAAAATTAATCAAAAGTGATGAGGATAGACACTTTATACTCGTCAAATGTAAAGTCAATCATGAAAACATTACAATTTTGAACATCTATGTTCCTAATACAAAGGCTCCCACATTTGTAAAAGAGTTATTAACGAAGCTTGAACCACTAATCTATATCCACACATTAATAGTGGGAAGACTTCAACACCCCACTTTCACTCAAGGATAGGTCTTTGAATCAAAAACTAAGCCGGGAAATAACTTCATTAACCAATGTCATGAATCATATGGATCTAACAGATATCTACAGAACTTTCCACCCAAACGCAAAGCATTATACCTTTTTCTCAGCTCCCCATGGAACATTCTCTAAAATTGATCACATAGTTGGTCACGAAGCAAACCTCAACAGATACAAGAAGATTGAAATAATACCTTGTATCTTATCAGATCACCATGGTCTAAGGCTGGACTTCAACAGCAACAGAAATAACAAAAAGCATCCTACCACATGGAAACTAAACAACTTTCTACCTAATGACACATGAGTCATGGAAGAAATGAGGGGAAAAATAAAAGACTTCCTGAAATTCAATGAAAATGATGGAACAACATACCCAAATTTGTGGGACACATTGAAAGCAGTGCTAAGAGGAAAAAATCATAGCACTAAGTGCCTTTAAAAAGAAAATGGAAACATCCCACATAAACAACTTAACAACACATCTGGAAGCTTTACAAAAAAAAGAAGCAGAAACACCCAAGAGGAGTAGATGCCTAGGAATAATCAAACTCAGGGCTGAAATCAATAAAATAGAAACAAAGAGAACAATCCAAAGAATCAAAAAAAACAAGAACTGGTTCTTTTAGAAAATTAGCAAGATAGACAAACCATTAGCCAATCTAACTAAAAGACAGAGAAACACTATCCAAATAAACAAAATCAGAAATGAAAAGGGAGACATAACAACAGACACTGAAGAAATACAAAGAATCATAAGAACCTACTTTAAAGCCATTTATGCCACAAAATTTGAAAATCTAAGGGAAATGGACAATTTCTTCCACCGACTCCATTTGTCAAAATTGAATCAAGACCAGACAAACAAATTAAATAGTCCTATTTCGCCTATAGAAATATAAGCAACCATTGATAGTCTCTCAACCAA
Organism: Acomys russatus; assembly: GCF_903995435.1. Lineage (NCBI taxonomy): Eukaryota > Metazoa > Chordata > Mammalia > Rodentia > Muridae > Acomys > Acomys russatus. The sequence goes on from NC_067150.1 coordinate 12,919,672, forward strand.
AAAAAGCCCAGAGCCAGATGGTTTCAGCGCAGAATTCTACCAGTCCTTCAAAGAGGAGCTAATACCGATACTATTCAAGCTATTCCAAAAGATAGAAATGGATGGAATATTACCAAATTCATTCTATGAGGCCACATTCACATTGATACCTAAACCCCACAAAGACCCAACAAAAAAAGAGAATTTCAGACCAATTTCTCTTAGGAACATTGATGCAAAAAAATACTCAACAAAATACTCGCAAAGCAAATAAAACAGCATATCAAAGACATCATTCACCATGACCAGCTAGGCTTCATTCCAGGCATGCAGAGATGGTTTAACATGCGGAAATCTATCAATGTAATCCACCATATAAACAAACTGAAAGAGAAAAACCACATGATCATCTCTTTAGATGCAGAAAAAGCATTTGACAAAATCCAACACCATTTATGTTTAAAGTTCTGGAGAGAGCAGGAATACAAGGCACTTATCTAAACATAATAAAGGCTATATACAGCAAGCCAATAGCCAACATTAAATTAAATGGAGAGATACTCAAGGAAATCCCTCTAAAATCGGGAACCAGACAAGGCTGCTCACTTTCCCCATATCTCTTCAATATAGGTCTTGAAGTTCTACCCAGAGCAATAAGACACCAAAAGGAGATCAAGGGGATCCAAATGGGAAAAGAAGAAGTCAAATTATCCCTATTTGCAGATGATATGATAGTGTATATAAGCAATCCCCAAAATTCCACCAGAGAACTCCTACAGCTGATAAACACCTTCAGCAAATTGGCAGGATACAAAATAAACTCAAAAAAGTCAGTAGCTTTCCTATATACAAATGACAAACAGGCAGAGGAAGAAATTAGGAAAACTACTCCCTTCACGATAGCCACAAGCAATATAAAATATCTAGGAATAACCCTAACCAAGCAAGTGAAGGACCTATTTGAAAAGAACTTTAAATCTCTGAAGAAAGAGATTGAAAACGACATCAGAAGATGGTGGGATCTACCTTGTTCATGAATCGGGAGAATTAACATAGTAAAAATGGTCATCTTACCAAAAGCAATTTACAGTTTCAATGCAATCCCTATCAGAATACATACAAAACATTTTGAATATATTGAAAGAACAATTCTCAACCTCATATGGAGAAACAAAAAACCCAGAATATCAAAAACAATCCTATACAATAAAAGATCCTCTGGAGGAATCTCCATACCTGATCTCAAGCTCTACTTTAGAGCAACAATAATTAAAACAGCATGGTACTGGCACAGCAATAGGCTGGTGGATCAATGGAATCGAACTGAAGACCCAGAGATAAATCCACACACATATAGTCACTTGATTTTTGACAAAGAAGCCAAATCTATTCAATGGAAAAAGGATAGTATCTTCAACAAATGGTGCTGGTCTAACTGGAGGTCTATGTGTAAAAAAATCCAACTGGACCTATATTTGTCACCTTGCACAAAACTCAAATCCAAGTGGATTAAAGACCTTAACATAAAACCAGAGACATTAAGTCACTTAGAAGAGAAAGTGGGGAAGAGCCTGGAACATATTGGCACAGGAGACAACTTCCTGAACAGAACACCAACGACCCAGGCCTGAATGTCAACCATGAATAAATGGGACCTCATAAGGCTGAGAAGCTTCTGTAAGGCAGGAGACACTGTCAAGAGAACAAAGTAACAGCCTACAGACTGGGAAAAGATCTTCACCAACCCTACATCTGACAAAGGTCTAATATCCAAAATATATAAAGAACTCAAGAAATTAAACACCACCAAACCAAATAACCCAATTGAGAAATGGGGCTTGGAACTAAACAGAGAATTCTCAACAGAGGAATATCAAATGGCTGAGAAACACTTAAAGAAATGCTCGACCTCCTTAGTCATCAGAGAAATGCAAATCAATACGACACTGAGATTCCATCTTACACCCATCAGAATGGCTAAGATCAATAACCCAACTGACACCACATGCTGGCGAGGATGTGGAGAGAGAGGAACACTCCTTCATTGCTGGTGGGAATGAAAACTAGTACAACCACTTTGGAAATCTATCTGGCGCTTTCTCAGAAAAATGGGAATAGGGCTTCCTCAAGACCCAGCTATCCCACTCCTTGGAATATACCCAGAAGATGCACTACCACACAACAGGGACATATGCTCAACCATGTTCATAGCTGCATTATTTATAATAGCCAGAACATGGAAACAGCCTAAGTGTCCCTCAGTATAAGAATGGATAACGAAACTGTGGTACATTTACACTATGGAATATTACTCAGCTATTAAAAACAAGGAATTTCCAAAAATTTGTGGACAAATGGATTGAACTAGAAATTATCATAATGAGTGAGTTCACCTAGAAGCAAAAAGAGTTAAATGGTATATACTCATTTATATCGAGACACTAGTCCAAGGGATACGTCCCCATGAAAAACTTTACCTACCAGGAAAGTGGGTCAGAGGGGAGGACGTCCTATTGAGACTTTAGGTGTGAGAAGCCTAGGAGAATGAGGAAATAGAAGGATCCAGAGGGTCCTGGAAAACTACAGGCGGGTCTGGGCCCTGGCGTCCTCCTCAAACCATGGCACCAGCAAAGGAAAATATAGACAGTAAACTTCCAACCCCTACCCAGACTAGCCGATTGACAGGATATTCTCCACCGTTAAGTGGAGAAGGAGATCTGACTTTCACACAAACTCTGGTGCCCCATATTTGACCATGCCCCTTGGATGGGGATGCCTGGTGGCTCTCAGAGGAAGGATAATAGGTCACCAAGAAGAGACTAGATACCCTATGAGCATATACAGGGGGAGGAGATCCCCCTCAGTCACAGACATAGGGGAGGGGAATAGGGGGGGATGCGGGAGGGAGGAATGGGAGGATACAAGGGATGGGCTAACAACTGAGATCTAATTTGAATAAATTAATAATAAAAAATGAAAAACCCCAAATAAATCAATAAACAAACAAAAAAAAATTGTAGATTGTAATAAACCCTGATGTGATTGACAGGCACTTGTGAGAAATGATACAGACACTGTCAACATTCCCTTGTCTTCCAATAGAAACACCTTTAAATACTGTCACAACCAGGATGCTGCCACTGACACAATAAATATATAGAATATTCCTTCACCATGAGAAGTGTAGGTTGACACCCACAACAAACAGTTTCAAAGTAAACAACTATAGCAAACAAGCTTTTCTACTCCAGGCCTTGTGAGAATATGACCAGATTGTGTTTTGCTGTATTTATAGGAAGCAGCTAGCACACACATAACCACTGAGAAATTGGCAGAAGCAAAGGTCTGTTCTCCCTTGCTTATTTCCTATCTGGGATTCTCCTTGATGTACTGCAGAAACCCTGAATGCTATAATCTGATAGCACAGAAGGCTTCCTACCTCCCTAGTTGTAATTGTTTCATTGAAATACACAGGCAATCTTGTGCTAAAGCTGTAATTTCGGCTTCCAAGAGAGTAAACAAGTCAGCACCAAACATGTATGTAAAATTTACCCAAGCACAGAGAGCCCTAGAACCTTACAAAACTTCCTGGAAACAAATGGCTCTACAATCCACCTTTCTTCTTTCTTGTATTAGTGGCTGATCTCAAAACCTAAAGAACTGCACTCCTGCCTTCCCTTAAATCCTGTCTTGGAAAAGAAATATTGTCAACAAGTGAGGAGAAATTTAACACAGCATAAGGTGAGCCAATAAGTTTTAACCATTTCTACACACAATTAGTCCCAGATGTGACACAGAGTCAAAGCTGTAATTCAAAACACTCATGTCTCATCATTACAAGTCTAACGTCATGAGAAGATGCTATTTCAATAAGCGTTTTTCTATAGAAAGTGAATATTTTCTAAAATTTTTGGACAAAAATCAACAATAACAGTTGAGTAGTAATTTAATAGGGTTTATTAAAATGTCTTCTATGGAAATTTCTTATTGCTGAAATTCTTGAGCCAGAGTTGCATTAGCATGTGCGTTGTATGGGAGATTTCACTCAGTGGGGAATGACCTTATCATCACTGTAGGGAGCAGACTCCTCTTATTTCAAACAGAGAACTTAATTAGCAATCTTACCTTTGAGTGCATTCAGTCTTTTCTAGCATATTTTACACAGTCAAGCATTTGCAGGTTGGGTGATTTACTTGAGAAGTCAGGGCCCTGCATGACTCCTCTCTCTTGGGATTTCCTGGCTTTAGCTGAGAATCAGTCAACCTGATGGTGCAAAAAGAGTTTGCAGCTTTTAAGGCATCCTTTAGAATACAAAATAGCTTTTGAGAAGAAATTTTCTAATGTCGTACCTCCCTGCGTACTAAAAGCAAAATAAGTAAATGAATAAACAACAACAACAAAAAGCAAACAAACTTTGATTTCCAAATGGTCAATTCACCTTTTTCTCCCATAGAGAAACTGATTTTCTGAGATAAATTTTGGAAAAACATAAGGAATAAATACATTTTTAGTATTTGATACATACTGTAAGCATGACTAATATTTTTGTTTCATTATTTGATATTTGTCTATAGACTGTGCCTCCATTTTGTTGGGGAATTGTTAGCCAATTTTGTGTAAGTTTTACTACGTGTATTTATTGATTTGGTATGTGTGTGGGTAGCTGTGTTTGAAGATGGCATGGCACAGATGTAGAGCTTGGAGGAGTCAGTTCTTTCCTGCTGTGAGAGACTCTGGAGTTGAACTCAGGGATGTTTTCAGGCTGGATGCCAAATGTTCTCAGCAGCTGAGACAAGTCACTGGCTCCACGATGTCATTTTTTCTTCCCCTCTCATCTTATATATATATATAGAAACCTCACATACATGCATGCATGCATGCACACAAGCACATATGCATATGTGGCAGCACAACACACATGCACCTGCACACACATGTCCTCTATTTCTGACTAAATATCAAAATATTATTTGAAGAAGCTTGGCAAAAAGCATGGAGAACAGGCCTAGTCTATGTCTCCTGGTCTCTCAATGTTCTATGAATATTTTCAGTTACAGAATACACCATTATTTAATAGAGAGTCTTCTTAAGAGTGTTATCACTGCAGAGGTAAGGAAGTCTGTTCTTCATCTAACATTTATGTATTCCTTGGGCATTCGTATACATGGAAAATAATGCTATCATGTACTGAGTCTTTCAATGTAATTCAGAAAACAACATTCAAATATGTGACTCTTAGAATAAGATAATGTTTTGGCTTTTGACGTTAAAACTTTGGTTTTATCACTTTACAAAAATAATAGTTCTCATAAAAACTATGACAGAACCTCCTCTTAATTTCTGAAAATAACAAAGATCTGGTTTGGAGCTATTTTATCATGAAGAAGCTATAAATACACATAATATATACCCACTATATATACACACACATATATGCATACATATATATAGTGTATGTGTACTTATATAGTGTTAGTATGGACATTTCTGAGTGATGTAGGAAGAATATTTGCTGCGTTTTGCTGTTGTTGTTGCTGTTGTTGTTGTTGCTGTTGTTTTGTGGTACTTGAAGTGAAACAGACTTCCCTAGCTCTGTTATGATTGAATCACAGAATCACACACACCTTCAGCTCCTCACAGGTCTTAGGCTTTGTACCCAACGGTAACACTACTCCTTACAGCCTTTCTGCCTGCGCTGTTTTTGCCCCTTGTGTCTCTTTGTTCTTCTTCTCATTTCTCCATTAACTGTTCCTTATTCTGAAAATGGTAACACTTGCAGTCATTATTGTAATGTGGCTTTATAATTGTGCCCAGGGCACCTTTGCCATATTACTAAACCACAGACAGGCAGCTGTTCTGAATTATATACATGATTTCTTTCAGTCCAGTTGAGTTGGGTCAGGGCTATTAAAATGAGTCACAGATGTTTTAGAGCTTTGCAATCATAACCCTTTAGCACTCTTCGTTTATACCCCACACTTACATCAAACAGCTGCTACCTTATATTTGAAATGGGCCTATAAATCTTTTTCTTTACATTTCATTATAAACTTTAGTGCCAAGATAACTTAAACTTCCCTGCAAATCTTAAACATAATGTCCACGTGTTTTTGTTGATCCACCAAAACTCTACAACCAACATGTGCAAATACTATGAGTGATGTAAACAAAAGAATTATGGAAGCAATACTCCAAAAGGCTGTAGATGATCTGGAAGGATAGTTGTGTTTTATAATTATGACTCAACTTCCTGGGCACAAGATTTACTTTATCTGGGCTGATAACCTCCATAAACTGCTGCCCTTTTTTACTTTTCTCAGAGGACATTCCAGCAGATGAGCACTGAGGTCGTCTGTACATTTGGAGTAGTCCAGTATTTGTGAACAAGTTATCAGTGAAAAGTGATTGTAGCTGAAATAAAGAGAAGCCTTAGAAAAATTGACTCAATTAAGACATGCTGAACTTGGAGACTAAGAGGTTTAGCTACAGGATGGAAGACTCTGGGGTGAGGAGCAAAATAACAGCTAGAGGTGTTACAACTAACGCTTGGACTATGAATATGGAAACAGGGGCCTTGTCAATATGATTGTAAATATGAACTCGCAATGTTAGTGTGGATCGTATAACTACCAGAAAGGAACACAGCCCGTTGACACCTTGAGTTTAATTCGGTGTTAGACTTCTCACTGACAAAACTGGAAATAAAATTATGGTGTTTTATACATATTAAATTCATGATAATTTGTTACAGCTACAACAGTTAAAATCAACTTATTAAATTACTGAGAACTGACAAGATTCTTTGAGTGTGAAAGTGACTTTTATTAATTTTTGAACATGTATTCAGAATGTGAAATGACTTGTTTTAAAATGTATAAAGAAAATTAAATGTAGTAAAAATGTAAGTAAAGTAGAAATAATTATTAAGTATGAAATAATTTGTAGCCTTTAATAATACATTGAACATGACAATAATCTGGACATGGCAAAATGGTATCCTAATAGTTAATTTACAGCCAGTTAAAAATAAGATTTTAGATGCAGAATGTACTTTTCAATATTTCATTTTGTTGCTTATACACGTATTTCAGACATGAAGAAGACTGAGTGACAATTCTTGATGGCCTCATATTACTCACATGAATTTCTAACCTTTCTATTCTGCTATTAATGAAGTAGTTTTTAATTTTAAGTATCACATAGAAATTTGTACTCAACAATATACTAGAGCCTAAATGTTTTAGCTTTTGCATTGAAGTTGCTGTTAATTTGAAGATGTTCTTTTGGTTTACATAAAGTGAAATGTGCACATTGCATCTACCTATTTTCTGACTTTTTCTAGAACCCTAAATTCCAAATATTCTAATATACTACATGCTACCACACCAGCTTCTAAAGTGTCTTTCCTTCATCCTGTGAGATGAAATCAGCTGGAGCCAGGCTATGGGATAGTTGATTGTATTCATCTCTCTCTGATCAGTAGTGGTGGTATCAAATGGGAAACTTGGGATCTACAGCTGTGGCTGGTAGAGGGAATAATCACACTGAAGGAAATATATCATACCTCAAATTTGGATTCTCTTTTCGCTGCCTGAGTACTAGTGTTGTAAGTCAGGTGCTTTGCTAGCCTGCCTTTAAGTGACTCAGCACATCAGGACATCCCCACTTCACAACCTGTCTATTTGTCTGTCTATATGGGTCTCTGTCTCTGTGTCTCTGTCTCTCTGTCTCTCTCTCTGTCTCTCTGTGTCTCTGTGTCTCTCTCTCTCTGTGTGTGTGTGTGTGTGTGTGTGTGTGTGTGTGTGTTGTGTGTGTGTGTGTCTTGTTCTCTGTGTGTGTGTGTGTGTGTGTGTGTCTATCTGTTTGTGTTTGTCTTTCTTTCTGTCTCTGTCTGTCTCTCATTTCCCCACTCTGAGATAGCCTTTCACTCGCCTCTCCCCCAATGAACTTCTCATGCTGTATCTGTTGCTGGCATGGTCTCTGCAGCATACTTTGGCCTGGAACTGCCCAGGTACTTTTCACTGTCTAATCTTAACACTGGGGTTGCTTTTCTTCCTGATATTTCAATGAAGTTAACAACTACAGTGCTATAGTTCCAAACAAAAGGTGGGTTCACATCATATGAAAGGGAACTTTCAAGTCAGCTTTCTTGCTACTACGTACATCAGAAAATAGTTTCTCTCTCTTGCTCTTTGGGTATTTTGATATGAATATACAAGTTAAGTAAATTGTTCTGTGGATGCTAGAGGGTTGTCCTACTCTAAAATTTTAACTATTATCAATGAAGCTTCTGTGTTCCTCTTTGTAGATCTGTTCGTTTATGTTCCTGAGTAAATACCTAATATGGCTGGATTGTCTTATAGGAATACATTTAATTTTATAAGAAAAGTGTACATTTTCCCAAAATCACCAAAACATGTTAATCTTGTCTTGACACAGTTTCTGCTGCAAGGCTTGATCCTAGACATTCAACCAGGCAGGCCTTGCTCTGTCAGTCTTAGGAGGAAGACTTCAGCCTTAAAGATGATGATGCTTTCTGGTGGTCTTTGCCTACAGTTCACATATTAAACACACACCTTCTGCTCCTATTTGCTAAGATATAGAACCAAAAATATTGGATTTTCATACTTCTTTGCAAGTAGTACATTATTTGGTTTTTTGAATGTTGAATGAAATTTACATACTCCAAATAAATCAATTGGTTCTGGTATATAATTCTTCTTATGTAAACTAGATGATGTTTGTTAATAAACTATTTTCATCTGTGCTCCAAAAGTATGCTTCTCTCTCTGATTGTGTGGGACTAGAGAGTTAGGACAAGGGCAATATACCTCCTGCAGTACTTTAATATTGGTACTAGTTTTCAGTGCTTGCTGGAGTTTAATGTAAAAACCTACTCTTGCATAGTTTCTGGCTGAAGGTTGATTTTTATCTCTTTAACAAATATAGGCCTGTTAAGCTTTTTCTTCCTCTGTCAGTGCTGCAGGTTCACATGCAGATATATGTGTATGTGTGTATCTATCTTGTAGAATTTATTATCACAAAATTGAACATACTATTATTGTCTATGAAATAATTTTTCCAGATAAAATGTCAAAGTTTTCTGCCATCTCCTTTGAGTTACTCTGTGTATTGATCCACCAAATCTGCTTAACTTATAACCATTAGCTCCACTGTGCTGTCCTTCATGCTATAACTCTCATATTTCTCTATGCTATGGGAGTCAGAAAAGGCAAGAATGTCATTTTCACTTTGAACAATCCTTTATGCATTTAAGAAAATTATTTTAAGTTTACATAAATGTCTGTTACATTTTCACACTTCTCACTTTCAGACTAAAGATTTTCCTTAACAATTCCTTTTGTCTGTTGGGTCCATGGACACAACACTTCCTGGTAACCTCCATTTTTTTCTGCAAAAGTAACTTATTGTACCTTCAGCCTCATTGGCCATATCTTTTAGTGTGAAAACTTGGTTTCAGAATTGATCCTGGTCGAGTTTTCTGGATATTCTAAAGTGTCTTCAGAAATCTACAGTTTGTTGAAATATTCATTTATTTAGAAATTGTTCACCTGTATGAAATGAGTCAACCTTTCCATTACTTTTTGTCCTTTATTTTTGTTCTTGGCAGTTTGCTCTCAGTGTGTCCAACATGACCTTATTTTTATTTATCTGCTGGGAGAATTTTATCATCTGGAGCCTGCTAACACATGATTGATTTCAGGTCATTCAGAGACTCGGAGCTTAGGTAACATCCCAGTATTATTTCCTTTCTAAGGTACTTCCCTATTTATTATTATTTTTAACATCATTTGGTTTTGCTTTAAACTTTTGCCACTCAAGTTCCACCACTTACTTTTAGTAGCATCCTCTGTAAACTTCTCTTGGGCTTAAAGGCACAGGGATCTGTCTTATTATTCTCTTTTCTTCCGGTGTGAGTTTTTTTGACATAGCTGCTTTCATTGCTCACATTTCTAAGTGTTAAAATCATTTCCCCTTCTACTCTAGCCAATGTTTTATAGTATCATCTGGCAGGGGAAAGTCTAAGAGGAAATATTGGAAGCATGAGTTCAGCATTAAGAATTGTACTAAATAAGCAATTCAACAAAATTACTAACATTGATGCTGACTAAAATTAAAAATAAATATGATTTATTTTGCAGTAGTACTGGGATCACTGATTTGGAAACCCAACCAGTTTTATACTTGATATAAAGGAAATTAGTGATTTCCTCTGAGAGATTTTAGTTTTCAGAAAGGCCATCTGGGGAGCATCTTGGATGATGATATTATTTCATTTTAATGGAGACTTTTACCATTCTTTTTATTCCAATCTTCTATAGGAATCACTTCTTTCATTTTACAAAGAAGGTGGTAACAAAATACATGGCTGATCAGATTTCCACACTATCACAGCCATTTCTAGACTATCAGACTGTCACAATAAGATAGTCAATGACTGTCTTAAACAACTTCCTGTTCAGTCTGGCCAAATCAGTTCAGCCAATATTTACTGAGCTCTTTTGCTAAGAGCAGTATATAAGGAATCACAATTTTACTCTCCTTTTCCTGAAACATCCAGTTTAGTAAGTGATCGTGGACAGACAAGGGGTGATTTTTTTTCACTTGCCAAATAAGTGCTTTCAGATCAGTAAACACCCAATTCTACGGAAACACACAGACAGAATGCCAAGCCCTGAATATTGAAGGCAGAAACAGAAATGAGTGATAACAATGGGGATTTCATGTAAAGAGTCTGGGGCTTGGGAATCATGCTAAGCCACAATTTTGAATGTGTTAGATAAAAATCATGCAAGTACTTTCTTGGATATTTATGTGCAGTTTACCACTTACTGGTGGATTTGCCTTGCTCGAGTGGTGCCTTCCTCTCAGTCCTCTGCGAAAGAAGCAGTGCAGTGTTAGCTAAGTAGCTTACTGGCATTCAGATTTAGCATCTATTCATTTGTATGGATGGAGATCACTGTTGATTGGTGGTGCATGTTCTTCATGGAAAGAATTTGGGTAGAGACACGCCTCCCTCTGCCTGCTAATTGGGAGAAAGCAGCCATACTGAATGTAAAGCTCTACACTGTACCTGAATGAGGGGTGTAAGTTAGTTAACTCTATATAGTTTGGCAAGACACTCTACATTCAAAAGGTAAGCTTTGCAATTTAGAGAACATGGCAGCGTCTTTCAAATGCAAAGCAAAAGTCATACAATGGTCAAAGATAACGCTGACAGTAGGTGGGAACTGGTTATAAGAAATATCTTCTTAAATGCAAATGAGTCTAGATCTTAGTCTAAAGATACTGAACCTCAACACACCAGATGAGTACTGTAATCTGATTTAAATGTAAATTCTCATTATATATCAGAACCGGATTTTTTCCATTGCTTATCTAGGAACTTCAGAAGGCATTAAAAGGAGCACAAATGGGCAGAGGGAAGGAACCTACTAGAGTGAAGATTAAGTATGCAGATGAAGTTCAAATTAATATTTCCAAGAATTTAAGCAATCGTTGCATGAATTATCTCATTTGGTTTCTTTCTTCTGACGTTAGGCCTGTGACGCAGGTGTGCGAAGGGAGATGGGGTGGAGTATAGGCAGGTGTCCAAACCAAACTCCTTGCAGAATCACAATCCAATTCTTCCCTGTTGGGAATCAGGCTTTTATTTTCTTACTCCTTACTAGGTACAATGAAAGGAGCAATGACTCCTAGAGACTAGCATGAAACATGTAGAAAATGACTCCTTGAAATGTTTCCTATCAGGATTTAGAAAAGAAAATACAAAAATATTTTGATAATAAAAGTACAGGCAGCCATAAAAATCAGCCACATTGGAAAACTGGAAATTATCAGAGAAACACACAGAAAGATGCATTAACAAAGTTCTCTCATTTAGATAAAATTTAAGCTTCTCTGAGCTATTTAAAGAGCCTTCCCCTTTTACCTTTCTTATGTGAATACCTCTGACCTCTATGAGTAAGAGCAAAGATTTTGGAGATAATCAGAAAATGTCAACAAATTAACAAAAGCATATGGAACTCAAACATACAACGCTGTATATGCATCCTTCTCAGTCAAAGAAAGAAGCAGGAGGGAGGAATGAGGAAAGGCAAGGCACAGGCCTCGGCTCCGTGTTGTACTTCCTCTGCCTTCTCAGACTCACTCCGGCTGCATCAGTTAACTTCTCCAGTGGATCTGGGGACGTTGACTCTGGTCACATACTGAGGAATCTCCTAATGAGGCCATGCTTTTCTTCTCTGTACTCACTTCCTTCTTTCTGTCCATTTTTCTTCCTTAGTTTTTAACAGCCTTTGTAACTCAGTGCCAGGTTGATCACTGGACTATGTCCTAGCAGAAAATATATGTGCAAATTGCATTTTCTGTAATCTGAAAATAGCACACAGTACAGAAAATCCACTAATTTTAAAAAGATGAATACAAAAAAATCTCTGACTGTAGACCCATGGCTAGGCTCATTGCGGGTGTGTTTGCATGCAATATATATGGGATCCAAGAAGCACTCTCTAGGTTCTCATGGGCCAGCTAGAGACCATGCACATTATTTAGTGCTCAGCATGACAGTGTGAGATGATGCTATCCTTCCCACTTACAATGAGAATGCATAATGTCCCAGAAGGAAGATGCTGTACCCTTTGGGTGGATACTTACTTACTTTCCCACTTTCTCTGCAAAACCGCATACCTTGAACAGACCTCACCCTACATGTGCATTTTCTGAAGGAATGACTTTTAAAAATACATGCTTTAAATGGCACAAGTCTAAAAATACTAAACTCCAGATGATCTCCACATGATCATAAGAACTATTAATTAATGCAAACATTGTGGAAAACCACTTTGGAAGTTTCTGAAATATGTAAAATGTATCTACTATATAATCTGCAATCTTAATCCTGGATATGTAATGAAATCAATAATATGTCAATGCGATATATACTCCCATTTTTTGAAGCATTTTCACAATAGTCAATAAGTAAATAAAAGCCCCACAAAAAACAAAACAAAACCCCAAAGTGCCTATCAACTGATAAAGACAATGTGAATATAAAAATTTATAAAATCCTGCAATTTACAAATATCTACATGAATAGAAACAGTAATCATTATTTTAATTGATATAAACGAAGCACAGAATAGAATTGCCACATGGTATCATTTATGCATATAACATAGTTTTAAAGTTAGTGTCATACGACTTGAGAGCAGACTAGCTGCTATCACAGAGTAAAGATAATAGTTGGAATGGAGGATTGCAAAAATATTGATGAATCATATTAAGCCACAGCCGTATAGCAGACAGAAGTTCTGTTATGCTACAGATAGGTGCAGATGTGAATAATGTTTGATATTAGTACCCTCTGTATTAAAAAGGCAGAAAATTATATTTAATGTTTTCACCAAAAAGACAGGCCAATGTGTAAATCTTTGAGTGTAATCTGATAAAACATTATATAGTGCAAATATATATAAAATCATGTGTCATCCAATTAGTTTGTACATAGTCCAATATTTATTTTGATATGCCAGAAAATTTAAATTAAAATATCCAATTAGCCTATCTATACTTGTTGTACATTTATTTGAACCATTTTTTTTTCAGAATGCAAAATTCATAGAGAAATTTATCAGGGACTCCTGGTTTCTTGAACTCTAATGTTTGTTGGGAAAATATGTTTCTTTACTTTTAGATTTAGATACTATTCTCAAAGACTATTGAAATAGTTCAGTAAGAAAATGAATCCATCTCATCTTTACTGGATCCATTAAAGTACATCATAATCTGGCCCTTTTCATTTCTTCAAACTCCATCAGGAAAAGCAATCTACTGAAAATGCTTCAATCTGTATGATTTCCTCTAACATTTTCAACTGATTTATTCGTCCCAACTTTGGCCTCCTACATTTACTTTTTGACTTTCTGTACTTCTTCTCAAATTGCCTCTCACCCAACACCATGTCTTTTAATCACTTTTTATAAATTTATTTTCTGTCTATATTGTTTGAATAATCTGCTGTTATTCTGAATTGCAAGCCTTTGAATATTAACAGTATTTTTGGCTTTTGTAATTCTTTGGGTTTTATTCTTGTTTTTCTGATAGTAACTCTCTGTATTTGGCAGGGCTTATCTCTGTATTCCCACATGCTGAAGTCCTCTATCGATGAACTCCATACCAGTGACGAAATATGACATTTGCAGTATGCACAAGGCCAGTCTCTTCTCAATTCTGTATCATTTAAGAACAAAGTAGTATGTTTCATTTGATTTCAATGAGCAGCGTATGTATTTTTGTGTGAAGGAGTGTTTTGTTTGCATGTATGTGTGTCACCAGCACTCAGTGACCCCGGAGGCCCAGAGGATGTCATTAAGCCTGGACCTGAAGTCACAGAGGATTGTGTGCTGCTCCATGTAGGTTCTGTCTATATAAGGACAGCAGATGTTCTTAGCTGCTGTGGCATCTCTTATCAATAGTTACAAATTATTTAGACAAATGTTAGGTGAGTGATCTTTTTTGGGTGAGCTTCATATTTTCACATTAGTTTTATTATATCAATACTCTATTGAGACTAAAGAGTGACATTATTGTTATTGCCATCGACAATGTTATGACTGCCAAAAATATCCATAGTGAAACGATTCTTTCTGACTTTTGCTCCTTACACAGTGACATCATACTTACTTCTTTCATGCCAAATAAGATTGCCACCACACATATCTTCAAAACAAATTACAACTTATATCTAACACCAAAGTTTTTGTTAACTTTTTGTTTAGTGATCCAAATAAGATGACCTCTTTTTTCTTCTTTTAAGTATCATAGATACATAAGAGAAAAACTGCATTAAATCTAATTATATTGAGATTTTCCTTCCTCCATCACTATACATTTTTCAAAGTGCAGACTATTCCTCTAAGGTTTAAAAGGTTAGTATTTCTGTTCTCATTTTTTTTTAAGATCAATAGAACAAGATGAAGATTTAAGTGACTTGGGCCAAACAAATCTATGGACCCCTGCGACACCAGCTGGTGCTGAGCGTGGCAAATTGTGCCTCCCACAGAGGACTGAACAGCTATACCAATGCGGGTCAAGAATGTGAAATGTAAATCAAAGGGAAGAGCAGAGAGCCAGTGAAGCAGTTGACAGTGTGCAGTGACCCAGAATCTAATGAGCATAAAATGTCAATAAAGATCATAGTAAGAGAGTTGCTGCTATCATTTTGGTAATTGTGTCTCACCATCTAAAGAGAAATAGAGTCCTGAAACAAAATAAGTCATACATGAAGAAGCATCTAACATACGAAATCTGCTCTCTTTCTTACCCAATGTACCATTTACTTGGGAAATGAGGAATAATTTTACACCACTAAGTTCAAAAGGCACTTCCACTGTGTTTGAATAGTGTTTGTAGTAGTAGTGCTTGCATGACTTCTTTCCAACTCCTTATTACGTTGCATTGAATGTGTATATGAAACAGAAATATGACTTTGGCATTTATTCACAGAACTGTTGAGTACATAACTATACTGTGCAGATTTTCTTTTTTTTTATTATCAGTTTATTCTTGTTACATTTCAATGGTTATCCCATCCCTTGTGTCTTCCCATTCTTCCCTCCCTCCCATTTTCCCCTTATTCCCTTCCCCTATGACTGTTCCTGAGGGGGATTACCTCCCCCTGTATATGCTCATAGGGTATCAAGTCTCTTCTCGGTAACCTGCTGTCCTTCCTCTGAGTGCCACCAGGTCTCCCCCTCCAGGGGACATGGTCAAGTGTGAGGCACCAGAGTACGTGAGAAAGTCATATCACACTCTCCACTCAACTGTGGAGAATGTTCTGACCATTGGCTAGATCTGGGTAGGGGTTTAAAGTTTACCGCCTGTATTGTCCTTGGCTGGTGCCTTAGTTTGAACAGGACCCCTGGGCCCAAATCTGCCTATCATAATGTTCTACTTGTAGGTTTCTAGGACCCTCTGGATCCTTCTACTTTGCCATTCACCCATGCTTCTCTCATCTAGAGTCCCAATAGGATGCCTTCCCCTCTGTCCCAGTTTCCTGGTAAGCGAAGGCTTTTGTGGGACATGCCCCTTGGGCTAGTATGCAGATATAAGTGAGTATATACCATTTAAGTCTTTCTGCTTCTGGGTTAACTCACTCATTATGATCATTTCTAGCTCAATCCATTTGTCCCCAATTTTGGGAATTCCTTGTTTTTAATAGCTGAGTAGTATTCCATAGTGTATATGGACCACAGTTTCTTTATCCACTCTTCTACTGAGGGACACTTAGGCTGTTTCCATGATCTGGCTATTATGAATAAGGCTGCTATGAACATGGTTGAGCAAATTTTCTTGTTGTGTGCTGGAGCATCTTCTGGGTATATTCCAAGGAGTGGAATAGCTGGGTCTTGAGGAAGCCCTATTCCCATTTTTCTGAGATAGCACCAGATGGTTTTCCAAAGTCGAGCAGTGTGGAGCCGTGCAGGTTTTCCTAATGTTTTACTGAACTACTTATTCTACTTGTGTTATTGTGAATGTTAATCTCTTATTCATGTTGACTGGACTTAGTATTATGTCGAAGAAAGCACATCTGAGCACAACACTGACTGTCTTTCTAGTGAGGTTTAACTGAGATAGGAAGACCAACCCTGAATGTCATTGGCACTGTCTCATGCGCTGTGTTCCCAGAACGGTTAAAAAAATAGATAGTAAAGAAAGTCAGGTAAGTCTCTCTGTCTTTCTCTGTCTCTGTCTCTGTTTCTGTTTCTGTGTCTGTCTGTCTGTCTGTCTGTCTGTCTCTCTCTCTCTCTCTCTTTCTCCCTCCCTCTCCCTCTGTCTATCCCTCTCTCTGTTTCTTGAGTTTGAAAGTAGTGCCTCATGGCTTTTCTGCCATGACACTGAATCCAGAATACTTTCCCACTTATTTGCTTTGCTTAATTAAGTAGTTTCAGTAGCAATATTATCTTTATGCATGTCTATCTACTATACTTCTCCCCTAGAAAATGTTTTGCCTTCCCCAAAGTTTATGACAGACATGTATGTATAATAACATCCAACAGCATCCTCACCATAGCACCACACCACTCTTCATCACCCTGCTGACTAGAGCATCCTTGGTACCTAACTAGTGTCGCTTGTCCTCCAGACCATGGCTATGTTTCATGTATGGATCTTGAACAAGAATGGAGGTAGATTTTCTCTAAGATTGCTGTGATGATTTTTCTCTTGTCCACAATCACCACTAGTCAAACATTGTTTCTCTTGTCCTGTGAAGCTGTTCCTTGATACATGCTTATCTCCATTCTACATGGCCTTCCTTTTCTCTTCCAAACCATTTCTGTCCTGTGTGCTTTGACACACACACAGGCAATTTTCCAGACCCAGTTCACACAACACTATTCTGAAAACAACAAGACTCAGAGTGTAAACCTGCTTGTGAATTCCTGATATTTTAATTTACTGCATTCCTATATCTTTCCCCATCAAGTTTATTAGTTGCCTAATTTTTTCCAGTGTTTTACTTCATGAAGACTAGAAACAGGACTCGTACTGTGTCAGCCTCCTACCATAGCTTTAAAATCTTCTCAGAGGCATATAGTGGTTTAAACAGAATGAAAATTTTGTTTTTGTTTTCTTTTACCTGTGTTTGTTTGTTGTTTTGTTTGTTTTGTTTTTGTGTTGTTTGGTTTTTTTGTTTGTTTGTTTTAATTTCTAGATGACAGAACTTAGGAATGAGTGTTAACTACTCCAAGTTCAAGGTATCAGAAAGACTATGTATGTTCCCACTGGAGACTATCAGAGAATCCAGGTACTTACTTCTAGCTTTTAGACATTGCAAAGCATTCCTTAATAATAAAGCATTCTTCCAGCAGTTGGAAAGATGTTCCGGAGCAGAGCAGATGAATTTCTCTATGGAAACAGTCTCTTTCTGACACAATAGAGCTCATACACATATGAACTCATGGAGACTGTGACAACATGCACAAGACCTGCACAAGATCATGAAGACAGAGACCCAGGATGAAGAGGGCCAACTGGAAATGAGCTCCTACCCTTAACTAGGAGGCTAATCACAGCTGACAAGCACTTGCAAAAGAAAAATTAGTTTTATGAGTTCCAAGATGGAGGTGCCTACCACACACTATATCTGATCTACTTCACGGAGACCAGGGACCAGATTGGGAGCTCACAGACTGAAGGAACTGGAGAACACTAGGTGAGCGGGGTCCCACACAGTGCAGACCACCGGCGGGCATGGCCTCGGGTCAAACAGCAGCCCACAGAGGACCTGAATCCACTCTCCAGGCTTTGTAACGGAACCCACCTGCAGACTACAGCCGGCCTCTATAGCCCAAGCACACAGTGTGTGATGGTAGAACACAAGAGCTTCTGGCCTGGGAAAATTTCAGGAAAACAGGTGAATCTGTCCTCGGACACCCCCACCCACCACACCCCAGTCTACAAGGAGCCCCAGAGGCTGTGGCAAAGCCCACAGTGCTCACCAACAGCATGTGGTCTGGGCCAGTCTGCCCTGAGCCAGGCAGCTGGCCTCAGCAGACCGAGCCTGCAAAATTGGGCTGATAGAACCCAGCCAGGACAGTCCCCATGGCCTGGCAGGGACTCCCAGGTTTGTGGGAGAAGCTGGAGTGCCCTGAGGGTCTGGAAGGGGGTCTGAATTGTGGCCACAGCACAGTGGGACTGAACCACCAAAGGTGCGCAATCTAGACTGGTGTGATATCTAGACTGATCTGGGCAGGAACCTGACTGTGAGCCACAGCAGAACTGGGCCAGGACAATTGAGCAGTTATACCCTGGCCTGGCAAGTCCCACACACTTGGAAGAGGCTGGACTGCCCCCAGGGGTCAGGACAGAAAATTAAACAGTGGCCCCCAACACAGCTGGTCTGAATCCCCTCAGTAGCATGAAAAGAAGAAAGAAAGAAAGAAAGAAAGAAAGAAAGAAAGAAAGAAAGAAAGAAAGAAAGAAAGGACTTCTCGAAATTCAGTGAAAATTAAGGAACAACATATCCAAATTTGTGGGACACATAGAAAGTGGTGCTAAGAGGAAAATTTATTGAAGTAGTGCCTTTATTAAGAAATTGGGAACATCTCACATAAGCAACTTAATGACACATCTGGAAGCCCTAGGAAAAAAAGAAGCAGAAACATCCAAAAGGAGTAGACATCTGGAAATAATCAAACTCAGGGCTGAAATCAATAAATTAGAAACAAATAGAGCAATTCAAAGAATCTACAAAACCAGAGGCTGGTTCTTTGAGAAAATCAAGATAGACAAATCATTAGCCAAACTAACTAAAAGGCAGAGAGAAACGGTCCAAATCAACAAAATGAGAAATGAAAAGGAAGACATGATAACAGACACTGAGAAATACAAAGAATCATAAGATTCTAATTTAAAGGCATATATGACACAATATTTGAAAATCTAAGGGAAATGGACAATTTTCTTCATTGATTCCACTTGCCAAAACTGACTCAAGAGCAGATAAACAAATTAAATAACTCTATTTCTCCTATAGAAATAGAAGCAATCACTGATAATCTCCCAAGCAAAAAAACACCCAGGGCCAGATGGTTTTAGTGCAGAATTCTACCAGACCTTCAAAGAAGAGCTAATACTGATACTCTTCAATCTACTCTAAAAGATAGAAATGGGTGGAACATTACCAAATTCATTCTATGAGGCCACAGTCACATTAATATCTAAGCCCCACAAAGGCACAGCAAAAAAAAGAGAGAGAGAGAGAGAGAGAGAGAGAGAGAGAGAGAGAGAGAGAGAGAATTTCAGACCAATTTCTCTTATGAACATTGAAATACTCAATAAAATGCTTGCAAAATGAAATACAAGAACATATCAAAGATAGCATTCACCATGACCAGGTCAGCTTCATTCCAGGCCTGCAGGGATGGTGTAATGTATGGAAAACCATCAATGTAATCCACCATATAAACAAACTGAAAGAAAAAACAAAACACATGATCATCTCCTTAGATGCAGAAAAAGCATTTGACAAAATCCAACACCCATTCATGTTTAAAGTTTTGGAGAGATCAGGAACACAAGGCACATTCCTAAACATAATAAAGGCTATTTACAGCAAGCTAATAGCCAACATCAAATTAAATGGAGAGATAGTCAAGAAAATTCCTCTAAAATCAGGGACCAGACAAGGCTGCCCACTTTCTCCATATCTCTTTAATATAGTTCTTGAAGTTCTAGACAGAGCAGTAAGACATCAAAAAAAGATCAAGGGGATCCAAATGGAAAAGGAGGAAGTCAAATTTTCCCTATTTGCAGACGATATGATAGTGTACATGAGTGACCACTAAAATTCCACCAGAGAACTCCTACAGCTGATGAACACCTTAAGCTCATTGGCTGGATACAAAATCAACTCAAAAAAGTCAGTAGCCCTCCCGCATACAAATAACAATCATGTGGAGAAAGAAATTAGGGAAACTACACCCTTCGTAATAGCCACAAGCAATATAAAATATCAAGGAGTAACTCACCAAGCAAGTGAAGGACTTGTTTGAAAAAACTTTAAATCTCTGAATAAAGAGATTGAAGGTGAAATCAGAAGATGGAGGGATCTTCCTTGTTCTTGGATCAGGAGAATTAATATAGTAAAAATAACCTCTTACCAAAAGCAATTTACAGATTCAATGCAATCCCTATCAAAATACCTACACAGTTTTTAAAGACACTGAAAGTTCAGTTCTCAACTTCATATGGAAAAAACAAAAATGCAGATTAGCTCAAACAATTCTATACAATGAAAGAGCCTCCAGAAGAATCTCCATACCCGATCTCAAGCTGTACTATAGAGCAATAGTAATTAAAACAGCATGGTACTGGCACAGCAGTAGGCTGGTTCATGTATGGAATCTAATCAAAGACCCTGAAATGAATCCACACACGTATGGTCACTTGATTTTTGACAAAGAAGCCAAATCTATTCATGGAAAAGGGATAGTATCTTCAACAAATGGTGCTGGTCTAATGGGATGTCTACATGTAAAAAAATGCAATTAGACCCATATTTGTCACTACGCACAAAACTCAAGTCCAAGTGGATTAAAGACCTCAACATAAAACCAGAGACACTAAATTGGTTAGAAGAAAAAGTGGGAACGAGCCTGGAACACAATGGCACAGGAGACAACTTCCTGAACAGAACACCAACAGCCCAGACCTTAAGGTCAACAATTAATAAATGGGACCTCATGAGGCTGAGAGGCTTCTGTAAGGCAGGAGATACTGTCAACAGAATGAAGCAACAGCCTACAGACTGGGAAAAGATCTTCACCAACTCTACATCTGACAAAGGTCTAATATCCAAACTATATAAAGAACTCAAGAAATTAAACACCACCAAACCAAATAACCCAATAGAGAAATGGGACTCAGAATGAAACAGAATTCTCAACAATGGAATATCAAATGTCTGAGAAACACTTAAAGAAATGCTCAACATTTTTAGTCATCAGAGAAATGCAAATCAAAACAACTCTGAGATTCCATCTTACACTCATTAGAATGGCTAAGATCAAAAATTCAAGTGACACCACATGCTGGCAAGGATGTGGAGAAAAAGGAACACTCCTTCATTACAGGGGGAATGCAAACTTGTAAAAATTAATTTGGAAATCTATGTGGTGCTTTCTCAGAAAACTGGGAATAAGGCTTTCTCAAGACCCAGCTATTCCACTTCTTGGAATACACCCAGAAGATGCTCCATCACACAACAAGGACATGCTCAACCATGTTCATAGCAGCCATTTTTAGAATAGCTAGAACCTGCAAACAGCCTAAATGTCCTTCAGTTGAAGAATGGATAAAGAAACTGTGGTAAATTTACACTATGGAATACTACTCAGCTATTAAAAACAAGGACATCCCGAAATTTGTGGACAAATGGATGGAACTATAAGTGATCATACTGAGTGAGGTAACCCAGAAACAGAGAAACTCACATGGTATATACTCACTTATAATTGGACACTAGGCCAAAAGGCATGTCCCATGAAAGTCTTCACTTACTAGGAGATTGGGGCATATGTGAGGACATCCCAGTGGGACTCTACATAAGGGAAATATAGGAGATGGGGAAATATAGGAGAGGGTCTTAGAAACCTAAAGGAAGAACATCACGACAGGTAGATCGGGGCCCAGATGGGTCTTCTCAAACTATTGCACTAACCACGGACAATACAAGTAGTAAACATCGAACCCCTACTCTGATCTACCCAATGGAAAGGGCATTCTCCACTATTATGTTGAGAGTGGGGACTGACTCTGACATTAACTCTGGTGCCCCATATTTGACCACCTCCTCTTGGTGGGAGGCCTGATGGCACTCAAAGAAAGAATAAGCAGGCTACCAAGATGAAACTTGATAGTCTGTGACCATATAGTGGGGGAGGATGTCCCCCTTGGTCACAGACCTAGGGAATGGGAATAAGGTGAAATTGGGAGGGAGAGAGGAACTGGAGGATACAAGTGATGGAATAACAATTTAGTTGTAATCTGAATAAATTAATAAAAGAAAAGAAAAAAAAAGAAAAATTAATTTTCTCTAATGGAGTTTCAGTGGGTTTATTAACCATACTTAAAGGTAGGCATAATGCCCAGGGGTAGATACCCAACACAAATTGTACTCAATGGTACTTTTGTAGACTTTCTGTCACATATTGCTCTGTTTGTTTCTTTTTATGTGTGTGTGGTTTTGTTTGTTTTTGTTTTGTTTTTTGGTCTTGGTTTAAGTTGTATATTTTGTTTTCTGAATTTGTATTTGTGTGTGTGTGTGTGTGTGTGTGTGTGTGTGTTGTATTATACTTTAAAAAACAATTCTGGTCAGGCAGTGGTAAGGCATGCCTCTAATCTCAGCACAGCGGAGGTGGATGGTTCTCTTAGTCCAGCCTCAAATGCACAGTGAGCTCCAGGAAAGGCTACACAGAGAAGTCCTGTCTCCAGAAACAAAAACAAATAAGCAAACATGCATTCTGATTTGCTTTTGTTTCCCTGTTTGTTTGAGATTTCAGGTGGGGTCCTGATAGTCACACTGGTAAGCCACTCTTCTAGAGCAAAACATCTTATACACATTTTTTTTTTTTTTTTTACCAAATAGCCATCTAAGTCTGTGGAGAGCCCCCAAGGACCACACCCTAAGATGGCGCCTGGCACATCACCAGAGCGGCCTCAGTAAAAGACAAACAGGTCCTTATTTGGGTATAGCCCACTGCCTGCGGTAGTTCCGCCTTCATGGACCTGTGAGGATGAGAGACGTGGTGTGAATTGATTGGATGACAGTATGCTTTATTAGTGGGTGGTGGGTGTGATTCGGGGGAGTTGCTTGCATGAAGAGCTTGAATAAACTGCTTGGAGAAGAACTGGTGGTCGAGTCTTTCTTGCTGGCCGAGTGAGGCGCGACATAAGTCAAGCTACTTAAGAAGCCCTTCAACACTCTGAGGCTTAACTGAAATCCATTTATACTTCCCACTATTTTCTCACTTTGACATTTCGAGGAACAGAGAGCAAGTTGGATCTTTCCTTTACAGAGCAGACCTTAAACTATGAGATAATGGCTTTCGTAACTAAAGACTTTATTTGCTGTATCATTCAAAATCAAGAGGCCACATCCATTCAAACATCTTCCACCACACCCTGAGATAACTAATATCACATGTGGTTACTTGAGAGATTAATGTGAATAATATAATGCAGGTCCTAATATATTGATATTCTAAACTTTGTTTTAAGTTTTCAGTATTGTAGTTTTATATAGCTTAAAATAAATAAATGTCTATTCCAGAAAAGTATTATATTGAAATTTTGGAAATGCAAATATGATATGCCATATAAGACCCAACAAAACAAGAACGATTATTTCAAGTTTCCAAATACAAATAGCCAAATCACTATGAATGTAACATTTATATAATTCCTGATTGTCTCATGGTTTTTTCCTGCTGTATATAGTTTATTTTACCCATGTGTAATAATATAAATGTATATGTTAAAAATAAATATAATTAAAAATTTTTTAAATGTAGTTGAGAGTATTGACATGAATGATTATCAGCAGTTAAAGGCAAAGAGGATAAATTAGAACATTCAGATGATAAGAAAGGAAAAAAGAAAGTACTAATGAAACATTTACACAATTCTTAGAAACTGTGTAAATTGATCTGAAACACCAAACTTACAGATTATGACACAGAGAAGAAGATGTATACATCAAAAGTTTAGAAAACATATTCAGTAAAATTACTACAGGATTCCAAGTGATGGGAAAGCCATAATCATCTTGTTACAAGAGTCTCTTAAAGCTGCAGAGATAAGCAACAGGAAACTCTCCACATATATCACACTAAGTATAACGAACAAAGAAATAATACAGAAAAGCTGAAGGAGATCAGCACAAGTTACATACATCTGAAAGCTGGGAGTGGATTTTGTAGTTTTTAAATGCATATACCTGATAAAATTGTGCTGCTTATATCAAAAGGGCAATAAATATTTTTTACTATACAAGCATTAACTGTATAAAATAAAAACATGTCAATGGGAATTTATTGTATTATATTTAATATATAATATAATTCAATTTTCTTATTTTGTAAGAGTTTAGCAATATCTTATCTGGACATGTTGTATATAAACTAAGTTCTCATTTATTTATTTAATGAGTGTATATAAAATATATACATTATTTTTTGGCACAATACTTTTTTCAGTCTATCTCTTTCTGGCGTTCTGTTGTGATGAATACTGGAGAGTGCTAGCCAAATGCAACATAAATATATCGTACTATGAGATATATGTTATGGAGAAGTAGAATGTTATGAATTCTTATGTTTTGGTTATGAGTACTTCAGTGAGTGGTACATGTGTGTATGTGTGTGTGTGTTTGAGAGAGAGAGAGAGAGAGACAGAGACAGAGACAGACAGAGACAGAGACAGAGAGAGAAAGAGAGAGAGAGAGAGAGAGACAGAGACAGAGACAGACAGAGACAGAGACAGAGAGAGAAAGAGAGAGAGAGAGCTTGTGTATGTGTGTCTGTCCGTGTGTCTATGTGTGGTGTAAATATGTATTCATACATTTTCGTTCATGTTGTATGTGTTGGAATGTAAAGGCAAGAGACTGAAGTCAATCAATGTCTTCTCTACCATAACTTTTGACACAGGTCCTGCCTCTGAACCTAACTGATTCATGAGGCTAGCTGATCATTGGGCCCCAGGTATTACCAGATGTATGTTCATTTTTACCTGTTTAGAGCTGGGAATTCAATAGTATGTTGCTCTAGCAAACTTTTCAAATGGCTGCTGGGGATCAAACTCAGGTTTTCTTGATTGCATGGCAGACACTTGATTGACTGAGCCTCTCCAAAGTATCTAGGCATTATTATATTTAATATTAACAATACTGAAACATTTTTACTTTATTTCATTGTATAGATAAAGCTTATAAGAGTTAAACAATTAACTCTGTAACACTGTATAATACAGTGGGTTTGGATCTGTTGTCAGGGACTATAAAGTTGTTTCCTTCACTGAGATTCTGAGTTTCAAGAGCTTTTCTCTATTACACAGAGTGCAGAGTTTCATAAGAATATCTTCATTACTCAATTTCACTAAATAATGATCTTATATTACCTTTCTTTGTACTATGTGTCTACCAAAATCTGGTTTTCTAACCAAGTGTCCCAATTCAAAGCAATAAATTGAAAATGAGATTAGATAAGTTTTATGATTTCAGAAGAATTTAGAAGGGAAGAATATATACATGAAAGGGCCTTGTAATTTTAACTTCTGCTCTATATCATTCAAATCCATTGATTAAGTTTCAGTCTCATCTCAGTATGTGATTGGTTGAAACTTCCTGATATTTTAGTTATATCTATGAAGAAGGGTGTTTGTAAAATGCTTTCTGTAAAAGCTTTCAAAGCTTTTTGTAAAAGAATTGAAGTGCAGCAAAGGAAAGATAAATGTGTTTCTTTCAAGCTTCTTCTTGTTAGACTAAAAGAAGAGTTAGGTGCTGTGAAAGACATTGCAATCCACTGCCTTTTGGCTTTAAAGTCAATGATATACATTAAACTATAGAACAAATGATATTATAAAAATAGTAATCTTGCTTCAACTATTAACTTGCATGTTTTGTTTTTAAATTAGAATACACCACAACCCTGAGTTGAAATTCTTCCTTCTATTTCCTTCCTTCCTTCCTTCCTTCCTTCTTTCCTTCCATTTGTCAGTTTTGTCTTCTCCCATACCCTTTTGCTTTCCCTCCTACTGCCATCTCTTCTTCCACCTCTTCCCTTTCTACTTCCTTCTTTCCCCCATCTTTTCTACTGTTGCAAAAAGTCTCTACCACACTGAAAGAAAACATGCTGGAAGAATCTACACAGGCTCTGGGTAGGATTTATTAAATCTTCCAGCCTGCACTATATGGTCAGAGGACAGAGTATTTCCAAACAAGGGCAGGGGCATCCTAGTGCAAGATTCTGAAGGCAATAAGGCAATAGGATTCATCTTCCAGGAATGATGCATCTGTTGGAGAAATCTATACCCACCCTGTCTTGTAAGAAACTCATCAATAGACTAAGACAAAATGGCATCATTGATTCTAAGCTCTATGCGGTATTAAGGTAAAAATAAGAGATGATATTAGATAAAGGATAGAAATCTGGTTGGTGTTGGGAAGTGTCACTGTTCTATTGCTATGAAAAGACACCATGACCATGGCAACTCTCACAAAAGAAAGTATTTAGTTGGGGCTTGCTTACTGTGTGAAATGTGTAGTCCATTATCATTATGGTAGGGAGCATGTAAGCATACAGGCAGACACGGTACTGGAAAAGTAGCTGAGAGTCCTACATCTAGATTTTCAGAAAGCAGGAAGGAAAAAGACACTGGGCCTGGCTTGCTCTTTTGAAACCTGAAAGTTTACGCACCCTCCCACCCCCACTCTCATTGATATGGTTCCTCCAACAAGGCAATTTTCCTTATTCTTTCAAATAGTGCCACTCCATGGTAACCAAGCATTGAAATCTATGAGGCTATGAGGGTCATTCTCTTTCAAACCACTACAAGGAATAGTTCCAGGGTGTACCAGATGAGAGCAGGAGTATTTTGCTAGTATCCCCCAGTATCAAGTAATTCTTAAGCATCATTGGTACCAAGGGCTAGTGCAAAGGTGATCATTTTGGGAGTGCACCTGAAGAGGAAAGATGGGAAATTAATGTTAAGGAGAATTATAAAAGTAAAACTCAACTTCAGTCTCGAACAAAGGGCCTTGCCTTTGATCTGTATGGAGATTTGAGTCTGAGGTCTCCATCATTTTCTCTAAGAATGTTCTAAATTTAGCTCATCTTGGTAAGTGACCAATTTCATAGATGTAAAATCAGATAAGAGAGGGGGCAGGAATGTAAGCTTTGCCTCAGGCCTGCTTGCTACCTGACCATTTCAGTTTCTGTCTTAGTGCTTTGGTGTTATTGAAACAAACATGCTCTGCTTCAAACATCATTGAAACAGAAGAAACTTCCTTATCAGAACCCTCAAGACAGCAATCCCAGCATCAAAGATCATGGAAGGCCTGAATTATGGAGCAAGTACCTCAGGCTACTTTCACTAGGTAGATGGTCCAATCAGGCTCTCTTGTGTTTCCTTCGTAACCTCACTATGCCAGCCAGGATGCTACACTCTCAAAAGCTAATTACCTTCCCAAGAGCCTGACTTCTTAACTTCATAGCTTTGGGACTATAAGTACAACACAAATTTTGCAGGACACAAATGTTCAAATCTTTGCAGGTCTTTGGAACACTGCTCAAAATGAGCCCTTAAGAGGCTTGGACTCCTTACAATACTGCAGTCCTTGATGGAGTCTTTGTTAGCTATCATCAAGGGCATTTCACATTGCGAAATCTCTTCACTCTGAAATTCAGTGACAACTCAATTGTAAAACACCTGAAAGTCTGTCTCTCTGGACAGCTTCAACTCTGTACTCTTAAATTCTATAATTATTTAAGAGGGGAAGTTGTCTTCAGCAAATACTATGATAAATAATTGCTCTAAGAAATTAATGGGGAGCAGTTTGCTGGAGAGATGGCTCAGTAGTTAAGAACAGTGTCTGCTCTTCCAGAAATCCTAAATTCAATCCCCAGCAACCACATGATGGCTCACAATCATCTATATTGGGATCTGATGTCCTCTCTTGGCATGCAGGTATGCATGCAGATAGAGCAGTCACAAACATTTAAAAAATCTAAAAATTAAAAAATTAAAAATTTAATGGGGGGATTATACATCTTGCAATGCCAATATGAACAGCCATATCGTATTTGTTTTACCCTGGCACACATCAATTGACTGGTGTTCTAGAGCCAAAAGAAAAGAAGCATTTGCATGTGTTTATATCCTCTCATTTTTTCACTCTGTTTTTTCCAAAATTTGAGGCCACTGTATCTATATTATTTTATTTCCTGGTATCCAAGTTATTACTGACTGTATAGGCAGGAGACCTATGTATCAAACAAAAGGACACTAAACAGTTACTTAATATGCAGCAGAAGAGGGAGAGTATAGCCAAATAGATCATTTAAAAGCTGCACCTAATAGTCTCCGAGTCAAGAAGAAATTTAAACATAATTGAGGCGAGGGTTTACTTGTGTTAGATTGTGCTTTAAATGCTTGGACCTCAAAATGAAAATAATGTAACTCAGCTGCGTTAAAACACAGCTACATTTTAAATGATAAAATATTAAGAGTATTTAGTTCTTGCATCCTGAAATCTTATAAATTAGGATGGGTAATATTTCCTTGTAGGGCATAGTTGGCTCTAAGGCCAGGAAATAACGGTTAGTGAGGGCTCTTGGAATATTAGCTCAGAGTATGAATTTATTGCAATTTTTGTCTATTCTAGAATCTATAGTAAACATATTTTAAATATTAAATTATTTTTAAAGTTAAGCATTATATCTGAGTAAGAATTCAATAACTGTTGTATGAAAGATGATGCTTTTGAAACATGCAGAATTTTGAAGCTAAGCTTTTTGTTTTTCCCATCATTTCTTATTCTTGTTTCTGGAATTAGCCAATCTAATAAATTTATAGATAGGAATTATATATTTAGCAAATATTTTATTAGTTTATTATAAGAACCTAGGAGCAAAGCCATTTCACATAGTGGAAAAGCAGTGAATGATCTCCAAAGAACTCTTGCTTGACCTTCAAGAAAATCACATTTTAACTGTGAGAGGTGTGTTTTGAGAGTAAACTCAATTGTATGTATTTCAAATCTTTTATCTGTTATGATGCTTACAGAAAGAAAGTAAAATCGTTCTTCACTGTGTCCATATATGCTTAAATATGTGTGGACTTGATAACTCACCAGGACTCAGAAGAAATAACCTAGAGAATTTAAACAGCATAGGAAGATAGGAGAAACACACAACAAGATAGATATCTGTCTGGACAAAATACAGGAGATACTGGGAATATCTGCAGATATCCTCTGATGGGCAGACCAGTTTGATTGTGGACAGCAAAGCCAAGAACATTTGACTCTGATCTGTGTGATGAGGCAGTGTAATTGGTGACATGGAGTTTAGTGACATTTTATATAAGCCACAATGTTCATCTATTTATCAAGTAATATCATACTAGCTATATTTCTTAATCATAAAAACACCGTGTCAGCTATCAAAAATTAAATAACTCAAAGTGTCAGTTTATCTACAAATAATTTAGCTATCTGCAGAAACTATGACTCTTTAAGGAAGGTTAGATTACACAATGTAATCCTGTACAATAAAATGTTCACATGAAAAGGGGTTTAAAGTTTACCTCCTGTATTGTCCTTGGCTGGTGCCTTAGTTTGAGCGGGACCCCTGGGCCCAAATCTGCCTATCATATTGTTCTACTTGTAGATTTCTAGGACCCTCTGGATTTTTTTAAGGACAGCAAGTAGCCAAGAAGAGACTTGATACCCTATGAGAATATATAGGGGGACGTAATCCCCCTCAGGAACAGTCATAGGGGAGGGGAATAATGGGAAAATGGGGGGGGGGGGAGGAATGGGAGGATACAAGGGATGGGATAAACATTGAGATGTAACAAGAATAAATTAATAAAAAAAAAAAGAAAAAAAATGTTCACATGAGATAAATGTGACTCATTCTTAGTAGAAAAGTCAACTAGGAAAACCAGGCAAAGAGATAAAGTCATCAGTCCAAGAACAAACCACAATTTGAAAGATTCAAAGACAATGGAAAAGGGAGTGTTTAACAGATTACAGCATATATATATATATATATATACACACACACACACACACACACACACACACACACACACACACACACACACACATATATATATATATATATATATATATATATATATATATATATATATATATATATATATCCTAGACATTCGCTCTGAACAAACATCAACTATTGCCTGTGAGTACGTAGCAAATCTCAAGATGATTATGCTGAGGAGAAAAATTTTAGCAAAGAAGACCTCCTACATGATTCTCTTTGTAGAAAATGTTGGACTGACCTGCAGCCCCAGCTCTCAGCAGGAAGCAGGTGTGCTCTGCAGGCTCCATTAGCACTGTCTAGCCTGTGAGCTGGAAGGTTTTATTGACTGCAAAGGGTGGAGAAGAGATCAGTTGACATCTGGTATGAAAATCGCTACAGTGTACAGAGTAACACTACATCTCCAACTAGCTATGACTCAAATGTCAATACTGCCGAGGCTGTGAAATTGAAAAATCCCAGTGATTGTATGTTAAAATCATACAGCAAGAGGGGGACCTTTGTAAAGTTATTAAATTAGCATGTGTGTTTATTATATTGGTGATCACATGTTCTTAGACAGTTGTTCAAATACAACAGTGTTCTTGCTACCGGTATACCCTTGATTGATTACAAACATTGAAAAGCACAAGCACTGTCACTTCACTTGTCAGTCCCTTTGCTAATTCCTGGTTCTTACCTCTGCCAGAAATTCTCTTTCTAATCCTCTCTTGACAACCTCAGGAAAAACATCACTTCCTTACGCAACCCTTCTCTTACATCCTGAACAAGGTGCATGCCTGGGTACTACAGTCTTAAAACACAACCCCATTAGTACTATACTGGTACTGAACAAAACTAAACATAGGGAAAAACTTATAAAAATGATGTGAAAATCTACTCAGACAAACTAAGACATGGGATAAAATTAAGCCATATATTCTGATTAACTGCTTCCATGACCACACCTTTAATGTATGAATATTTTTATTAGCACTCCACACTCTACGAAAATACGACAAATTAGATTAAGTACATTTTTGTTGAGTTTTCATTAAATATTCAGTACACAGAAAGCATTCGCAACATTATTCTCTGGTTGCAGTGTCAATTCCGCAGCAAACAGTACTGCCATTTGATCAAGAAAATGGCTTTATCCCACACACACTATTGACTCATTGCCAAACTCTCAGAATTATTCTTCTTTTGTCTGCTCAGGTAGTGGACATGTGTGTTTTAGATGATTTTGACAAATCATAGTATGAAAATTATTTAAGATCACAGCCCCTGGGGGCTAGGTTCATATTTAATGATGTGCCTACCACAAAAATATGAATGGACAGTATATAAACTAGTATAAGGATTTAAAAATATAAAGAAAATAGAAAGAACTTACTAAATAAAACATGTCACACGTGCTACCTTGAAACAAGTCTCAATAATGCCTTGCTACACTGACTTGACTCACTATAAAACAAAGCTACATTTTCACATTCCATTCAAAGGGGAAACAGAATTGTAATAAATTATTTTTAACAAACATCTGCCTGATTATTTTGTTGATTAGTAGTAATATTTACACATAGCTCAAAAATATTGTCTTCAGCGTATTTTCATACAAATATATAACAATCACATAAATATGTATGAAAACATTGTAACATTATCATTTTAAAGTATTAAAGTGTTTTGTTCTCCTTCCGCTTACCTGAATGCTTATACAGCTGAAATTTTTCCTTCACTCAAAATCCAACTTCTTTCACATTAAAGGTAGCATTTTAAACAATTTAAATGCATTTTCTAAAGGGGAATATGATATGCTGGGGAAAAGTACACCAGAAGACACTAAGTTATTGAGAGTATTTCATATGCTATTAATTCAATTTTTGCATGTTTATGAATTGGGACAACTTTCTAATTGTTAATATGAATCTAAGATAGAAATAGACAAAGGGAATTATAGAACAAAACTGCAGACAGCATGCTCTGAAAAAGGTATTACAAGAGCATGTGATATAGAAACAGCAGCAACTGAGTATCTACTTTGGAGATAGCTGCTTCACTAAAAGAAAATAGCCATGGCACACCATATGTACAGAAATGTGTTGGGTGAAAATACAGCTATTAGACAGGTCCAGCTTGCTTTGCATTGCACCCAGCTGTGGTTATTACCAGAGCTAAGAATTTGTGGCTATGCTCCTGAGAATTCTGTCCCATGGGATTTATGTTGCATCTGTTTGCCTAGAACACTTCTCATTTTCTCCAGAGGATGCTTGTTGAGAAGCTCATTATTGATAAAGATTTTAAGAAAACTAAAGGGCTAAAGCATACGCATTAAAATCCAGTTAGATCATTTCATGTTATAAATATATTAACTCACCATGCCAGATCCCATAAATATCTATTAAACTATTATGTATCTACTAGCAATACTACAAACTCATCTAACCAATATGAAAAAAATTAAGAAGCACCCCAGAAGCAAACAATACAAATTTTTTCCAAACTTAAGGTGGGATGTCATTGAGACAATGTAGGCTGATGATAAGAATAACGTTAATAGTAAGATAATCATGAAGGAGATTCTCATGCATATGTCTTTAACAAGAAGCAGACTTCAGTCCCAAGTAGAACCAAGACAGAACATTGGGGAGAAAAATGCAATTAATTTTGTTCAACATTTATAAGAATAAATTAAGAAAATCTTCACAGAGAAGAAAATGTTGAACTGGTATTTTGAGGGACCACTGAGTCAACTGGTAAGAAAAGAGGCATTAAAAATTTTAATATGATGTTTATATTTATTCCAATCAAGGGACAAGCACTAAGACTTTGTGTGTATTTAGACAGTCTTGGTAATGCAGGAGATAGTCCTGAGTCTAAGTGTCCTTACTAATCACTTTGGATATACAATTTATTGGAGCCTAATAAATAATCATGTTTGGGCTGAAATATCTGCAGGATAATACATGATCAAGGAGGTGAAATATGTTCAAGAAAACATTACATTTAAAAGATGCATTAAAAAGATATTGTTGACTGATGAATTTCAAAGATACTAATAAAACCGCGCTGTTGGAAAGTCGCATGGGAATTTAAAATACACCACAGCAGTAAGAATACCACCTATAAAGATGTGGGGAGAGAGGAACACTCCTTCATTGCTGGTGGGAATGCAAACTAGTACAGCCACTTTGGAAATCTATCTGGTGCTATCTCAGAAAAATGGGAATAGGGCTTCCTCAAGACCCAGCTATTCCATTCCTTGGAATATACCCAGAAGATGCTCCAGCACACAACAAGAAAATTTGCTCAACCATGTTCATAGCAGCCTTATTCATAATAGCCAGAACATGGAAACAGCCTAAGTGTCCCTCAGTAGAAGAGTGGATAAAGAAACTGTGGTACATATACACTATGGAATACTACTCAGCTATTAAAAACAAGGAATTCCCGAAATTTGTGGATAAATGGATTGAGCTAGAAATGATCATAATGAGTGAGTTAACCCAGAAGCAGAAAGAATCAAATGGTATATACTCACTTATATCTGCATACTAGCCCAAGGGGCATGTCCCACAAAAGCCTTCACTTACCAGGGAACTGGGACAGAGGGGAAGGCATCCTATTGGGACTCTAAATGAGAGACGCATGGGAGAACAGCAAAATAAAAGGATCCAGAGGGTCCTAGAAATCTACAAGTAGAACATTATGATAGGCAGATTTGGGCCCAGGGGTCCCGCTCAAACTAAGGCACCAGCCAAGGACAATACAGGAGGTAAACTTTAAACCCCTTCCCAGATCTAGCCAATGGTCAGAACATTCTCCACAGTTGAGTGGAGAGTGTGATATGACTTTCTCACGTACTCTGGTGCCTCACACTTGACCATGTCCCCTGGAGGGGGAGACCTGGTGGCACTCAGAGGAAGGACAGCAGGTAGCCAAGAAGAGACTTGATACCCTATGAGAATATACAGGGGGAGGTAATCACCCTCAGGAACAGTCATAGGGGAGGGGAATAAGGGGAAAATGGGGGGGGGGAGAATGGGAAGATACAAGGGATGGGATAAACATTGAGATGTAACAAGAATAAATTAAAAAAAAAAAAGATGTTGCAAAGCCTTAGTAGGGTGTTTTCTAGTGCTAGAGGAGACAGTGTGTGATTCTTCCAGAGGGCAAGGAAGCCAGAAGACAAGAAACTGCTGGTGCTATTGACAGTGTCCTTTGCCTTGCAGAAGATTCTCAGTTTCATAAGGTGCCACTTATTAACTGTTGGTCTAGATCCTGAGCTGTTAGTGTTCTATTCAGGAAGTTATTTCCCGTGCCAATGAGCTCAAGGCCCTTCCCCGCTTTCTCTTGTAGCAGCAAGACAAAGGACACTGTTAATTGAACAAAATGGAAACCTACAGATAAGGAAAAAAATATTCACCAACCCTACATCGGACAAAGGGACACTATTCAAAATATATAAAGAACTAAAAAAAAAAAAAAAAAAAAAAAAAAAAAAAAAAAAAAAAAAAAATTAAATACCAACAAAAACAAACAGAATAGCCTAATTAAGATATGGAGCACAGAGCTTAATGCAATGTTTAATGTCCTCAATTGTCAGGGAAGTGCAAATTAAAATAACTCTGAGATTTCATCTCATCCATCAGAGTGGCTAAGATCAAAACCTCAAGTGACAAAACATGTTGGTGAAGGTGTAAAGAAAGGGGAGCACTCCTCCATGGCTGGCGGGAGTATAAACTTGTACAATCACTGTGCAAATAAATTGGGTGCTTTCTCAGAAAAATTGGAATAGTTCTACCTAAGATCAGCTATACCACTCCTGGGCATAACCCCAAAAGATGCTCTACCATACAAAACTATGTTCATAGCAGCTTTATTTATAATAGATGGAATCTGGAAACAAGCTAAATGCCCCTCAACCAAAGAATAGAAAAAGAAATGTGGTACATTTACACAATGGAATACTACTCAGCTATTAACATGGAAATCATTAAATTAGGAGGCAAATGGATAGAATTAGAACATAACGTCCTGAGTGAGGTAACCCAGACCCAGAAAGACATACATGGTATGTACTCACTTATAAACAGATTTTAGCTATATATACAGGATAAACTTACTAAAATGTATAGACTCAAAGAAGATAAGTAATAAGGAGGACCCAAATGAGGATTGTTGTATAATATACAGGTCACCCAGACCGCAAGACTCCCAAAAAAGACCACCAAGACTCAATATGGATGCAACATACACAGGGTCCTTTATTACAGCCTCCAGCTTGGGTCACAATCCTTCTTGATGCGACAGGATAGGAGAGTGACACTGGAGCTTCAAGGGTAATGGGTTTATAAAGGGAAAAAAAAAAACATAAGCTCGTGTGGGTCACAGGAATGTTAACCTTTAGGCAGGCTGGGTGGAGACTGGATCACAAGAGAACATTTTTTTGTTTGTTTGTTTTAATCTCAGAGGAACATTGGCTGCTGTTTGTGTCTGGTGGAGCTTCTGTAGACTGCTGGCAGGTGCAGTTTACAGCAGTACATGGTCACTCCTGAAATGCAGGGAGAAATAAGGGTCACCTAGAGGACAAGTTCTCACAGAAAATAAAGACCATGGAATTAGTTACAGAACATACAGAACTTGGCATTAGTTTGGTCCTTACAGTTGCTGTTAATTTAAAGGTATGGTCTAATAAATGTTTATTATTAGCCCTATAACTATTATGACAATACTCTCTAACATACTCTCAATCAATAAAAACACAGATACCTGTTAAATTTTAAAATTGCCTTGCTTCACCTGGGGCAGGGGAGCTATTAATCCCCTAAACTACCTTCCATATTTTCCTGCCCCAATCCCATGCCATCTGATTCTAATAATTTCTATCAAGCTACCTCCCATCCACAATCCCAAGTAATTGATAATGTTCTTCATCTGGGCAAAATCCTCCATTCATGACATCAATGTACTTCTTATTCCATTTCTTTCCTTCTCCTCTTCCTCTGCTGTCTCCTCCCCTCCCCAAGATCCTTCACTCCCTAAGCCGAGGAACCTTTGCCACTCATACCTTCTTAAAACTCTGCCCAGGTATTAGCCTTCTGTTGGTCAAACAGGGAGGCAAGGTATACAGGTTCAATGTAGCAAGGAAAGGTTGGGAGCCAATAATTAGCATCAAAATATATCAAACCAAACCTCCAATAGAGGATACTTAAATCTCATTCAGAAGTAGAAACAGAATAGACAGAGGTAGTGGGTGAAGAGATGAAGCAACGAAGGAGAGGGAGCACAGAGTGAAATAAGAGATCAGACCTGGAGAGATTGGGGGTGGGTATGTAGGACACAGATATCCGACAGAGAAAAGAGAAACCGTAGGCAGGGGTGTCTCAGTAAGAACCTGGAGACCTAAGTTAGGATAGGCTTCTGGGAGGATGTGGGGGTGGGGGTAGAGATTCTAGCTGACCCTCCTAGCAGCAGGGCCATGGAGAATGAAGAGGACACCCTCTAAATAGACAAGACTCCTAGTGGAGGGAGAAGAACACCAACTCACCCACAAAGATGTTGACTCAAAATTTACCCTGCCTACAAGACATGCAGTGATAAAGATGAAGCAGATAGAGTAGAGATTGTCCCAACCCAAGACCCCACCCCTTGTAAGGGAGCCAACCAATGAAGACACTCTTCTATGCTTGCAGAAAGGATCCTACCAGAGTCGTCCTCTTAGAGACTCTACCCAGTTGTGGACAGAAACAGATGCTGAGGTTCACAGCCAGACACTGGATGAAGTATAGGGTGTCTTGTGGAAAAGGGGTGGAAGGCTAAAAGGCCCTAGAGATGACAGGAACTCCACACGAAGAGCAACAGAACCAACTAACAAGGGCCCGGAGAGGCTTATGGACCTGAAGCACCAATAAAAGGCCGTGCATGGATTGGTCCTCGGCCCCCTACACAGATGTAGTCTATGAGAAGCTCAGGCTTCATGTGGGTCCTCTAGCAAGGTGAGCAGGGGCTGTCTCTGACGTAGACTATGTTGTCTGCCTTTTGATCACTTCCACCCCGGTGGGACTGCCTTACCAGGCCATAGGACAATAGGGCAAGCTCAGTCCTGTTGTGACTTGATGAGCTGGGGTGGGTGGGTAGGGGGCTCCCCTTTTCTGACAAATAGGGGAAGGAGGGAAGAGGGAGAGAAGGTGGGGCTGGGAGGAGAGGCGGGAGGGGCTGTGGCTGGGATGTAAAGTGAATAAATAAATTAATTAAAGAATAAAATAAAATGCATGCCAATTCGAGACAGAACTAAAGAAAGAAAGAAAAAAGAAAGGAAGAAAGGAAGGAAGGAAGAAGGAAGGAAGGAAAGAAAGAAAGAAAGAAAGGAACTGCTGATGATTTCTAGTAAATTTTATCATATCTATAATTTTTCCCCAGTAAAAGTTGTCAAAATAGTAATCTGTCCAATTAAGATAACAAAATCAGCCTCAGGAGCTTTAAACTCTGATTTTTAAAAAGAGACTGCTGTCAAATTCGCCTATGAACTTACATCCTTTTGCCTCAGTCTCCCAAGTGATGGGATTACAGGTGTGAGCCATCACACCTATCTTCTTTATTTTCAAACACACAATATACCCTAAACTTCTTCTAAAAATTACTCTCATACAGAACTGGGTATATTAGAAGTAAATTTTATTTGTTTTTTGTTTTTTTCTAGACAAAGTTTCTCTGTGTAGCTTTAGCTGTCCTGGACTTGCTTTGTAGACCAGGCTGGCTTTGAACGCACAGAGATTCGCCTGCCTCTGCCTCCCAAGCGCTGGGATTAAAGGTGTGCATCACCATGCCCTGAGGCTGATTTTGCAGCGTGCTGTGGGATCTGATGGGGTTAGAACTTACCGCAGCCTTCCTCAGCAGAGTACTTTCCTGCTTGCGTTAGGGGTGGTATGACCTTCAAAAGGCAAGATGTGAACGCATCTGCCTTTCAGCTCAAGGCTGTGCACATAGTAAGTTCTTAGTTGCTAGTTATAGTTTGATTATTTGAGGGTTTGTTTTTTAAATTCTGACATGATAGATATAAAATAGTATTTATCATTGTAGACATCAGGATGTGTATGGTGGCTTGGAAATACAAACACAATGTTTAACCCTCAAAAAAAAAAAAAATAACAAGAATGTTTATAACCTAGGTCTATATTTGTGTAAAGTAATAAAGCTTATAAAATAGTTAAGATTTTCCCAACACAAATTGTATAGATATTATAATGATGGGATTTCTATTTCTGTTGTTTAGACACACTCAAATAAGAAAGATTACCAAGAGAAAATTTCAGGTCTTTGTCATACATTTGATTATATGTTTGGTGTAACTGTAGCTGCAGAGAGCTTGGTCAGCTACTCTGCCCTTCCTTCAAAAACTTGACTCTGTCTTATATTATGGTCTTATTCCTTCA
This sequence comes from Acomys russatus, assembly GCF_903995435.1. Classification (NCBI taxonomy): domain Eukaryota; kingdom Metazoa; phylum Chordata; class Mammalia; order Rodentia; family Muridae; genus Acomys; species Acomys russatus. The sequence continues at coordinate 12,958,436 of NC_067150.1, forward strand.
TCACTGTTGTCTAATAGGGTGCTGTGCCTGCTGATTAGCTGTAGCATATGAATTCATTTGAATGATGCCTATATTCTCTCTTTAAAAAATGTTCATTTTTAATTCTTTATTTGTACTATTATATTATAATTATATTGTTTCTTGAATCTAACTCTAAGAACTAATGAGAGGACTGGATATTGCTAAAAGGCCGGTGGCTAGAGTCGCAAGCTTCTTCTACAAGCACCAGCCCACCTCCACAGGCACCTGCCCGTCCCAGTTAGAGTCACACAGCCACAGATAGGATTCCTCTAGAAGCCTTTAAAAGAGCCTGCAAGATCCCTTGGTGGCCACCATTTTATGTGGATGGTTGACCCCTGCATGTAGGCTATTTCTGCAGCATAAAAGCTCTTTGTTTTTTGCATACCATTTGAGTCTAGGGTTGTCCTTCAGCAATTTTTGGACCCTTACACTATTTTTTCTTGTGAGCTAAGGTGAAATTCCCCAATCCAACTAAATACGCTTAGGAAAGTCCCCTAGAAAGGAGCAAGTCTGAAGCCAAAGAGTCAATACCTAGTCTGTTTTCTTATGGGACTGATGTTCTCTCCATTGTCTTTATTTTACATATGCATATATTTTCTACTCTCAAATTTTATTACTAATACATAAAACAAGGTATAAAATTTTACAATCTATATCATTTTATAGCTAACATTCAGAGCCTTAAAGTGTTGTAATTATATTATAGTCTCCAAAGTTAAAAAAGAAACACTGAGATTATAAGAGGCATTATCTTAATTGAAGTAGACTCACGTGACATGATATTAATGGGTAAATTAATTTAATAATAATTTTCAATAAAATGACTTTAGTCATCCAATCAGCACTTTGAAAGATTATCCAACAAGAGTGATGATAGCATACCTGTAATTCCACTGAGCAGCTACAGACTGTGGAATGAGGTGTTCACCAATATCTTCAGCCACATGACAAGTTCAAAGTCAGCCTGAGATACATGAAAAAATGAGGCAATCAGCCAATCGAGAATCTTCCTTGTGAGTTTATTTCATGGTTTTGTATTGGTTTTTTTTTTTTTTTTAGTCCAAGGACAAGGAGAAACATCACGGTATTTATGGGAGGTAAAAAGTAAAAGAAAACGAAACCCCACAAAACATATTATAGCTTTATCATAAAAATTATGTTAGGGGCAGGGAGTGGTGGTGGAGGATTTAATCACAGCACTTAGGATGTAGAGACAGGTAGTTGTGAGTTCCAGCTCAGCCTAGGCTACAGAGTGAATTTCAGGACAGCCAGAGCTGTCTCAAAAAAACAAAACAAAACAAAACAAAAAACTAAAACAACAACAAAAATATGTTAAGATTCTTTTAGAATGTTGAAAGACAAAATAATAGCCTTACTATCTTTAAGAACCACCAGGTACTCCACTCACTGAAATGGTGATGAGCTGATAAATATCACTTGCATACACGTGTTATCAGGAAATGGCCAGACCAAAGAATACCTAAAGAAGACTTACAGGACAACAAATTTAGAAATAAAATTACTGAGAATAAAAATAAAACTATGCAGGTTATCACAATGACGAAGGTCATCTATCTGGAGAACAACTGCAACACATTTCAGTGATTTCTTCACATGTGTAAATATGTTTATGAATTCGTATAAACAAACCATGTCATTTGCCACCACCAAACTCGTGGGTCTGTGATCAGCCATCATTGCTAATTTAGTCACCCTCTAGGTATTATCTTTGAGAGATTTTTTTCCCATAAGGTTTACCTGAGAAAGGTCGAGCTCCAGAAATAAGCAAAAAGAGAAGATCAGGAATGGAGCTGTGCACCAGTGTGCATCTTCTTCTGCTTCCTGCCTGAGCTGCAGCATTCTCCTACGGACATGACTTCCATGCCATGGCGGATCCTGTCTGTGAGGTAAACTAGACTCCCCCTGGATCTTTATCAAGTACATTGGCACAATGATGAGATAAGTAAGTAGCGTAGGTCCCTTCCATACTATCTTATTCAGAGAAAGTTGTTTATCATTGCATATTTGAGGAGAAAAACATGTCAGCAACCTCAGATTTGGTATATGCCTTTTTTAGGAAAAGAAGTAAGTATAATTAATAGAATTATTGTTTTTTGAGATTTATGTGTCTTTTCATAATTTTACACAAGAGATACATACTGAATCATCTATAAGTAATTTGTCAGTATCTTTTGGAAAGATAAAAAGGTTTAGTTAGAATCAAATGAAAAGGACCAAAGCTTACAGAAAGGCTGACCTACCTTTATTATTCCAAATGATCTCTAGTGATTCTTTGTATTGAGCTAGTAGCCATGATGGAAACCATATTTTACATAATTGCTTAACCTGGCCAGCTATAGAGGCACTTTTCAAGGTTTAAGATTTTTTTTTAGAATAGCATTAACAAAAAGAATTCTTTAGCAAGACATAAGCACTGTCCAGAGTAAAAGATCTGCCTTGCAGCCTTACTGCTTAGCACACAGGCCAGGGATAAATCAGATATACAACTCCTGCTGAGGAAGGGGAAGACGGTAGTCTATTTTTGTGGGCATAGAATTTGGATTAAATAACCTATACATCTTCTGCCTACAGAGGGAGAAATCCATGGAGTGCAGATGCATTTGCTTCAGCACAGCTTTAAGTATCAAATTCAATTCGGAGAAGAAAATTTTGAGCACAAAGGAGACTTCAGAGGATAATAATGCACAGAGATGTTAAAACCACATTCTCAACTAAATGAAATGAGCACCACACTAGAGGGAGTTGAGATAGAAAACTAGAGCTGACAACTTATTCACCAAGGGAATGAATGAATAATACAACAAGTTATCTCCACCTGTAGCTCCCAGCATTTTTTAGACACAATAGAGAGAAAAGTCTTGTAATTTTATGGAGACTTCTGGAGGATAGAGCATGGTACAGCATAGATGTCTTTCATAAATGTCACATGGATACATTAAGGGATTTAAAGAGGCAAAGAAGTCATTAGTAGAGCATGAATATTGAATGTCTTTTTGAGAATGACTATTTTCTCTTCAAATGGAGGAGTTTTCCTTCTGTGCAGAGAAGAAAATAGGGCGAAGGCTAGCAAAGGTCCTCTTTGCTTTTAATCTCACCAGGTGCCAGTCAGTCTGTTAGGGTTTTTTCCCATTTTCTTTGTATTCTTTTGAGTGGAGCCAAATGGCAGACTGTGAACCTCTTGTCTGTGCTTGCTTGTTCAGTATTCTAGATTCCTAATAAGTCTGGCCATTCAGCCTCCTTAGCGTGGAGTCATTGAGATAGTGTCTAGATTTCAGAGCAAGGACAATACTAGGATGCTTACCATTTTTATTGTGTGAAATATGCTGAGCTGCTAATTTGCCTCTTCTGATTTGTCTAGAATTATCAACTTGATGCCAAAGGACACAGAAATTTTTGTTGTGGAAATGCCAAAGGGAAAAACTCTTACCTCATTTTCCAGGGCCTGCTTCTAATTTTGACCTTTTTGGATTTGTCAATCTACACATTTGTTAATGTGGATTCTCCTGTGGAGACAATAGAGTGTAAGTGAATTTGTTCACAGATTCAGAGTGCTGGATGTTTATCCACGTAACTACTTAGGCACAAAAGACAACAGTGTTTACTTCCAAAACAGGACACTGAAAAATAATGTCCTATAGCTTCGGAACTCTGCCTTTCCCAGAACAAGCCTTCTTCTGCTCCTCCTGTTGAATATACTATTAACACAGTAATGGAAGTAAGCCAGTTATCTGAACTCTTTCAGTTAGAAAGTAGCTTCTAGAAATTTGACTTTTCACTCAAAACAGGGATAAACGACAAGCTATGGAGGGGCCAGTAGAAGGATTGTGAATCTTAAAATCTGTGTGAAAGTAGTGAGTGACTGGATTAAAAAACACACCTAAGAATATAAGAGTGAATATGAGAAATTGCCTGTAAATAAATGATAGAAGACTAAATTTATGGATATTGTTTTACACTATTATGTTTCTGAATAGCATTCTGTCACCTTCAGAATCCTTAGCCTTAGTCCACATATCCCTGTATCCATCAGAATGGCGCATGCTATTATTTGATGAGTAGCCATATAAGTCTTAGTTGCAATAAGCAACAAAGAAAAATGCCACCATGCAGGTGTACATGGATTAAGGATTCAGAGTAAAGCACGTTATTGTAGATTATCCTGGGGGTCAAAATACAATCATATGAAGACTCAAATGTAAATCATTGGCTCATAACTAGAGCAGGAGTTATGCTCCTGACTTTTAAAAAATTACTGTTGTATGTATGCATGTGTGTAGACAAGTGCATCCCAGAGTGCACATCAAGAGGGAGTTCACTTTTGATGGAGCTGGTTCTCTCCTTCAACCATGTGAGCTCCGGGGCTTAATTGCAAGTCATCAGGCTTATGTGGCAAGCTCCATGTCTACTGAGACTTCTTGGCCCTGCTGTAGACTTTGAAATGTTCCTGAGTTGGAAATTAGGAAATGGATTATCCCATAGATGCAACCCAGTTAACTCCTTGAATTCCATGCAGTGCTGCTCACAATTGATTTCTGTCATCATTAAGTGTGAAAACACATTTGGGCTCTTTTACTCACTTCATTTATAATAATTTGTTATAACAATTAGTGGGACACTTTTTTTGACTGATGATTGATGTAGCATAGTCAATCTCACTGTGAGTAGTCCCAATCTTGGGTAGGTAGATGTGATTTATATATGAAAGGTAGCTGTGTATTCCCAGGCAAGCTAGCCAATAGGAAGCCTTCCTTAGTGGGCTCTGTTTATGTGCCTGACTCAGGGTTCCTGCTATGAATTCCTGCCCTGGTTTCCCTTAGTGATTTTAATCACTTCAGTAGAAATGAAAGTCAACTATTATACTATTGTAAGATGCACATTGAGTTGAATCAACCAAGGTTGTGGCTCAAGAAATAAACATTAAGAGTTGTCTCTAAGCTGAGAGGTGCTGGTCCATACCTTTAAACCCAGCACACAGGAGGCAGAGCCAGGCAGATCTCTGTGAGTTTGAGGCCAGCCTGATCTACAGAGTGAGTTTAAGAAAAGCCAAGGTTACACAGAGAAACCATGTCTCAAAAAACAAAGCAAAACAAACAAAAAGAAAAACAAAATTTGTTCTCTGATGCTTTTGCCTGGTCTTGGAACTCTTTTTCTTCTTTTGAGTTGCTCTTTCCAGGCTCTATATGAGGGCTTTTGCCTTGTCTTATTAGTTCTTTCTTTGTAGTGTTTGGTTGTTATCTCTTAGAGCCCTGGTCTTTTCTGAATTAAAAACAGAGAGGGAATGGATCTGGTGGAGATGGAGGGAGGGGAGATGTGAGGAGTGGAGGGAGGGGGAATGCGGTCAAGACTTATTGTATGAGAGAAGAATCTATTTTTAATAAAAAATTTAAAACTGCATAATCTAAGGCCACGTGTTAAATATATAAGCCTACAATGAATACATGTTAAAACTGTCTACGAATATTAACTACTTGCACACATAATCATTAACCAGTAAAGGCTGAGAAGCTGTTTAAAGAGTATTTATAATTTAAAAACTGTTATCTGAGAATGGGTATAAAGAAGAAAAATGTGGTATGATTGTTGCTACCCCAGGTGTTTAGAAACAAAGGAATACGTTAGAATAGATGTCAAGGTTGAATAAAGTAAATTAGAAGTCCTGGGGGAAAAGAAAGAAAGAAAGAGCCCATAAGCCTTTCAGTGTTTTGAAAGACATTATGTGTGATGGAAGGAATCTGGAAAATAAATTGAGGGCTTCTTTCAAAACTCAGCTATTCTTTCACTGTGTTCATGGCCACATGCTCTCTGCTGCAGGCATAGCTCCTGCATGACATATATATTTTTCTAGAGATGATCAGTGACTACAGGACCTGGGTGTTTAAATGTGGATTTCTCAGATGGAGGTCCTGGCATGAGGAAACAACTACAAGCATCATATTCTTACTCCATAACACACGAGACATTGAGATCTGAGAATGAAATTAATTATGCCCAGGAATGAAGCCAGCACATGATTTGCAAATGTCAGGAATGTCATGTAACTGGAGGTTAGTATTTGGAATAAATCACTATAAACCAGCATAAGAGTCACACTTCAATAACATGGCATAGTCCATTAGCTTAGCTCATCCATTTTAACTCTTCAGCTGCTACATGTGAGATCTTTGTGAAATGAGCATGTCTGACTTTAAATTTCTTTAGAGAAATTCCTCAAATATAGCGATGAACTAGTAATACCTCCATGATGTAAAATGGAGAAATGTAGGCTTATATTTTTCAAAACTTACTTTATTTAGGGCTCTCGAACACTTCAAACTCACTTCTAACCCACGGACCAGAGGGAGGGGAGAAAGTTGTTACTAGGAAACAGGAGGCTGTGGACCTGTTTAGATGTAGTTCCCTGTGCCAATTCCACTCTGCTTGCCAGCCATCCAGTCCAATATCCAACACCAAACAACAACAGGAATCCACAGTGGTAGCAGAATCCACCTGAAACAGCAAGGTTCTGCTGGTCTGGCATGAGTCAGCCAGAATCAGCTGGAGAACTGTGAGAAGTTCTCTGGAATGTTTCTCTGTGAAGTGAAGACCAGCAAAGACCAGAAAAGAGTTGCACATTATAACAGTGTAGCAATGCAAAAACCAACCTCCTACTGTCCATGGGGTTCTATTTATATTCTTCCAAACATCATGTGCCCTGTCATGTGTCTGCTCCCAGAAAAACATCACTTGCTCTCTCAACAACACATCTTCCATAAAGACATCATGTGCCCTCTCACAAGACAACTCAGAACAAAACATCATATGACACAACTAAGTCTTCAAAGAAACCAGAAACTTCCACTTCATATCCCCCTTTCTGTTTAAAAAAAGAAATTGTCTTTTTCTCTAACAATAACAATCTATACATAATGGAAATTATGTTGAATACAGCCTAGTCATTCTTAAATGGATATAAGCATACCAAAACTTTGCCTAAATTGAACTTAGTAGATGACATATTTAAGCGATGGATGGTAATGGAGATGACAATTTTTTTTTTGTTTTTTGTTTTTTTGTTTTTTTGAGCTGACAATTTTTATGAAAAGTTAGTAAGCCAATTCCCTTAGTAGGAGCTGAAAAGAGAGCAACAAAAAGATGATGAAACAGGGACTAACTACACAGCTAAAGCAACTTCAATAGTCAAAGAAAACAATAGGAAAGCATGGCCTTTGAGAGTAGGCTTCATTAAAATATAGCACAAGTTCACAATTACAAAAGTGATTTGATTATTTTTGGAAACTATTGATCATATCAAAATAAGGGTATACTGGAGATTTGTCATTTTTCTCAGATGTCATACGTGGGTATATTTCATTAATCATATTCAGGTGTCACCAGAACAATACATATCACTCACCAGAGATTAATTGTTTCTTACATAGATATCAGTTCAATAGGGTTTTGCCAGTGTCTCAAAGAGACATTCAGAAGGTCAGATATTACTCATAACCTGTAAACTGGTTTTCCAAATGTGGAGTCTTGACAGGGAATGGATATATATCTGAGATATTATTTCAGGATTGGTATAAGTGGAAAGAAAATGATTTATAGCTAAGATATTTAGATTGTCTTATGATAAAATAATCTTTGTTGATGTTTTCTATTGAGTTGATGCAAAGTTTTAAGAAATATTTCTATAGTAGACAGTAAAGTTCTATCTCTAGACAAACCAAGAAGGGTTGTCCTGTCTTCTAAAAGTAATAAAATAATCAATCCAGTTTTTAATGTAAACACAGTAATGTATGAATATCTCCAAATAGGCTAGCAAGCAGAAATATGTAATATTATGGTTCTGATTGCATCATTGTACCTCCATTCTCTGTTTTCATAGATAATCAGACATAATTATCAAGGTAAAATATTTGCCTTTGCTGGCTTTATCAGATAAAAAATGTTCAGAAAATGTGGCTGAGAAAACAGCTCTAAAATCAGGTATTAAATATCTCAACCTAAAGACATACATACAAACAACATAACACAGACAGAACATATTAATGTGACTTAGGCACAGGAGAGCTGGCAGGCTGACCAACCCAGTTATCACCTAGGTGCAGAATCAGGGCTTTGAGTTGGGCCACTCCAACATCTACCCGTGAACAAACTGCTAGAGCCCATGAATAGGCTAGTCCTGCAGAAGCAAAGTTGAAGGATTTCCATGGCACAGGGCAACAACAGAGTATCTGAGAGGAGTCCCAGTGAAGATACAGTATTGGAAGTGTAGCAGAAACCAGAGGCCCTGAACAAGACCAATGATCCACTGCAATGAGCATTTGCAAATAAAGCTGTTTGGGCAAAAGCAAATAACAAAACAACAGCTTCCACGGTGAGATTCTTTCAAAACTTTTATTTATTCTTTTAAAAATGTTTATTGTTTATTTTCTTTTGGGGGGCGACAAAGACAGAGGGTGGATATGGAGGGACAAGGAGATGAGTGGGATTAGAACACCTGTTAGGAAATTCACAAAGAATCAATAAAAAGTTAAAAAATGAATATATACATATGAATATACAAGTACGTATATAACAAAATTTAATGAATAAAGAGATTCTTAATTTGAGAGTGTTTGAGGGAGGACCAGAGGGGGAACGAAGTAGTTATAATCTCAGGAAATAAAAGAAGTCATGCTATTAAAACATCTAAATGATAATTTTAAAAGTCTTTATAGATTCACCTTCTTTTCCATGTAAAATCTATGAATATCTCCAAGATAGTCTAAACCATGTGGCCTCACACTATCAGTTAAGCAGTAAGAGCTATTCTATTATTTTTTTAAGTTTAGCTCCAAAACATGTTAAGAAAAAAAATAAAATTGGACAGAAAGTTTTTACATTAATATATTTTATTTTAAGTTTTGTTGTTATCTCTTATAAACCTGCTCTTTTAAAATGTTAAACAGAAAGGTAGTGGTTCTTGATGGGGGAAAACTAAGAAAATTAGATGAAAGGGAAACTGTAATCAGAATATATTGTATGAGAAAATAATCTGTTTTCAATAAAAGGGAGAAAAAATAAAAAATAAAAATAAAATTAACTAATAAAAAGAGAAGATAATAAGAGAATCTAGTGCTGTATTTATAAATTGTAATATGCTAGTGAGTTCACATTCCATTGTGGGTACTTGAATGGGGCATCCATCTGCTTTGGTTTGAGTCTGAAACATCCATTATAGGCTCGTGCATTCGAACAGTTATACCCTAGTTGGTTTTGCTATTTGGGAGGTTATAGAACAATGGTTCTCAACCTATGGGTAACAACCACACTGGCGTGGAACAGCTCTTTCACAGGGGTTGTTGGTTCTGGTGTCATGCAAGAAACACCAAACACACCCTGTAGTGGAGCAAAAAGTTTATTTTCCGGGCAACAGGTACTGGTGGACAGGGATGTGGTTTCAGTCTTGGGAATGAAACCAAGACCAATAGCATGCTTTTACAGTCTTTCTAAAGAAAATAACAACAACAACAATAACAACAGCAACAACAAAAAATAAATAGAAAGGCATGGACAGGATGGCAGATAGCAATCTTATCTGAATTTGTTGGTACCAGATGGACACATTTTTTATAAGGCAGGAGTCAGCAGGATGTAATAAAGACCAAGGAGTCAGCAATGTGTGGAGTCAGCAACAGCAATCTATTTTAGGATTGGAAACAATTCTCTGTCCTTGGATAATAAGTGGTTCCTTTGTTCTCCCAGAACAAAATGCCCGTGTGTGTGTGTGTGTGTGTGTTTGTGTGTGTGTGTGTGTGTGTGTGTATGTGTATGTTTTAAGATGGAGGACAGGCCTAAGATAGAGTTTGCTTTGCTAGTCCTTTCGCAACCACCTAAGACCATCTGAAAGCAGAGATATTTATCTTATGATTCATAACAGTAGAATTACAGTTATGAAGTACAAACACAAATAATTTTATGTGTATTTGTGTGTTTGTGTTTGTGTGTGTGTGAGAGAGAGAGAGGGAGACAGAGAGAGAGAGAGAGAGGGAGACAGAGAGAGATAGAGAGGGAGACAGAGAGAGAGAGAGAGAGAGAGAGGAGGGTAGAGAGAGGCAAACTGAATTAAAGGGCTACAGTTTAAAAAGGTTGAAAACCACTATTATAAAACCTGTAAAAGATGGAGCCTTGATAGAGGAAGTATGTCTCTGCAGATCAGCTTTCAGGCGTTCTAGCCCTACTTTCTGTTTTCTCTCAGCTTTGAGACAACTGATATAATGTGTCAGTGTAGCCTCACGTTCCTGCTATCATACATTCCTTGCCAATACAGAGTGTATCCCCTCTAAAAATTATAAGCTACAACAAACCATTTCCCCATTCTACCTGTCTTTATCTATGAGATTAATACAACCCAATATCACCTGGGAAGGAAGTCTCAGTAGAGGGGTTGTCTGTACCAGACTGACTTGTAGGTATGTCTGTGGAGAATAAGTTGATTATTGATGGGTATAGAAAGGCACAATCCACTGTTCCCAGCATCATTTCTTAGACACGTGGTCTTAGGCTATAAGAAAGCTTGCTAAGCATGCACCTAGGACCAAGCAATTAAGAAGCACTCTTCCAGAGTGTTTGCTTTTGGTTCCTGGCCTCAGGTTCCTGCCATTGAGTTCCCTTTCAGGCTTTCTTAAACAACGGATTATGACCTAGAAGATGAAATAAATCCACTACTCCCCAAAGTTTATTTAGGTTACGGCATTTGTCACAGCAACAGCAAAGAAAGTAGTAATTTTCCATGTGCTGCTTTTGCTCAGTGTGTTTTATCATTGCAACAAAGGATAAGAGAACACTCTCCTTAAGGTGTTTTCTTTATCACAACAGAGATGAGACTAGATGTCAACCACCAACAATGCTGTTAAGTAACAAAGAGACACACCTAAGACAAGTCTTTAAGAGCCTTTCCTGGAGGCATGAAATGAGTGGAAAGACCATGAGTGGAAAGGCCCCCAGGAGAATAACCAGGCCAGATATAGTAAGGTCTGAAGAAAGAGCAGCTGTTTTTTCCTGCCTGGCTTCTTGACTCGCTAGAGAGTGCATCTGTTTGTTGATGACATTGCTACCACTGTTGTCTGTCTGTCATCCTACCTCATCCTTTGGCCCTCTCACTATCGACTGACTACGACCAGCTTTTCAGGAGTCCTCCAGGCCTTCACTATCAGAACAGAACTGCTGAGAAACATCCAGCCTCTTGGATGAACAACTAGGCGGTTCCCAGCCTCTCCGGTGGGCAAGAGGCCATTACTGTGTTACACAACCCATCTATTTAAAAGATAATCTGAAATTTTCTTTTGTAGTATGTATTAATTCTGTCAGTTCTCTGGAGAACCTATTCCCAAGTGGTCCCTTTAAATGTTGACAGGACTCTGAAAGTTCTGTGTTCATCACTGATTGTTTTTCCCCTTTGCTGCTGTTTATAAGAGGATTTAAATCTCCTCATTGCACCACCATTTCTAGATAGGCAAGACAGATGTTAAGCCCAGCACATCTACGTTGTCATGAGTCAAGTTTCTGGAATGAAAATATGGATTGTCATTACAGAAAACCAACCTTTTCCTTATACATCTCAAATTACGGATTATGACAATATTCACTTCACAGGGAAGCTCAGTGAAATCACTATAACTGATGTTAGAATCCTCAGAATCCTCTAAATAGAACCCTGTACCATTTATTTTGTCATTCCCCAGCTCCCAGAATACTCTCATACCTTAACTATCAGTAATACACTTTCTTCTTAGATCTGACTATTTGAGGAATTTTAGATGATATATGTGGCTGGCTTCTTTCATTTAGCATGTTTTTCAATATCCACTGTATTATAATCAATACTTATAGTCCTTTAGTCTGTAGATAAAAATTTGAATTATTTATTTTTACTATAAATAATATTACCTAATATTTATGTGGATCTTTTCTTTTATACTGTTGTTATCATTTGTCCTAGATATTTAATTAGCAGAAATTTTAGTTCACATGTTAATTCTATGGTTAATTTTTAAGGGAGTTTCCATATACTTTAAAAGTAGCTGTTCATTTTACAGAGTTCTACCAGCAATTACAAGGTTCCACATGATGCCCAGATCCTTATCAACCTTTTTTTTTTTTTTTAATCAGGGTTTGCATTTATCTGAGTATTGTGAGGACCAATTTGTATTTAACTAATGTTTGATAGTTTTGTGTGCCAATTGGTGTACAGGTCTTCTCCAATCAAATTTTTGTTGGCTCTTTTCCTGTTACTGGCCTGGGGTAAGAGTTCTTTATCTTCTAAATATAAATACTTCATGAATTCTCTTACACTATTGCTTTCTTTTTCCCTTTTATGGTGTCCTTAGAAGCACAGAATTTCAATTTTTTATTAAAATCTAATCTTGCTATTCTGTTCTATATCTTTCACTGTTAGTTCAACATCTAAGACATACTTCTGAAATGCAACATTGTGAAATGCATCTGTACTTTTTAACCTAGGACACTTTAGTCTTATTGTTGCATTGAAATCTAATTCACTCTCTTTTGCATATGGTATGAGAAAGGTACCACATTTTGGCACATAAGAGAATGTATAAACTGTCTCTTTCATGATTAATGTTAGCACAAGCTTTGGGTCCTGCTTCCCATAAGACATAAAAGTTGAAAACGAAGCTGTATTTATAATTATTCTTTAGGTTTACTAAACCACAGTTGCTATGGTAAGGAACACATATATAAGAAACCTAAATTATCTTTGTGAAAATTATACCATCCCTTTTAACTTTATGGCTTTTTAACCATTGGGATATTACTCTGAGCTTATTTTTTTGTAAGATAGACATTATATTAAACAAAAATATCACTGTACTGAAGGTTGACTAAAGTCATCTGCTGAATAGCTCATTAAGTTTTTATAAATTACTAGGAACAAATATAGCTATTATAGTTTGTGACATTTCCAGTACTCCTCAGGCCACATCTCTGGGTCGGGTTGACTTGTTTTAGTGGATGTAAATATGCTTTTGTTTTAATCCCAAGTGGGGATGTGAAGCAGACTTTTGCAAGGATGTGCAGTGTTTGTCTGCTGGGAACAGATTTGTGCTTGTGAATGACGCTTGGTGATTGTCCATTAGAAGGAGGAACTGCCTCTTGTAGGAGGTTGCCAACTGTAAAGTTATATATATATATATATATTATATATATATATATATATATATATATATATATATATATATATATATATCTTCTTTGTTTTTGCATCATTTGGCTGTTCATAGCTCCACTTTGAGATGTTCCTAGAGAGAAATGCTGCTTGGAGGTTCTGAGTTCCAGCTGCTGTGGTTGTAGTCAATTTTGCACTGCTATTTAACAGGTCTACTGGAATACTGATGATGAAAAGTAGAATCACTCCAAATGCCTGAGTCTAAAAAGGACTACCTCTCCTGTCTTTATTAAGCTATTTTTTTCTTCTATCTAGGGTAGGTGGGTTGAATGGAAGCATGGGCATTAAAAGAACCCCAAATGAAATAGGTTTGTAAAAGTAGTAAGCCTGCATTTGTTAATCCAGCTTCTTTCCAACAGGAATTAACTTCAACTTTCTGGCTTCCTCCTTTAACTCTCAGCAATTTAATGTCCTTGCCTTGAAATTGGTGTTATAATTTATTTAGTTATCAGTGACACTAAAATAGTAGCGACAATAAGATATGAAAATACCATATTCTGTAAATGGATTCACTACATGAGGGCAGCTGCTGTCATATAGGTTAGCATGCTTTCTGCATTGCCCTACCAACAGCCAGGAAAAGTAGGGACAAATAGTTTCTGGTTTTCTTCCATCATTATTCATAGCTTCCAGCAAATTAAGCAACTGAGTTAGCCATACGCATTTAGTGAACTAGTATTAACACAGAAAATGTTCGAGTAAGTTCATGGGAAAAGATATCATTATCTAGTTGCCACAAACCAGGGTGCTTATTTGAGACACTCATATTTATGTATGCATTTGTATACATGTGGGTGCATCAAGATATGGAGGGCTTAAAATGTATCATTAATAAATTTTTATATTAAAAATACAAATACACATGTATATCACATGTATGTCAGTGTCTGTTTATTTGGAATTTCTATTTATCTTATTTAAACATCTGCATGTCTGTATATGGCATTTATTAGCCACATAAGTTCTCCTAAACCTTAAACAATTGTAGAATCTGAGACACATGCCTTTTATATGAAATAGCACATTTGTATTCTTGTCTTGATGACTTCTCTTAAATCTGAAATACATGTGATGAAGAAGATAACACCATCACTATCAATAATTAAAGCAGTCAAAAGTAACATAGTACCTGTAAATAAAGTTTTGAAGATAGAAACATATATATTTTCTGGAAAAGCCCCATAATTCAGCTACAGTAGCTATAGATCCAAAAAAGATATCATTTAGCTCTGAAGATAGATTTTATAAGACAATGAAATAGATTATAAGATACAAATTTTAAACCATGTTCTAAATATCTAATTTTCGACATATCCAAAAACTCCAAATTCTATAAATTTTTTATATAAAATGGGAAGCAGTTTTTAATACATTTTCTTTTATAATATCAAAGGACATTACAGAGAACTCAATAAAAAAATGAATCCCAGTATCTGAAAGGTCAGATAAGTTCAGCCCAAAACTGTTGGGCATGGAAAGGTCTGCAAAAAAGAAATGTAAATTTCGAATCCATGAGGATTACTATACATTATGAGATTTCCTGAAACAAAACAACAACAAATCCTACAAAAAGCTTTTATAAACTTTTCAAAAACTCTAAATTTCATATAAATGACTTGAACTTTTTTATAAAAATATTTTAAAAAATCAACACAAGGTAAAATACACTATGAAAAAATCAGCCACAAAATACAAAAAAAAGTCATTCAATTACTTCATGTTTCTCATCAAAAACATACCACAGATTTTGGGAATTCCTTGTTTTTAATAGCTGAGTAGTATTCCATAGTGTATATGTACCACAGTTTCTTTATCCATTCTTCTACTGAGGGACACTTATGGATTGAGCTAGAAATGATCATAATGAGTGAGTTAACCCAGAAGCAGAAAGAATCAAATGGTATATACTCACTTATATCTGCATACTAGCCAAAGGGTCATGTCCCATGAAAGCCTTCACTTACAAGGAAACTGGGACAGAGGGGAGGACATCCTATTGGGACTCCAAATGAGAGAAGCATGGGAGAATAGAAAAGTAGAAGGATCCAGAGGGTCCTAGAAACCTACAAGTAGAACATTATGATAGGCAGATTTTGGGCCCAGGGGTCCCGCTCACACTAAGGCACCAACCAAGGACAATACAGGCGGTAAACTTTAAACCCCTACCCAGATCTAGCCAACGGTCAGAACATTCTCCACAGTTGAGTGGAGAGTGTGATATGACTTTCTCACGTACTATGGTGTCTCACATTTGACCATGTCCCCTGGAGGGGGAGACCTGGTGGCACTCAGAGGAAGGACAGCAGGGTTGCCAAGAAGAGACTTGATACCCTATGAGCATATACAGGGGGAGGTAATCCCCCTCAGGAACAGTCATAGGGGAGGGGAATAATGGGAAAATGAGGGGGGAGGGAAGAATGGGAGGATACAAGGGATGGGATAAAACATTGAGATGTAACAAGAATAAATTAATAAAAAAAAATTTAAAAAAACATACCACAGATATTCGTCTTTAAAATGTCTATTTTTAAGTTAAACTTTTCTACAAATCAAAATAATTCATCTTTTACCCCAGGTTTTAGATGTATGCCAAGATAATAAGCAGCAATTGCAATCAGCCATTGCTCTTCCTCCATCACACCATTGTTTAAACTATCAAGTCACAATTCAGAGCATTGCCAAGGCCTTGACTTTAGCTAAGCTTGACTTTAAATTCTTCTCTTCACCTCGTCCTTTCCTTTCAATTATCCTCCGCCTTTCCTCACTCCCACTGAGCTGTCAAGAGTTGAAATACTGTGATATGAGATCATTGTCTCTGTGACTTTAAAAAGAGGAGGGTTTTCCCTGCACCATCATCAAAGAGAATCATTTACAAGCTGGGAGGAGTAAAACCCTTCAGGACTGTTATTTTTCTCTCTGAAACATCAGGATCATTTGAAATAACAGAGAACTTTGTTTTAATCATCTTTTTCTCCTAACTGCATTATTAAGGCCCACACTATACAATATCTTGTTTTGTTTTGCTTGCTAGTCGGTAACTCAGAAACATACCCCTATGGATGTATGCGTAACTCTGCAAAGATAAAAGCAAGGATTTGGGAGGTAATCATACTGATCTCACTGAGGAATAACAAATAGCTATAACTTACTTAATAGAGGAGAAATTTGAGAGGAGGGCTACAAGGTTGACACCATCCAGTCACAATGACATTCAAGACCTCTGCTGGACTCCTGAATCTCAGGTGACCAGGCATCCCTGTGGGTCACAGCTCGCTACTCTTTGCCTCTGCAGAGGTTCATATTTAGGTGAGAGAAGGTAAATGGTTTCCTTGATCTTTGAGAAGATCCATCGTAAAGCCCGCCAAACCCATTGGTAAGACCACTCAGTTGGGAGCTCGCATGCCGAGGTGACAACTCAGTCCCCATACTGTCCACCTCCCCCGTCATGGGCACTGAGACTTAAAATTCAGATATCTCCTTCTTGTGCCACAGTTAGAGCAAATGTAGAGAACGTTGCTGGCCTTCAAAATCTCAGAAGTAATGATCATAAGAATGAGTAAAGCAAATGCATAAAGTGAGAGTGGTTCATTTCTGTGCTTTATAAAACACGTCTTCCTTGAACACCAAAACTTACATTTTTTTAATACAGTGGCAGGTAGATCTCTGTGGTTGAGCCCAGCCTGGCCTACAGAGTGAGGTCCGGGACAGCCAGAGTTACACACAGAAATCCTGTCTCAAAAAGTAAAAGAGAAAAAAAATTATATTTTAAAAATATATTATATATATATACTTATATATATTATATATTATATTTTTTAAATGTAAAAAAAGTGAAGGAATTATGTATAATGGCACACTGAGCCCAGGTTTTTTAAATGTTTATTTATTTGTATTCTGGTATGTATATGTTATTGTACCATCCCATTCTGGGAATATGTACAGAAAAACAACACATTTCAATTATGATTTATTTAATTTTTAGCTTTAGAAAACTGAACCTATTAATATAGTCACTGTGACACTATAATACATTAAAACACAATGACAGGAGGTGTCAGAGAGATGTGTCTGTGCAGGTAAAACCACTTGCTGTACAAGTTGAAGGACCTGAGTTAATCCCAGAACCCTTGTGAAAGACTAGAGGCAGTTGTGGGTACTTGGAATCCTAGTACTTCTCTATTGAGATAGGAAGTGAAGCCAGCAGAGTTTTGGAGAAGCTTGCTTGCCAGTTACACTAGAGTACACAGCATAGTGACAGAAAGAAAAACAGAAAAGCAAAACAGAAACTCTCCCTCAAATCAAGGTGAAAGACAAGAACTGATTCTTCAATGCTCTCTAACCTACACGTGCATATCACCACACTTGTAA
Source organism: Acomys russatus (assembly GCF_903995435.1). Lineage (NCBI taxonomy): Eukaryota > Metazoa > Chordata > Mammalia > Rodentia > Muridae > Acomys > Acomys russatus. The sequence goes on from NC_067150.1 coordinate 12,976,056, forward strand.
GCCTATACCACGGACATCACATACATAAATAGACACCTCTCTCTCTCTCTCTCTCTCTCTCTCTCTCTCTCTCTCTCTCTCTCTCTCTCTCTCTCTCTCTCTTCCCTTCTCCACCTCTATCATAGATACCAAAATATAATCATAAAAGCCAGGGCTAGTAAGATGGGTTATCAGGTAAAGGCCCTTGCAATGAAAGCTTATGAGTTGAGGTACATTCTAGAACCCATGGTGAGTCAAAGTGAAATAATAAAAGCAAATGACATGACCTAAATATAGTATATAGTGAAGGGCAATGGGCCAAGATGTTTCAGATAATTACAGAGGCAGGAATATACATTACTATGTAAATGCCATATATTATTGCGTACATCAATCATTGTGTAAGCATGCCATACATGTGTGAGAATATGAGCATGTGTAGGCTTTGAGCTTTTTAAAACCTACTACTCTATTGGGGGTTCTTTAATGCTTATACCTCCCTTCCAACATATATACCCTGGATAGGGGATAAACGTGGTTACTGGGAACAGGGAAGTAGACCTTTTTAGACTCAGTTCATTCTTCGTAGTCAGGATTTCAGCAGACCAGTTAAATAGCAAAGCAGCAATTCACCAAAGGTGACTTCAACCACAGTTGATGGAATGCAGAGCAGCAGCTAGAACCCAGAACCTCTAAGCATTCTCTGGAGCATTTCTCTCTAGGAATGGTTTGAAGCAGAACAATGAACAGAAAATTATAGGAAAGGATGTTAAGACCAAAAAGCCAAAACTTCTTGTTTGGCGCGTGTGTGTGTGTCTGTGTGTGTGTGTGTGTGTGTGTGTGTGTGTGTGTGTGTGTGTGCGTGTGTGTGTATCCTCTCAGAGTCTGTACTAGGATGCTGATCAGTTGGAAAGACCATGCTCCTACAAGAAGCAGTTCTTCTTCTAGTGGACAAACTAAAGCACTATGTGCTCTTTCAAAAGTCTTTTTCCAATGGACAAATACCATACACCCTCACACAAGTCTGTTTCATATCCCACACTTGGGATCAAAACAAAAACATTTTATCTCCACTACACAGATGCCATTGAGAAAGCAAGTACAACATAAAGGGACCAGTATTAGTTCCTACTCTTGTTGCTGTGACAAAATACATGGCAAGAGCAACTTGAGGGCCTGAGCTGGTTTTTTTTTTTTTTTTTTTTTTTTTTGGTATAGTTTGAGGACTAAAGTCTTCCATGTGGTTGGGAAGAGATGACAGGCTGACATTGGTGGAGAAGGCCTAGTTTTGCGAATGGGGGCCTAGCTGTTTACAATGAAGAAGCAAATAGGAAACAGAATCCATTACTGGGAACCACTTCATCCAAGAGCCCTCCATTTGCTGAAGGCTCCATTCAAATGTTCAAACTGATACTATTAGTGAGGACCAAGTGTTCAAATGCATGGGCCTATGAGAACCATCTTCTATTTAAAAACCAGCAAGAAAAAAAAAAGAGAAGAAAGAATAATTAATAAGATGGAGTAAGTCGAGCAAATTGTTATAATACATAATAGCTCTGAAAAATATGTAACTACTAAGTCAGCCCATGGCTTATCTGCGACCAAATTTCAGTGTGTTGTGCAGGAGAAAGGCAATGTTAATAGGAGATGTGATTCTATATGGGGAAGAATCAAGCATTCACCAAAACACTGTTCAAAACCTGAGAGTTGTGAGGATAGTGTGTGATGGGGGAAGATAAATTCAGCATGGATGAACAACCCAGTGTTCAGACAGTGGAAGCCAGAAGTCAAAATATGAAGTCTGATAACCACATGACAAAGTCTATTTTCCTTGGCAATTATCAACTCAAAGGAAATGAATAAACTGATTTGGGTTTTGACTCTTCCACAAAACCTGAAATATTCTTGATTTATTAAATGTCCATATAAGATTAAAATGGTTGGGATTTTTTCCTAAAGAAAAACACTCAAAAAGTCCCATATTTTATAAAAGTATTTGATATTTTAAGTGTAAGAATAGGCCATATCTGGACATAATGGAAAGTCTGAGATGCAAAACAGTCGAGAGAATCACAAAGCATATGCTCAGAGATGTCTGTGTCTGTGTGTGTGTTAAAGAAATATATACCAATATATACTAGGTGGCATGCCTAGTAATGCACTTTGTTTTCCTTCACACACTGCGCTGCTCCAAGAATTTCTCTCTTCAAATATGAAGGTGAGTAGAGCCTGCAGAGGCAGTATATGAGAAACCCTCAGTCCAGTCAGATTAAAGCAGTTTGCTCTGGTAAAAAGACCATGCTGTAAAATGAGAATTATAAAGATTCTGTAATAAAAGCCCACGGATGTGGCTGCGATGGTGCCTCCCTTCTGACGACGTCTGCTTTCAGTAAGCCCAAGCTCTTTCTTCTCATCCTACAGGATGCAAAATGAAAATATGTGCTAGGAGAAAATGGGAAGCAGTCTCATGCATTTTCTTTCACAGTATCAAAGGTCATTACAGAGAACTAAATAAACACATGCATCCTAATATCTGAAAGGTTAGATGAGTTCAGCCCAAAACTGTTGAGTATGGAGATGTCTGCAAAAGGGAATTGTACATTTCTAAGCCGGGACCATCACCATACATTATGAAATTTCCCAAAACAAAACAACAACAACAAATCATACAAAAAGCTTTCCGTGGAAGCTTTCACAAACTTTTCAAAAATAGTTTTGTGCACAAACAGTTACACTTACTGAAATAAACTATCTTTAAAACAAGCAAAATTTAATAATAGTTGCTATCCATTAAAAATGTGTTTACCTAAAACAAAGTTTTAACAGTAGATTCTAGAAGAAATTTAAGAATATTTGTAATGTCCACCCATCTAATGGGGCTCTGTTCTAATAGCTACTAGTAATGTTCATCATCCATTGGCTACTGTGCTGAGGTCTGTGGGTCTGTGGTTCTGAGCCTTGTATTAATATCCTACATGAGAAATAATGCAGCTGTATCTATTCTCAGTCTTGTTTCTACTTGAGATTCCAAAGTGGGATATGTTTGTTCTACTGACACTTTTGTTGTTGTTATTTGTCTGTTGTTTTTAATTTTGATGCTTGTCTTTTAAATCTGGGATAGGGATCTATGCTGTTTTATTTATTTATTTTTTTTACTATGGGAATATTGCCCTCATACAGCTGTGAATATGGATTGAAGAAGCCAAAGCATTCTAATGATGAAAAGTCATAATATTGTCAAGAAATAGTACCTGAGGAATTGGACATCAAAATACATGCTAAAAACTAAACCATGAGTTTTTTCTTAACATTTATTAACTGAAAATGGGTCATTGAATGAAGTTAAGATAATATAAGAAAAATTGGGAGGCTATTTCCAATACTTTGGGTAGTGTAATAGTCTAAATTATAGAAAGAAGCAAATGGATCTAGAATAGATATATACATATAAACAGTTTAATGTTTTCAGCCAAGGACCATTAACCATTTCAGTTATTTCTCTAGGTTTTCTGGTGCCCCTCCCAGCCTTCTCTCTCATTTCCTCTCAGGTCAGGTAGCATTGTTCTACTTCTGTCTTCAGTAAGTTATTCTACTCCCCAAGATTTTATAGAAATAGACTTACACAGATACTGTCCTATTTTACCTGTATCTGTTCACTTATTATTACAATCTAAGGTTCTTCAGTGCTATTTTCACTCCTCAACTGAATCTGTAAAGGATAATACAGTACACTTCATTGTAACACATCCTCTCAATACTGAGTAGATTCTAACAACAATAAGCCACAGGCTTAGTTTCCTTTACTAACGGGCATTTGAGATGATTTTCATTTTTATATATTAAAAACAAAACTTGTATTAGTGTTCATGTAGAATATTTAGTAAGTACTTTTATGTTGGGGCTGGAGAGATGGTTCAGTGGTTAAGGGTTCCACCTATTTTTCCAGAGGTCCTGAGTTCAATTCACAGCAACCATATGGTGGCTCACAACCATCTATAATGTTATCTGATGCCCTCTTCTGCAGATAAAGCACCCATATACAAATAATTAAGTAAATAAATCTTTAAAACATTTTAATTATTGTTTTATTTTTTAATATCTTTTTCCTAGAAAGAGAAAGACTATTAAATGTTGTTTGCTATGTTTAAATTTCTTTAAAACAGCCAAAATACATTTTTTTCAGTAGAAGCACTAATTTCTACCTCTCTCTGAAGTGTGAAAAGATTCCTGTTCCTCCTTCGCATTGCCCAGAACTATACTGTCTTTTCAAGAGATTTCAAACATCCTGTAAGTGATCATCAGTGGCTTCTCTGTGTTGGACTAATTTCCTAAAGGCTGCTATGACTGAACACTTTTGTTGACGTTTGAAATACTTTAATAACTTGCTCAAGAATCTCATGCAATGTAGTTTGATGATATCACTCCCAACTCTTAACACCTTTCAGTGAAGAGCTTATTTACTTAACACACTCCCTCCTTATTCTTTACAATCTAATGTTCTCTAAGAAAACATTTTAATTTAGCAATCCATCCAGCCAAATTAATGCTGTTTATAGAGTCCTTGGTACAGTACAATTCCATCCAGTGGTGTCTGGTTGACTTACCAGCAGCCACACCCATAAAGAAAACTAAATCTCCCTCCCCACAGAAGCCACCGACTGTCCATAGCACCTTACTTTTGGGTGGGAGCATGCAACCCTTCCCACTATATTTTACAGTGTATACTGCTTTGTCTTGTACAGGTCTTAATTGAGTGCAATGATTTTCTTTCATATACAAAAGATAGTATATTGTGCTGGTTCTCTCTGACCTTTGACTCTTACAATCTTTTCTTTCCCTCTTCTGAGATGGTCCCTGAGCCTTGGGTAAGGGTTTTTAACACAGATGTCTCTTTGGGACTGAAACTTCCTGGGTCACTTATTCTCTGCACTTTGACCAGTGGTGAATATTTACACTAAACACCACCCACTATATAAAGAAACTTATCTGATGATGGATGTGAGCTGCATTAATCTATATATAGGGAGATTTGACTATAGAGGGAAATTTGATATAATGTTTGTTTATTAAATGAATTGTAGTGTTACTCCTGGAGCTCCTCACCCATGGGTTGTTGGCCATGTGTTTGGTACCAGACAAGTATTTCCTCCTGTGAAGGTAGTTTTACATCCAATCAGAAAGTATTTGATTACCCTGATAACATCCACGCCATTATTGCTCACACGGGCATATCTCGCCATGCCTCTCCTTATTGTACTTTTCGGGATTCACAACTGGGTAGGTGTGATGATTCAGTTATTGATGCTACAAGGAAGGAAACTAAGCAGTTCTGTGAGATCCGTAGGCAACAAGTAAAAGTGGCAAAAGCAAAATCTAGAAAGGCTGCATCTGTCAGGATTGGCATCCTTGAGTTTTCGTAATTTGGGCTTTGGTCTGAGAGATAATAAACTCTAAGCAGTTGCATTAGTTTTTTGTTTGTTTGTTTGTTTGTTTGTTTGTTTTTGCCACAGCTTGGAATCTCATAGTGGTTAAATCATTATGTTAATATGTGAAGCTATTCAGTCTTATGTAAAAATATGGCATTAATACTATGTATAATTTTCAAATTTAGTGTAATCATATATCAATAGCATATAAGTTGGGGTAAATAGATTTGTTGCATAAGTTGAATCCTTACTTTTAGGAGACAGTTTTACTTGATGAAGTAATAGCTTGGAAACAGACATTTCTATTTACATATTGAGCTTCCTTAAGACCAAATGATAGTGATTACCTTGTCCTCAGAAAGGGACTGGACATCAGACTTTGAAAGTCAATGATAACCAATCTATATCTCTTTGTTAATTACTTGCCTTGTTGCTTCCACAAAATACCAAAATGAAAGAAACTTAAGGGAGGGAAGGAAGTATTACTCACCGCCCCCTCCATTTGGAACATAGAGTCCATCACTGAACGGAAGCTATAGTGTGTGAGGGGAAACGGCTGCTCACATCGCATGTGCATGCAAGACTCGGAAGAAAACAAAGGATCATGCTGAGTTCACATTCCCCTGTTTCATCAGTCTAGGGCCAGAAGATGAGGCTGCCTGCAGTCAAGGTGGTTCTTCTCACCTCCATTAACCTAATGTGGACAGACAATCCTCCACAGGTGTGCCCAGGGTCTAATTTAATTTAGGTAATTCCTAATAGGTGCACCCAGATGCTTATCTTCTAGGCGATTGTAGATCCTGTCAATTTCACAATCAGTACTGACTACTAGAATTACACACTCTTATCTTCCTATTTCAAGCATCTCTTCTTCTTTTTTTTTTTCTTTTTTTTTTTTTTTTAGATACCATTTAACACTTAAGAAAACCTTGTAACAGTACACCTGGCCTAGTAGTGCCATTGTGCAGCAGTTTAGATGCAGCTCTCTGGTCACTGACAAAGTATGACTCATTCCTTATCTTACATGATTACAAATACGTAGACGGTAAGTGTTTTTATCAGGTGTCTATTTTGGTTAAAATAATTATATTTGGGCCAAATTTGAACCCCATGAGATGAGAATGAGGGAGAGTGGTGGTGGGAGAATCCTTTCCTATTCTGCCAATACCAATAATTATTCCGTGATATTTTATAAATGGAGATCCAATATTTATGTTTGGAACTCTCTTGAGACCCAGTACGTAGAATGCTAGCACTAGGCTTCCTCCTCATCTCTCCTATGCCAATGTTAATATTTTAAGATGTGTCAGGAAACAAGAGATGGAAGAGCATCTGTGAATTTCTAATTTCCCCACTGGATGAACCACTGCTGTCCTCTGCTTTTGTTTCTATATGTTGTGCGTACACTTGCACCCCAGCACCCCAGACTTTCACATTTTCAGATGATTTTAATCCTGCGATCAAATCATCTGAAATAAACATCAACAAGGCAGCAATTTCCTGCACTGGTTCCACCCCTTCCTACCCCTCACCCTCCACCTGATTTTTTCTAGCCCAGTGTCAGGACATGTTTGTTTTCCTGTGTGGTATTTTGACAGCAACAGAAAAAAAAAAGTATACCAACATGGCAAGATAGTTCAGCCAGTAATGTGCTTACTGTACAAATAGGAGGATCAGAGTTCAGATGTCCAGCACACAAGTAAAAAGGCATGTGTGGTTTAAAGTTTACTTCCTGTATTGTCCTTGGCAGGTGCCTTAGTTTGAACGGGAACCCTGGGCCCAAATCTGCCTATCATATTGTTCTACTTGTAGGTTTCTAGGACCCTCTGTATCCTTTTATTTTGCTATTCTCCCATGCGTCTCTCATTTAGAGTCCCAATAGGATGCCTTCCCCTCTGTCTCAGTTTCCTGGTAAGTGAAGGCTTTCGTGGGACATGCCCCTTGGGCTAGTATGCAGATGGTCAGAATATTCTCCACAGTTGAGTGGAGTGTGATATGACTTTCTCACATACTATGGTGCCTCACATTTGACCATGTCCCCTGGAGGGGGAGACCTGGTGGCACTCAGAGGAAGGACAGCAGGTAGCCAAGAAGAGACTTGATACCCTATGAGAATATATAGGGGGAGGTGATCCCCCTCAGGAAGTCATAGGGGAGGGGAATAATGGGAAAAAGGGGGGGGGAGGAATGGGAGGATACAAGGGATGGGATAAACATTGAGATGTAACAAGAATAAATTAATAAAAAAAAAAAAAAAAGAAAAAAAAAGGCATGTGTGTTTGTGTACACTTGTAATCCCAAATCTGGGGAGACAAAAGGACTGTGCCTGGAGATGTCTGGGCAGGCAGCCTAACTAACCACAAGCTCCAGGTTCACCTCTCCCTGTCTTAATAGGTAGAGAGTGGGATAGTAAAGACACCCGTAACTTCCACATGAGCACACATATATATTTATGCAGCACAAATGTGCGCGCACACACACACACACGAAAAATTTTACCCATGTTACACATGAACGTTCAAATGTAATCAGTCTGCTACTTGGACAACACGAAGACTTCAGAAACTTGGCCTGTTCCAAGTTCATTTTTCTGTAACTTTGAGATGTAGACTTTTAATCTCTTGGCCACTATGAGACTTGGATTGTCATGGTCATATCTGCATAATGATGGTAGATGGACTGAGAAAAAAGAAAAAAGTGGAAACTTTTAAAATATGTTACAGAACACTAGTATACTTCTATGGTTAGTACTTTTTATCTGATGTTTTTCCCTTAGAAAATAAATTATGAAATACTAGATGTGTATTTATATACATAAATGCATGTGTGTGTGTGTGTGTGTGTGTGTGTGTGCATGAACATAACTCTTGACCATACTTCCAACTGAAACATAAATACTTATTAGTAGGTATGAGTTGAATATGTGAAATGTCTCAAAATGTCTCTGTAGGCTCATGGTTTTGAATATTTGGTCCCTAGCTGGTTGCGTTGCTATGTAAGGCTGTGAAAATTTTGCCTTTTTAGCTTCACTGGATAAAGTAGATTTTTGAAGATGAGTCAGAGATGTTATTACCTGCCTCCTGTATGCTTCTTAATTTATGGAGATTTGAGATGTACCACAGCACTGTGAGGGTACAACAGTCTCTCCTCTATAAAGTAGCCGCTTTTATGTATTGTATCACAGTGATGAGAAAAAATAATTAATGCACTAGGGATAAAATGAGCTATCAAGAAATACATATATGTTTTTCAAGGTGAAAGATGCACATTTTCTCATTGGACAATTCTATCATCTTTCCCTCTTCAGGAGTCTGTCTGCCTTCTTTCTGCCTCCATTTCCCTCTTTTCTTCCTTCCTTTCATCCTTTCTTCCTCCTTCTATCTCTCCTTCCCTTTTTCCTTTTTCCCCTTTCTTTCTTCTTTTCATCATTAGCCTATACTGTCTTTACTACTTCAATTCAATGTCCTCATTCCTTTTCCCATGAACTATTTATTCACAGATTCTTCCAAATAGCAACAGCATAATGAACCTGTGGTAGAATTGGTTTATTTTTCATTGAGTTGATTCATTTTGATCTCTCCATTCCGTTTAATTATATGTAGCTGTAGTACCTTTGTTAGTTTGCTACTTGTAAACAATTGTAAAGAAATACTTGAAAAGCAAGATTCACACAGCAATCTGTTAGGATTTGACATCAGTTCTTTCATTGGCTTATGAAGATTAAGCTGCTAGAGGGTCAGGATCACCTTTCCTCCCTACTCCTTGTATAATAAATAAGCTCTGTGCATGCAGCCCCAAGATTGTGTTTTCTCTCCCAGTACATGAGTTGAATGTTTTTCTAAGTACCTCAGAGAGTTGATGTGAACATCCAGTAAGGAAAGAGAATGAAAGCTCTTTGAAAAGAGTAAAGCATTTCTACTATGAGTTTGGGGAATTGTTAATTATTGATGCTATTAAGCCTAATTAGAACCTACCCTTAAATAATTTATCTAATTCTATAGATTGTGTTCCTTGAAATGTTCTACCATTCTCTAAACAGTAAATTTACTTTGTTTTATGACGAAAACAAGAATGTTTGCCAGGGTATAATTTAAAATTCTTGGTACAAAGATATTTTTTGAATACAAATAGGGTTTTGCATCAAGAATGAACATGAGTCATAGCCTCATGGGAGCAGACATTTTTAGAATATTCTTTTCAAAATCATGCATAACATTACAAAATTGAAAACATTCAATTTATACATATTTTATCTTTAACATTTTAAACACAAATTATTTTTATCATATGCAGTAATGCATGAAACTGTGCTGTATTTTTATCAGTCTTTAAGTATAAAATGAAGAGGATAGCTATTCAAAAACACACAATCAATAATAAATTCAAGAAGAATTAGAATAATTAATAGCTATGACAGCAATTTAGTCTGTGTCTTCATGGGTCTCATTCTTGGGCTGGATACTATATAATACCTAGGTGTTCATCTTATTCATATTTTATGCCAGAAAAAAGTTCGCACCCACTTCAAGGCAAACTTTAGCATAATTTTTCAGAAATAATTGTTTGCTAACATCTAGAATGTCTTCCTTTGTCCCTAATATGGTCTTTGCTATTTACTCAATATATGAGTGCTAACTGTTTAAGTGGGTTATAGAGTTTGTTGAGACACGCTATATTGTACAAAATAAATAATTAAGAAATTGTGACATTCCTTAAATTGGACGTTCCCTAAATTCTGAGAACTCTGGTCCTTGTATGATAAAATTCTGATATAATAAAATAATATGAAAATCAGCTTTGGCAAAATTAACATAGGTAAAGAAAATAAAAATGAATGTAATTCATTTACCACAGAATCACTCAAGTAAGAACATCCTCTATCTTATGCTTATACTCTTGATTTTGAAAAGAAATCATTCCAGGTGTCATTCCACACTTGTAAATACTGTACTCAGGAGAGAGAAGCCATAAGAACAGGCTTATATATGTGGAAAGTTAGAGACAAGCCTGGGCTACATAAAATCTTTTATAAGAGAAGTAAAAGATTAGTTAATTATCGATGACTACAACAGAAACTATCCTTGCACCTTTCTGTGTTACAAGTATTGCATGGATATTCTGCAAGGAGGTATCAGTTAGTCCATGTGTACAAAAATGTATTGCTGCTCCTTCACAGCACCCAAGTCCCAATACTCACTTAGAAATACCACACTGTGATGCAACCACTTGAGTGACTAGTGGCTGCAGAGCCTGGAGTTTGTGAAATTTCTGGCCATAAGTATAGCTATTTTGAAAAATAAGTGATAGAAAGAACATTCGTCGCACAGAGCTGTATTTTTACACTCCTTGCCAAGTAAGTAATCTTATTGCTGAGTCAAACAAGAAATCTGTTTTAGTAAATTATGTGCAGTACATTAACTTTCGCTATGTCTTTAAAGCTAATTCATATATTTATATATGCTGTGTATGTAATATCCAGCTCCATGTCACTATAAATTTCTGTAATGATGCTACATCTCTGAACATGCCTTGTCCAATCAGTATAAAATATTCTCTTATATTCTCTCACCACACCTCATTGTGGAGTCTGTTGTCCTCAAGGGCTTGCCAACCTTATACTCCCTAGCCACCACTTCTGATTCCCTCAGGGTACACAGAACAATGCTTTTTTATACATGGTGACCCAGCTTTCCAATTGAGTCTTGAAGGTGAGCCTGCTTGCCTGTCTGCACTGTGAGGTGGTAAAGAATTGTGGGTAATGAACAGAATAGATAGGACTAACAGAAAAATCCACCCTATAAAGGTTGGGAGCACATATCCCTTCAGGTTATTGACTTGGAAACTTGACTCCAATGTCAGGGGATTTAAAACGAGAGGCTTTTGCTTGCTTCTCTTGAGAATAATTGCTTTATAATTTATAGTAAAGTGAATACCACAGGGATTATAAATTAGTAAAAAGCACTTTGGGGATTGGGGATTTCTTCTCCAGTGCTATATTTTGGGGGATTGCACACAGCTGTTAAACTAATTCCAGATCTATATATGAATTCCTATCACCTATGAAAGACAAATCTGAAAAATTTAGAACCTTAGGAGATGCTTTCTCTCTGCCTGCTTCCTATTCACAATGGAGGCCCTGTCTGGAAATGGAGAAACCTGGGTATATATTTTATGTTTTTTCTTCTTCTTCAGGGCAACTAGTTAGAATGAGAGTAAAATGCAACATTCCGGGTACTTTTCTTTTAATCCTTTACACATACTTATTGTTATTTCATCTTGTCTATTCCCGATCAATTAAATGTGAAATGTACTCCTAGACATCAACCCCTTTGCCTATTCAGTATTTTCCACAGCAAAAATTATGGTTAATCAAGAACAAAAAAGTGTTCTAATATTGTTGTCTACTTTCTGTTCTTTTCTCTAGAATGTAAACTTGACAAGGAAGGGGTTGTCTCTTTCTGGTCACTGGTTATGGATATTTTGTAGGAGTCAATTTCTCAGCTTCTTATCATCATCAGTGATTCTTTAGCCTTCCATTCTGAACTTTTTTTTAAAGGATGTTTATCCAGCACAAACTGCTGATAATATCACAGACAACAGTTCCCTTCAGTAGAGATGATGGGTTTGTGTGATTCCTGGTACAATATAAATGATCTCTCTCAGAGAGAAGCTGGGTAGATAATTGCAGTGTGTTATGAGAGTGCGGCTTCTTTTCAAAGCTTGGGGTACCTCAGCTTCACAGTTTCACAGACTGTCCAAAGTTATTCCCTGTCTGTCTTCACTTGAAAACACAAGTGAGCCACACAGAGTGAGGCTCACACTATGTGCTTAGCTATGGTCATTTCATTTGTCCTTGGCCCAGACTTCTGTGCTATCTATCAGTAGCATGAAATTATGACCACACAACATGGTGCTGAAAACAAGTGAAAATCATTCTTATCACAGCTGTGGAGCTCAATGTTTATTAAACTATAGTATAGATAAAGGAGCTACAGAATTTGTCAAGTAATTAATACACTAATTAATGAATGATAAAGGAACCACAACCTTCATCTGGATATAAAATAATGGTTATAAGTAGATAAGCATAACAATAATATTTTATTCTACAAAGAAATTTATATAGCAACATGACTGAAGCATTGTAGGACTCAGTGGTCAATAGTTATTGTTTTATATTAAGCAGAATAAATTGCATTTCACTGACATCTATTACCCCCTATGTGGATTAGAACAAAATGTGCTCAATCTTGATTTCTGGTTTGTGAATTAGAAGAAATGATCTCATAATAATTGCATACTTTTGAGTCAGAAGATATAGCTTGGCAAGCATTATCCCCAAAGTATCTTATTCCTGTTATTTTGCTTTTCTGAGTCATGCAAATAATCATAGTTTGCGTTATAGAGAATGAAAATAACTCACACCATATGTTATTTACCCTAGCTTTTATCTCTAGTTGCTAAAGTTTTATTGACACACTTCAATGTATAATTCATAGATCTCCTTGAACTAATGCTTTAGAAAAGACGCCCAACTGTTGTCTTCTTAAACATTGCTTCCTCTTTGGTTTTTTATCACACCTCCATTCTCATGCACTTCCCCCGTTGTCTTTTCTCCTGCTCCTCTCAGCCTTACCTCACCCTGCCCTCCCATTTTTTTCAAATGCATGGTTGACATTAAGACTCTTCATCCTTACTGTCTTGGACTCTTCGCTGTAGTTTTCTCAACTATTCCATCTCAATGCATTACCTCCATTATTTTCACATGGCCTTTTAGATTGCTTATATGAGTGGTTTGCCTGGATGTATGTATGGCAACACGTACATGTCTGGTGCTGCCCATGGATGTCAAAAGAGAGTATTGGATTCCCTGGAATTATGATGGCTCTAAGCTACCATATGGGTGCTGAAAACCAAACCAAGACATTCTGTAAGAGCAAGAAGAGCTCTTAACCACTGAGCTTTCTCACTGGCCTCCATAAACCTGTTTTGTTCATGGTGGTAGTTTGTTTTTTGTTTTATTTGTTCCTTTTGTTTCATTTTTACAATTTGTTTTGATATGTGATAAAAAATTTTAAAACCCATTGAATTACTAATTGCGTATTATTCAGTTATTGAATTTTTGTAACTTAGAATTTCACATTCTATACAAAACATGTATCAGCTTTTTAAATTTCTATTACCACATTTACATATTTGTTTTAAAGCTTCTTTGCACTGTGTTTTACTTTGTTTAAAAAATCTTGCAAATCTTAGCAGCAAACTTCTGGGTATTTCTGTTGAGAGACAGGCATTGTATTTTTAAACATTTGTTTTATTCATTCTTTGAGAATTTCACACATATATGATCATATTCATTCCAATTGCCTCTCTCCAACCACTTCTGAATCCTGCCCCCACTCATTTCTCAACCTCATGTTTATTGTATTTATAAATACAATATGGAGAAAGGAAGTGGAGGCTGAGTACAAGTAAGTTATAAGCACAATGTTACCTCACTCCAGGGAAAGCTCATATTTTCTCTGGCAGATGGCTTGAGACAGGAGCCAAGCCATTTCATCACAGAAATCCAATCATAGGAAAGGGGATTGTGGGAAGCCATGCTTGAGCTTCGCAATAGCTGTATCCGAGTACCCATGCAAGGACTCTGCCCATGGAAACTGGGATTTTCAGGCCACAGTCCCCCGAGTGACCTCCAGCTTGACCTATAAGACAGCTTCCTGCATTTTGTTTTTTCTAATCGGGTAGAAAATTTCCTATAATTTACAGGTCTTGAAAGACAAAAGGTCTCTAGTGTTAAGGAATATCCTGTTTCATTTTTTTTTTTTTTCTGCTCTCTTAGTGCAGCAAGTTTTCAATGTATGGCTAATCCTGGCTGCATAAGGTCTCCCCTCTCTGCAAGTCAGCATTGTCCCACTTTAACTCACTCACTGCCTGGTCCCCAAAGTAGAAGAAGTGTTTTTTTAATCACTTAAATTGCATTACATAATTCTGAATTATACACATACTTAAAACTGTATTTACCAGCTATCCTCCTATGCAGTGAGGATAAAAGTATAAACAATAGCAATCTTGAGCATTTTCTGGAATAATTACAATTTTCTTTATTCAAATCTACAATTTTAAGTAGAAAGAAAGCAGCAAAATGCCTATGTTAGTTGTAATCCTCCAAAACCATCCTGTGCTACATAGTGCGTCTCTGCTTCAAAAAACAATAAATAAATACGCCGACACTAATCAAGCTAATCGGGGAAAGGTATATGACACGGATGCAAAGAAATAAACAAATAAAAATAAAATAAAGTAAAAATACCCTTAAGTTCAAGTAATCCTGAGTCACTTAATCATATCTTTTTCTACATGAGGCAAATATGTGGTATTACAATAATTTTTAACCCAGAAAAGTCATAAAGAAAAGATGAGACAGACGGGGAAAGGCTTGGATAGAACAGGGAAGAGGGATGGAGGGAAGAGTAAGAAGTAGAAGGAAGAAAAGATAACTTGGGTTATGTACCTCCTGGTAGCATATCCTGACCCTGGTGAACACGGTGAGGTAGGAAGGTCAGGGCTGGATTACTCGTTTGCTCCACCTGGAGCATACAGCTCTACTGTTTCATGGAGAATAACGTACACAATTGTGGCAAGCTTTGGTTTATTCTGATGAAATAGCAGGCAATCTTGCATCCCCTTTAAAGCCTATGTGTCTCCCCAGAGCACTTTCTTCTTTCAAACACTTTGTTCCATTTTTTTTAACCGTTTATATAACTTGGCCATTCTAAAAAAAAAAAAAAAAAAAAAAAAAAAAAAAAAAAAAAAAAAAAAAAAAAAAAATCTGAGTCCTTTCCAAACCTTGAGCAGCATTCCCTTCCTTAATTACAGAAAAGGGAATAATACCACCGAAGTTAGGAACCGAATAAGTTGTCCATTGATATGAAGTCAAATTGTCAAGGATGTTGGAGTTGAATTGCAAATCTGGATACACATTTTGAATATGTGGGGAAAGTGGTTTCCTTTTCATTAATTCCTGAGAAAAATTGTATTTTTAAATGAATCTCTTCAGCAATTTTTTCTTCTGTGAATCTGTCTAAATGTACCCTCGGGAGTCTTTTAGACTATAATATTTTAGACCTACAAAAGGTGATTCCCCTCCTTTTAGCTACTTTGCACATTATGTAGCTATATTGCTATGTTTTACAAGTGAATTAAATTTTAAAGTGTAACATTAATTTTTAAAAACACTTTAACAAAAAATTACAGGAGTTTTAATCAAGAAAAATTTTATATATATATATATATGCTGCCCCTCCTCCACAATTTCAGCTTTTTTCTAGTTCATCTTCTCAAATAGCTGATGCTGACAGAACTTTCTGTGTAATTGTGTGTGTTCATGTACTGGTCTGGTTGATGCAAGGAGCAGATTGTCTTCTCATTTGGTCCAGTCTTGTAGTAAAATGTTGCCACTGTACTAAATTAATTCTCCAGCACAGACTTTTTTTTTAATGGTTTAAATTTAAATAGAATTACATTACTTTGCCTTTCTCTTTCCAGCCTCTCCCTGCTATCTTTTCTTGAAAGCCTACCCTGCCTCCCATTCCCCACATGATAGCCTCTTTTTCTCTGATTATACCTGTTACATACACACAAATTTTAAATATAAGCAGAAGGAAAAACTTAACATGAAATTTAAATAATACATAATGAATATATATGCTTGCACTTAAGACTGACTGAGGCAATGTTTAGCTGTTTGCTGATAGAGGCCCCTACATGGGAATGCACTGTTACTACTCTCCAACTACACTAATCTCTTTCTTTTTGTTTAATTTATGTAAATTTGTTATGATTGGAATGATATTCATTAAATTGAAGTTATATTGTAGACAGTAAGATAAAACATGGTGCACTCTGGTTCTTAGCATTACTTCTCTGATCATCATCTTCATGTTTTCTTCCAGCAATTTTTTTTGTTTACTTATTAAATTACAAGAACTCTGTGTCCAGGAAGACAATTTTACATAACTTTGTTGCCTATCTTTATGTCTTTGCAATGACTTTTGGAAATGTTTATGGCTCTATTTTAGTTGTAATAAAGTCAATGAGTTCATATCTTTTCATTATGTACCCTTATTTAGGAAATTCCTTTTTACCAAAGAGAATAAATTATTAAGCCTTTTTAAAAAAAAGATATCTAAATGCATTTTTTCTTTATATGATTCAGGTATAATTTTTTGGTTTTCTTGAAAATAGGTTCTTTTCTTAAACAATATATCCTGATTACAGTTTTTCTCCAAGTTCTTCGCTACCTCCCCACCCATCCAGATCAACTCCCTTTCTGTCTCTTATTAAAAATGAACAGGCTTCTAAGAAATAAGAACAAAATATAACAAAATAAAACATAATAAAATAAAAAAGTCTATCATGTTGAAGTTAGACAAACGAACCAACAGAAGGAAAAGAGTTTAAATGGGACCTCATGAGGCTGGGAAGCTTCTGTAAGGCAGGAGACACTGTCAACAGAACAAAGTGACAGCCTACAGACGGGGAAAAGATCTTCACCAACCCTACATCTGACAAAGGTCTAATATCCAAAATATATAAAGAGCCAAGGAATTAAACACCACCAAACCAAATAACCCAACTGAGGAAAGGGGCTGGGAACTAAACAGAGAATTCTCAACAGAGGGATATCAAATGGCTGAGAAACACTTAAAGAAATGCTCAACCTCCTTAGTCATCAGGGAAATGCAAATCAAAACAACTCTGAGATTCCATCTTACACCCATCAGAATGGCTAAGACAAAAATTCAAGCGACACCACATGCTGGCGAGGATGTCGGGAGAGAGGAACACTCCTTCATTGCTGGTGGGAATGCAAACTAGTATAGCCACTTTGGAAATCTATCTGGTGCTATCTCAGAGAAATGGGAATAGGGCTTCCTCAAGACCCAGCTATTCCACTCCTTGGAAATATACCCAGAAGATGCTCCAGCACACAACAAGAACATTTGCTCAACCATGTTCATAGCAGCCTTATTCATAATAGCCAGAACATAGAAACAGCCTAAGTGTCCCTCAGTAGAAGAATGGATAAAGAAATTGTGGCACATTTACACTATGGAATACTACTCAGCTATTAAAAACAAGGAATTCCCGAAATTTGTGGACAAATGGATTGAGCTAGAAATGATCATAATGAGTGAGTTAACCTAGAAGCAGAAAGAGTCAAATGGTATATACTCACTTATATCTGCATACTAGCCCAAGGGGCATGTTCCATGAAAGTCTTCATTTACCAGGGAACTGGGACAGAGAGGAGGATATCCTATTGGGACTCTAGATGAGAGAAGCATGGGAGAATAGCAAAGTAGAAGGATCCATAGGATCCTAGAAACCTACTAGAAGAACATTATGATGGGCAGATTTGGGCCCAGAGGTCCCGCTCAAACTATGGCACCAGCCAAGGACAATACAGACCATAAACTTCAAACCCCTACCCAGATCTAGCCAATGGACAAGACATTCTCCACAGTTAAATGGAGAGTGGGGCATGACTTTCACATGTACTCTGATGCCTCATATTTGACCATGTCCCCTGGAGGGGGAGACCTGGTGGCACTCAGAGGAAGGATAGCAGGCTTCCAAGAAGAGACTTGTTACCCTATGAGCATATAAAGGGGGAGGAAGTCCCCCTCAGGCACAGTCATAGGGGAGGGGAGTAAGGGGGAAATGAAAGGGAGGGAAGAATGAGAGGTTACACGGGATGGAAGAACCATTGAGATGTAACAAGAATAAATTAATAAAAAAGAAAAGAGTGGGCCCAAGAATCTCACACTCAGGAATCTCAGAAAAGCACTAAGCTGTAAGCCAATATACATAGAAGAGCTGCTGTTGAAGACCTATGCAGGTCTTCTATAAACTGTCCCATTTTCTGAGTTTATATATGTATTAATCCTGTTGATTTAGAGGTCCTTGGTTTCTTAGTGTCCTCCAATACACTTTCTTCTCTCTCTCTCTCTCTCTCTCTCTCTCTCTGTCTCCCTCTCTCCTTCACTCTCCCTCCTTCCCTCCCTTCCTCCCTCCCTCCCTCCCCCTCCTGTCTCTCTTCCTCTCCCCTCCATTTTCCTCTACCTCCCTCCCTCCTTCCCTTCCATCCTCGTTCCCCCTGGCTCTATAATGTCTGCCTCTGAGTCTTTGTATTTCTTCTCATCTGATACAGGGGAAAGTTTCTCTGATGATTGTTGAATAAAGCAATGGTCTATGAGTAAAGAACAGCACCAGAAGTCATTTTAACACTACATTTTTTTCCTTGAATCTTAAGTCAAATCAGACATTGGTTGGTTACTCCCATAAGTTTATATCACCATTGTCCAAGTTTATTTTGCAAACAGGCCACCATTGAAAATCAATGGTTTTGTGGCTGGGTTGGTGAATACACATGTTTCTCCTTTGGTAGCCTGCAGAGTACCTTCCAATACCCAGGACACTAGAATTAGAAGCTAAGGTCCTACATAAGCAACAGCTCAGCATCTTCATACCCAACAAGTAATGAGGGTGTTGTTTTCTTGTTGTTAGTTTGTGAGGAGCAACCTATTGTCCTTGCAACAGCCTGGATAATTTTGAAACTTCATCGAGATCCCTTTGGCCAAACGCACAATTGGAAATAAAACAGTTCCTTTATTGGAAGCTTCCTTTGGTGACAAGAGATAGCCAAACGAACTTCATCCCTCTGTTATTTGGAGACTTCACTATGATTGCCTTAATATATGTTTCAAGGTTTCCCCATTTACTAGGTTTCCATACCACTTTTCAAATGCCCCTCAATTCTAGTTGTCTCTCATCACATTCCTTCCTGCTCTCTAACCCATCCCCAGCCCACTACTCCTCCAGGGAGGTGATCTGTGTGAAATGCCCCCCACCTCCACTGTCTTCCTCTATAAATAAAAATCTCTGGGACTATGGATGGTATTTTGATTACCATTGATTTAATGACTAACAAATTATACTTTCTTTCTGGATCTGGTTCATCTCAATAAGCATGATTTTTTTTTCTAATCATATCAATTTCCATGCAACTTCCTCATGCCATTTTTCACAGCTGAGTAGTACTCCATTGTGTAAATGCACTACAATTAATTTGTGCATTCCTTTTTTAAAAATATTTTTCTCCACTGATTAATTTATTTATTCACTTTACATCTAGATTACAGTTTCTCCCCTCCCCTGAGTCCTCCCCTCACACACCGATTTGCCCCATTCTTCCGTCTTCTCCTCAGAGAAGGTGGAGGTCCCACATGGGTACTAACTCACCCTGGCACATTAAGTCTCTGAAGGACTAGCCACATCTTCTCCCAGAGAAGAGAGGCCAGTTAAAAGAATGGAATATAAAAGGCAGGCATCAAAGTCAGAGGTCCTCTGCTCCAGTTGTTGGCTGATTTACATGAAGACCAAGCTGTGCATCTGCTACATGTGTGTAGGGGGCCTAGGACCAGAGCATGCATGTTCTTTGGTTGGTAGTTCATTCTCTGTGAGTCCTGATGAGCAAGAGGACACTCTAGGTATTCTTGTAGAATTCTTGACTCCTCCAGCTCCCTCAGTCATTCCCCAGTTCTTCCATAGGAGCCCCTGACCTATATCTAATGTTTGGTTTTGGGTCTCTGCATCTGTTTCCATCAACTGCTGGGTACAACTTTTCAGAGGAGTTATGCTAGGCTCCTGTCTATAAATATAGCAGAGTAATAGTAATAGTGCCAGGGATTGGTTTTCACCCACGGGCTGGGTCTCAAGTAGGGCTAGTTTATGGTTGGCCATTCCCTCAATTTTTGCTCCATCCTTCTCCCTTCACATCTTGTAGGCAGGACAATTTTTGGATCAAAGGGTTGATGTCCTTATTCCTCCATTGGAAGCCCTGTCTGGCTACATGAGGTGGCCACTTCAGGCTCCATATCCCCAGATGCTAGAAGTCTGAGCTGAGGTGACCATCATAGACTACCTGGGGCCTCCCCTATTCCAGGTCTCTGGCAAGACCCACAAATGTCCCCACCTCTGATTTCTGTTCTCTCCCCTGGCCCTCTCTCCCCTTCAGTCCCTATACCTAATCCCCAAGGCTGCTCTGCTCCTCATGTCCTCTCCTACCCAGTTTTATCTCTCCATCTACCTTCAATGCCTATTTTATTTTCCCTCCTGAGTGAGATTCAAGCATCCTCTCTTGGGCACTCCTTGTTACTTAGTTTCTTTTGGTCTGTGGATTTTGCCATGGCTACCTTGTATTTTATGGCTAATATCCACTTATAAGTGAGTACATATCATCCATGTTGTTTTGCATTTGAATTACCTCACTCAGGATGATATTTTCTAGTTATATCCAATTTCATGCAAATTCATAATCTCATTATTAATATCTGAGTAGTATTCCACTGTGTAGATGTACCATGGTTTATTTATCTATTCTTTGGTTGAAAGATATCTAAGTTGTTGCCAGTTTCTGGCTATTATGAGTAAAGCTGCTATGAACATAGTTGAGCCAGTGTCCTTGTGGTATGGTGGAGCATCTTTTGGGTATATGCCCAGGAGTGGTACAGCTGGGTCTTGATAAAGAACTATTTCCAATTATCTAAGAAACTGCCAGATTGATTTCCAAAGTGGTTGTACAAGTTTGCACTCCCACCAGGAATGGATGAGTGGTCCTCTTTCTCCACAACCTTGCTACCCTGTACTGTGCCTTGAGATTTTTATCATAACCATGCTGATAGGTGTAAGATGGAATCTCAGGGTTGTCTTTATTTGCATTTTCCTGATGAGTAAGAACATTGAGCATTTAAGTGTTTGTAGGCCAGTGGAGATTTCTCTGATGAGAATTCTGTGTTTGGGTCACTACTCCATTTTTTAAATTGGGTTATTTTGTTTGTTGCTGTCTAATTTCTTGAGTACTTTATTTATTTTGGATATTAGCCCTCTGATGGATGTAGGATTGAGGAATATCTTTTCTCATTCTGTTGGCTGTCATTTTGCCCTATTGACAATGCCCTGTTCATTACATAAGTTTTTCAGTTTAATTAATTTCATTTATTAATTATTGATCTTAGTGTCTGAGCTGTGGGTGCTCTGTTTAAGAAGTTGTATAATGTGTAAATGAGTTTAAGCCTATTACACACTTTATCTTCTATTAAATTTAGTGTATCTGGATTTATGTTGAAATCTTTTGTCCACTTGGACTTGTGTTTTGTTCAGGGTTATAAATATGGATCTATTTACATTCTTCTATATTCAGACCTCCAGTTAGACCAGCATAGTTTGTTAAAGATGCTTTCCTTTTCCTCTATTATATGATTTTGGCTTCTTTGTCAAAATCAAGTATCCTCAGGTGTGTGGGTTTATTTCTGAGCCTTGGATAAATTCCATTGATTAACCTGTCTGTTTTTGTGCCAATACCATGTGGCTTTTATTACTGCTGCTCTTTAATATAGCTTGAAAATGAAATCGAGGATGGTGATAGCTCCAGAATTTCTTCTACTGTACACTATTGTTTCAGCTATCCCGGGATTTATCTTTTACCGTATGAAGCAGAGAATTGTTTTTTCAAGGTCTGTAAAGAATTTTATTGATATTTTGATGGGAATGGCAATGAATATGTAAATTGCTTTGGGTAATATGACCATTTTTACTGTATTAATCTTATAGATCCTTAACATAGGAGATCTTTCTATCTTCTGATATCTTCTTCTGTTAATTTCTTCTCTTCAGAAACTTGAAGTTCTTGTAATACAGGTCTTTCACTTGCTAAGCTAGAGTTACGCCAAGATATTTTACATTATTTTAGATATTGTGAAGGGTATTGTTTCCTCAATTTCTTTCTCAAGCCATTTATGGTTTGTATACAGAAGGTCTAGTGATTTTTTTAAAGTTAATTTTGTATCCAGACACTTTGCTGAAGTTGTCTATCAGCCATAGGAGTTCACTGGTAGAATTTTGGGGTCACTTATGTATATTATCATATCATCTGCCAAGAGCAATGCTTTGACTACTTCCTTTCCAATTTGTATTTTCTTGGTCTCCTTTAGTATTTTATTGTTCTAGTTAAGGATGTCAAGTGCTATACTGAAAAGATACAGAGAAACTGGGAATCCTTGTCTTGTCCCTGATTTAGTAGAATTCTTGTAAACTTCTCTAACTTTAATTTGATGGTGGCTACAGGCTTGTCATATACTGCCTTTGTTGTGCTTAGGTGTATGCCTTGTACCCCTGATCTCTCCAAGACTTTTAACATGAAGGAGTATTGGATTTTGAAAAAAGCTTTTTCAGCATCTAATGAGATAATCATTGGTGTTTTTATTTCAGTTTGTTTATCTGGAGAATTACATTGATGAATTTTCATATATTGAACCATCCCTGCATCCCTAGGATGAAGCCTACTTGGTTATGGTGGATGATGTATTTAATGTGTTCGTAGATTTGGTTTGTCAGAATTTATTGAACATTTTTACGTTAATGTTCATAAGGGTAATTGGTCTCAAATTCTCTTTCTTTGTTTGTTCTTTGTGTGGCTTAGGTATCAGGGTGACCGTGGCCTCATAGAATGAATATGTTCCTTCTATTTTATGGAATTGTTTAAAAAGTATTGGCATTAGCTCTTCTTCAAAAGTCTGGTAGAATTCTGGACTAAACCATCTGGCTTTTAATTACTGATTCCATTTCCTTGGGGGTAATAGGACTATTTAAATTGTTTACCTGATCCTGATTGGATGTTGGAATATATCAGAAAATTGTGCATTTCATTTCAGTTTTCTAATTTTGGTTACTACAAGCTTTTCAAGTAATACCAAATGATTCTTTGTATTTTCTCAGTGTTTGTTGTAATTCCCCCTTTCACTTCTGATTTTATTAATTTGGATGTTGTTTATATGTCTTTTAGTTAGTTTAGCTAAGGCTTTGTCTCTCTTTTTTATTTTTTCAAAGAACTAGCTCTTAGTTTCATTGATTCTTTGTATTATTCTCTTTGTTTCTAATTCATTGATTTCAGCCCTTGGTTTGATTATTTTCTGCCATCTATTTCTTTTTGGTGTGTTTGCATATTTTTGTTCTAGAGAATTTAGGTATATTATTAAGTTTACTATATAAGAATTCTCCAATTTCCTTATGAAGGCACTTAGTCCTGTGCACTTTCTTTCCTCTTAGCATGCTTTGATTGTATTCAATAAGTTTGGGTATGTTTTGACTTCATTGTCATTGAATATTAGGAAGTATTAAATTTCGTTATTTCTTCCCTGATCCAGTGGTTACTGAGTTGTTTAGTTTCCATGAGTTTGTAGGTTTTTGGTTATTTCTGTTTTTGAAATCCAGATTTAACGCATGGTGGTCCGATAAGATACAAGGGGTTACATCAGTTTCTTGTATCTGTTGAGGCTTGTTTCATGACCAATTATATGATCAACTTGGGAGAATGTTCTATGAGATGCTGAGATAAAGATATATTCTTCTGTGTTTGGGTGAAAAAATCTGTAGATATCCATTAGGCTCGTTTGATTCATGATATCTGTTAGTTTCATTGTTTCTGTGTTTAGAGTCTGTCTCAATGATATATACATTGGTAAGCGTAAGGTGGTGAAGTCTCCAACTATTAATATATGGAATTTAATGTGTCATTTAAGCTTTAGTAATGTTTCTTTTACAAATGTGTGTGCCCTTATATTTGGGACATATATGTCCAGTATTGAAATGTCATCTTGGTTGATTTTTTTTTCTTTGATGAGTATGAAATGTCCTTCCCCATCTCTTTTGATTAATTTTGTTTGGAAGTCTATTTTATTAAATATTATAACAGCTATGGGAGCTTTCTTCTTGAGTCTGTTTTCTTAGAAAAATATTTTCCAGCCTTTTACTCTGAGGTAATGTCTTTATTTGTTGCTGAAGTCTGTGCTTTGTAAGCATCAGAATGATGGATCTTTTTAAAACATTGATTCTGTTATCTTCTGTTTTTTTATTGTGGATTTGAGTCCATTGATGTTGAGAGATATTAATAACCCAACATTGTTGCTGCTATTTTGAGATTGGTGGTGATGGTAGTGGTAGTGATGGTGGTGGAGGTGGTGGTGGTGGAGGTGGTAGAGGTGGTGGTGGTGGTGGTGGTGGTAATGGTGTGTGTGTGTGTGTGTGTGTGTGTGTGTGTGTGTGTGTGTGTCTTCTTGTGCTTTTGCCTCAGTGGAGTTATTTATTTCCTGTGTTTTCTATGACGTAGTTAACTTCCTTGGGTATGAGTTTTCTTTCTACTATCTTCTGTAAAGATGTACTTCTACACAGATATTGTTTAAATTTGGTTTTGTCATGGCATATCTTGTTTTCTCCATCTATGATGGTTAAAAGTTTTGCTGTGTATATATGCAGGACTGACATTTGTGGTCTCTTAGGGATTGTAAGATATCTGCCCAGACCCTTCTAGCTTTGAAAATATCTGTTGAGAAGTCAGATGTAATTCTGATAGGTCTGCCTTTATATGTAACTTGACCTTTTTCCCTTTTAATATTTATTATTTGTTCTATATACTTAGTATTTTGATTATTATGTGGTAGGAGTATTTTCTTTTTGTTTCAATCTACTTGGTATTCTGTAATCTCCCTGGCTCTTTATAAGCATGTATTTCTTAGGGTTGGGGAATTTTTCTTCTACAACTTGGTAAAAAATATTTTCTGGTCCTTGAAGGCAGGAATGTTCCAACATACAACACAGTCATTTGCTCAACTATGTTCATAGCAGCTTTATTCATAATAGCCAAAACCTGGAAATGACTTAGATGTCCCTCAACTGAGAAATGGATAAACTGTGGTACCTTTACACAATAGAAACTTAAACAATAGAAACAAGGAAAACTTGAAATTTGCAGGCAAATGGATGGAACTAGAAAAGATCATCCTGCGTGAGGTAACCCAGACCCAGAAAGACATGCATGGTATATACTGACTTATAAGTGGCTATTAGCCCAACAAAGATGTCTTTGGAGAGACTCAACTCAGCAAGGGATCTGGACAGATATTGGGACTCAAAGCCAGACTCTTGTCTGAGCTCTGAGAGTTGAGTGAAAGAGTAGGAGGATAGGAGAACATGGAGGAGTCATATGCCCCACAGGAAGATGGAATTTCTATTTGATGGAATAATTTGAGCAGTATTACCATTATTATTCTCTTTGAAAGTCTGGGAGAATTTTGTCCTAAAACCATCTGTACCTGCATCATTATTTAGTTGGGAGACTTTTAATGACTGATTCTATTACTCTATGGATTATAGGTCTGCTCAAATTACTTATCTGATCTTAATTTAACTTTGGTAAGTGCTATGTATTAAAAAAATTATCTATGTCTTATAGATTTTCCAATTTGGTGGAGGGAAAGTTTTTAAAGTATGTCTTTATGAGTCTCTGGATTTCCTCAATCTCTGTTTTATGTCCCCATTTTTAATCAGTAGAGAGTTGTTCAGTTTCTGTTGTTAATATTCAGCTTAAATCCATAGTGGTCTGATAGGATGCAGGGTGTTATTTCACTATTTTATATCTGTTGCTGCTGCTGCTGGTGTGTGTGTGTGTGTGTGTGTGTGTGTGTGTGTGTGTGTGTGTGTGTGTGTGTCTGTGTGTGTGTGAATGTATAGAAAATTTTGGGGGAAGTTCTATTAGGTTCAGAGAAGTTGTATTCTTTTGTATTTGAAAGAAATGCTCTGTAACTGTCTGTTAGAGTCATTTGATTCATAAATCCAGTTAGCTCCCATGTTTCTAGTTTAATTTTTGTCTTGATAACCTGTCTTTTGTTGAGAATCGGGTAGTGATGTCTCACATTATCAGTGCATGTGGTAAATATGCAATTTAAGCTGCAGTTATTTTCACAAAGTGTGGTGTTTGTGTGTTACTAAATGGGAAAAATTTTGTGGATTTATTAGGTGTTGCCACTGGCTTTTCTTGGTGGTGAGATATGATTTTTAGAAATGGGGGTAAGATAAGCACATTAGAGGGTTCCCAGGAGGAGGAAATCAAAGTGTTCTAGCAGGATCTGTTTACTTAGTAACCTTAAAATAGGGATAAAAAGTGAAAAATAGTCACTGCAGAAAGTCTGCTATAGAGAGAAAAATGAGACTAGGGTGCTGGATCTGGTAGAACAGAAGAAGAGGTGAGGATCTTTAGTTAGCCTACTTGCTTTTCTGGCAGAAGTGGCCTTGTAGGTTAGCAGACAGTGTCTGCTGAAGCTTGCAGAGGGTAGTGGGGCTGGGATAAAGCAATAAAGAAAGACCACTGTATACCCCAATATTCCAAGTTAGCTAAGAAACAGAGCTGGATTTTTCAATCCTTTTCTCAAAAAAAAAAAAAAAAAAAAAACATTCTTTGTGTATCATTTCTTCTTTCTGTCTGGCACTTGGATTCTAATTATGAACACACTTCCCTGATGTGCTTTACCTAATAGCCGGAATAAAGGAAATAAAACCACTGTTGTTCCTGTCTATATCTTCTGGCAATGTGCAAGGTTAATAGTCCTCATACTCAGAAGGCTGGCTGGGCTTAGCAAAGCAAACAAGCAGTTTGGAGAGCTGCAGCTTGCAATTGCAACTCAGTGTGGCTCTAAAAGAAAGGGTACTGCCCTTCAAGATCAAGGCGATGCAGGCAACCACAATACAGAATAGAGTGATTACTGCTTGCTTCTGTTCATTATAATTGACCAAAGCATAGCCTAAGACTTAAATAATGTTCACAATTATGTCTGTTTTCTTACCTCACTAACTACTCCATTTTTAATCTAGCAAATTCTATGCAAGCTTCATAATGACAACATTCCCACTGCATTTTGTGGACTATAGCCTTGGCAACATGCCTGTGCCCAGAATCACCTCTAATAGTTCCATTATGTCATATTATTTCTTATTATTATATATAACCTGCTTTGTGGCTTTCAGATCCTCAGTCTTTGGATAATATGGGCTCAGAGTACACACACATGCACACACACACACACACACACACACACACACACACACACACACACACACACACACACACACACACACACACACACTAGATAGGGTGGGAGAAGGAGAAATATTTAGAATTGCCCCCATTTATTAACTATATAACATATATGTTTATTCTATAAGTCTGTGATTCTATTTAGAGAAATTTATTAGAATTACAAGCTCCTGTCCAACTATGGCTGGCTGTGAAAAAAAAGTATAAGAATCTAGTGGTTCCTCAGTTCACAAGGCTGGATATCTCAGCTGGTCTTCAGTATATGCTGTAATCCTGAAAAAGTAGGCTCCAATACAATTCCTTCATCTATGTCATTATATAGACTTCCAGCATAAGTGTGGCCCAGAATAAAGGTATGTCTTCTGACCTCAAGATCTGAATTAAAGGCATGTGTCTTCCTGTCTCAAGATCTGCATCAAAGGAATGTGTAGAGACTAGAATTGGGTTCACCCACTAAAACCAAGCAATAACTCTCTCATAAGTGTGCCCTCTACTTCTGGGATGTAGTTCATTCCATATGTAGTCAAGTTGAAAATCAATAATAACTATCACACATTCAGATAGCTAACCCATCAATAGGTATTCTTCCTGTATCAGCTAAAATTGCCAACTTACAAATTAGTGCTCTGCCAAAGAAAAATATTTATTGCAGTATTTTTCCTAAGTGACCATCATCACAGGTGTTTAATGAATCAACAAAGGCTAAGAACACATAATCAACCTATGAAAGTCGATGCTAAATAAACAAAGCAGCATGCTTGTATGGTGGCTTTGAGCTACTCCTTTTCTGAATCTTTTCAATTGTTTTATTAAGCTCTGCATCCAAGAATGCATATAAGTCCTACATATAACAACTGCATTTGATATTAGAAGTATAGTGATAAAAGATTTTTGCTTTTCTCACAGGTATTCATAGATTAGAAGGTAGAGGAGCTCAGAACGTGATTCAAATATACATATCCCTTCGCTGATAAGTTGATGGACATAGGATGACTTTCAAAAGCAGGCTTCATCCTCTCATTTTCTTCTTCCCACCTATCTTATTCTCACAACAGCTTATGATAAACTATGAGAAAAACCACTATTCCTTTTATTTTTCTTAAAGGTACAACATAAATATTCCATTGTGTAAATGTATCAAAAAATTTTATCAGTTATTTGGTTGAGGGGCATCTGGGTTGTTTCCAGTTTCTGGCTATTACGAGTAAGCAGCTATGAACATAGTTGAGCAAATGTCCTTATTTTATGGTGGAGCATCTTTTGGGTATATGCCCAGGAGTGGTATTGCTGGGTCTTGAGGTAGAGTTGTTCCCAATTTTCTGAGAAAGTGTCAGATTGATTTCCAGGGTGGTTGTACAAGTTTACACTCCCACACGCAATGAAGGACTGTTCTCCTTTCTCCACATCCTCACTAGCATGTGCTGACATTTGTGTTTTTGATCTTAGTCATTCTGAAGGGTATAAGATGAAATCTCAGAGTTGTTTTGATTTTCATTTCCATGATGACTAAGGACAGTGAGCATTTCTTTAAGTTTTTCTTAGCCATTCAACATTCCTTCATTTGTTCTTTTCTGTTTAGCTCCATACTGCATTTTTAATTAGATTACTTTGTTCGCTGGTGTTTAATTTCTTGAGTTCTTTATATATTTTGGATATAAATTTTAGTCAGATATAGGGTTATTAAAATCAAAGAAATCATGCATTTTGCAGGAAAATGGATGAAACTAGAAAAGATCGTCTTGAGTCAGGTAACACAGACCGAGAAAAACATGATTGTTATGTACTCACTCGTAAGTGGATTTTAGCCATTTAGTACAGGGTAACCATTCTACAATTCAGAGACTCAAAGAAGATGAAAACAAAACAAACAAACAAACAAAAACAAGGAGTATTGAGAGAAGGATGCTTAAATATTACTCAGAATAGGAAACAGAATAGATAGCAGAAGTGGTTGAAGAGGGAACAGGGTAAGAGAGGCATCACAGACAGATGCCTTGGGAGAGTGGGTGTGGGTGGACAGAGGGATTTCAGAGAGAAGAGAAACCTTGGCCAAGGCTTCTCTGTGACACACCAGAGAACAATAATAGGGTAGACTCCAAGGAGAGTATGAGGGTGACTCTAAATGAGACTCCTAGTAGCAGGGGTCATGGAGACTGCCTAACGAGACATTACTCCTAGTGGAACCCAGAAAAACTTTTACCCAATACTTACCCTGCATACAAGATATGCAGAGACAGAAATAAAGCAGAAATAGAAGAAATGTCTAACTGTTGCCTGGCCCAACCTAACACCAACCCTATGGG
Organism: Acomys russatus; assembly: GCF_903995435.1. Classification (NCBI taxonomy): domain Eukaryota; kingdom Metazoa; phylum Chordata; class Mammalia; order Rodentia; family Muridae; genus Acomys; species Acomys russatus. The sequence goes on from NC_067150.1 coordinate 13,005,755, forward strand.
AGACAGCAAATCCCTGACACTATTAATGATACTCTGCTAGGCTTGCAGACAGAAGCCTAGCAAAGAAGCCCTCTGAGTGATTCCACCTATTACTTGATGGAAACAAATGCAGAGACCCACAGCCAAACATTAGGTAGAAAGTCTTGTGGAAGAGTGGGAAGAATGATAGAAAGACTCAGAAGGGACAGGATCTCCACAAGACCAACAGAGCCAACTAACCAGCACCCTGGGAGGCCTATGGACACTGAAGCTCCAACTAAGAACCATGCATGAACTGAACCTAGGCTCCCAACACAGATGTAACCTATGGGCAGCTAAGCCCTCCTATGGGTCCCCTAGTAAAGGGAATGGGAACTAATTCTGACAGAGACCCTGTTGCCTGTTTTCAACCATTTTCCCCTAGCAGGGCAACCTTGCCAGGCTGCAGGGGACGAGGATATCCTAGGTCCTGATGGAACTTGATATCCTGGCATGAGTGGGTGAAGGGGGCTCCCCTTCGCTGAGGAGTAGGGGTGTGAGAATAGGGGAAACGACAATAGGGGAAACAGGGAGGGTGGTGACTGAAAAGAAAGTGGGAGTGGCTACGATTGGGATGTAAAATACAACATAAGACTTGCACATTTAAGGAGTTAGAAAAGGAAGAAACATAACACAATTGATCCATCAGTTTCCTTACACATAGCCATACTGCTTCTATAAATCATATTCTATTACTACTATGAAGCACTTTCATCAGACTCACCACAAAAACACATCATCTTTGGACGTGGCCCTTCATTTCTTAAGGCATCAATATCATCTAAAACTGATTTAAAGAAGTACTATGCTAATCTCCTGTTAGTCTTTCTCTTATTCTGCAGCCATCAATCATAAATCTTGCAATGGGTAAAGCAGATAAACTATTTGATTCAGAGTCTTATGGTAAATTTAGTAAAGGAAGTCAAGTGTTTAGTATATAACTGGAGGACATGCACTCCTGGAAATCCCTTCAGGATTCAGTGGCAACTGTGTTACATCATAACAGTCTGAGGGGAAAACTGTAAAGAAAGTACAGGATACAAGGCAACTGGACAGTCCTGAGAAAACAGAGCAGATTTCAAGGACTTATGTGTTATGCCAAGACACACAGGAATTGGATCACAAGGAAATCTCACTCAGACAACCTCATCCATACTGTGTGTTTCACACATGAAACTGATATTTCTACATTAGCAAAACTGAATATCCAACATTTGAACAGGCATGAATAAAAATTAGTTTCTTGGCTATGTGTTGTTTATTTTCTATGTACCTCTGGTCTCTAATTATTTAATGAAAGCATGAATTAATTTTTTTCTGAAAAATCATTATAAATTTACATTTCTTAACCATGCAAATGTAAAGGAAGTTACTTTGGGGGGTGGTCAGGGGAGAGTTGAGACAGGGTTTCTCTGTGTAGCTCTGGCTGTACTATAATTTGCTCCGTAGACTAGGCTTTCCTCAAACTCACTGATATATGCTTGCATCTGCTGGCATTAAAGGCATGGGCTGGAAGTAAAGACATGCGAAACCACATGACAGGTAAAAGAAGGTTTTAAGTGTTTATTCTTATTTGTCTACTTGTTTCACAAGGTAAACAAATTGCCAGGTAGATAAAAGAAAAAAGTCTCTGACTTCAGAGCCCCATGTATTAACTATATGGCTGGTGAACTATAAACAAGTGAAAATGTATAAATAGTTCTTACGTCTTGAAAAATTGATTGCACGAAATCCACCTATCTCGTAACGAGGAACACGCAGTGTTGCGCTGGAAACAGATTAGGAAGGCTCTTCCTGCCCTTGCTGAGCTGCAGCATCATTTGGATAGATAAGGCGTTTCCTAACAAAATGACTAACCCTGAGCAGAAGGACAGAGGAGGGCGCAAGGTTTGGAGGGAAAAGATTTCAGTCTTTTTGTAAAAGTTTTTAGGGTCCTGGCAGGTCACAAAGTCTGTTATCCGCAATCACTTCCTGCGCAAAATGCCTGTGTTGATCTAGATCAACAGTTCTCATAAGCAGGGATCAAGAATAAAACAAAACCAGACGCAAGTGGATATTAAGGCATTTGCCACAGGAGTTTGACGAAATGTAGAGCTGGCCATGTGGAAGAAAAGCAGGCTACCTCTGCCATCACGAGCTCACAGTGCACTCACAGGCAAGCTTTCTTCCCTAAGAACATTCCAACCATCTTAAGATCTTTTGAACAACTAAATTTGGCACTATTAAAATAACTAGGCTTCTCTTCTACCCGGTGTCAGCTCTTCATAGATTTTAGTGACATATAGAAAACACATTCAAAGCAATGGCTTTCTTACTGTTACATTAAACAGATAATAATATAATTCAAATAATATAGTTTACCTTCACAGTGATAACAAACTTTCTGAATTTTAAACTTTTATCAAAACCAAAATACAAAAGAGAGCTACAATTTGGATTTGTTTATATTTTTGCTTAATAACTACCTTATCCGGTAAAACAAAAACTACTCAATTATACATTTATTGAATATATATATATATATATATATATATATATATATATATATATGTTATGCAATTAAATGCCAACTAGTTATTTAAATACATTAAGGAAATTTAAAAAATACCTTTCTAGAAATGTTTCAATTATTTTGCTGGGGTTTTTTTTTTTTTTTTTGTGTGTGTGTGTGTGTGTGTGTGTGTGTGTGTGTGTGTGGTGTGTGTGTGTGAGAAAGAATACTAGTTTGTGGAGTAGAGGATGATATTATCTAAATGATAGCATCTCCAGTCTCCCTCCCAATTCTAATTCTCTTTATAGATCCCATAAGGTTAATAGCCTGCTGCTATTGCATAAGAGTTTCTAACTGCTAATGCTGACCAGTTTAATATAAGGACCCTGTCTTGGTCCTATTGCCCCACTATGTCCATGTCCTGCTGAGAGTTAACAGCAGAATGTTCTCAGGCACTTAGACTCCTTCCCTTGGGTTTTCTTCTGTAACAGGAAAGTTCCAGCAATTCGTTGTCAAGAATGCCCTAAAGTTAAGCCTATGAAGTGCCCATGATCCAGACTGAGTACCCCTCAGTTGTTTTAGGGCCTTCCCAATATGTGTAGGACTCACCCCAAAGGTGTACACAATCCAGGGAGACTCTGCATAGGACACTGTCTCATGCACAATGGACATCGTGCTGGGTTTAGATTACACTATTACACTATCCATAACTATTTCAGCAATCTATACTATCTGCAGGACACTAAATGGAAGATAATCTTTTTAAATTATTTAATATTGTGATGCTGGGTTATATAATTCTCGATTTCCAACCTAAATATTTAATTATTTGCCTTTACCTTGAAAACTATAAACAGATATAAGTATGGCAACCAATCATCCTTTCTCATACTCTCATCATTTTTCCTACCTCTTACATGTGTTTCAAGGTTTCACAAATGTGCAGCATTTGTTGTGTGACTAGAAAAGAGAAAGCCCACTGAGCGAAGAGGAAAATGTTGTTAAGATTGGCTCAGCCTCCCTTCCGTATAACTTCTTAGTTTTTGCTCACTATTTTTTTATTTGACTCTCAACCTTGTATGTCATCTAACTCAGCGACCTGATGTGTCATAACACAGGAAGTTCAGATTCATAAAAAAACACACAAGCTTTGATTCAGTAGTATTCTTCTTTTAAAAATAAAATAGACAAGCTGTTATTCTTGGGTGACCATTATTTTAAATATCATTTTACTGTGGATTATGGTTATGCTTAGTGGAATCTCAGGTTTTCATTTGAAGTCTGCATGCTGTCCTTTGATGAAAGTCCTTCACACATTATCTCCTCTTATCCCAGTCTACCTTCACAAAGTCCCGTTTTCTTTCAGAATCTTCCTCTTACTTTCATGCTTTTTTCCCCCTACTGTTTTTAATTCAGGGTAATGTCCTCTTTCAAAGCTCAGGGAACATAGTTTAGGGGGATCAGAAAGAATGTAAATGCTGGACAATAGGAAGGGGTGCTATAAAATGCTCTCTTACATAAATGACATGACTGTTTCACCCAGTGTTAGGAAAAAATTCTAATGGTTCATCTTAAAAACTGCCTTGATCCAAGTAAAAGAAAACACCTGAGCCATGTTAATGCCTGGCAGCTTTGCTATTTCCTTCTTCCACCGGCATGATCAAGGATTCACCTAATTGCTTGGCGGGGATGAAGAAACAACAGGCACACGGAGAAAAGCTGGGATCCAGAGTCTGGGTGCTCTGATACAGATGCACGGATCATATATTTCATACATCTGAATAAGAAAGATTTGAATGCAAATGGCCCCCATAAGCCCATAGGGAGCATCATTATTCAGAGGCCTTATTGGGGTAGCTGTCATTTTGTTGGAGGAACCCTACCACTTCGGGTGAGCGTTGAGGTTTCAGAAACGTAAGCTAGACCCAGTGTCACTCATTTTTCCTCTGCCTGTGGATCTGAATATAGAACTCCAAGCCTCTTTTTAATCACCATGTCTGTCTGTGTGCTGCCATCCTTCCAGCTATGACAGTAATAGACTAAACTTCTGAACTGTAAGCTAGCCCCAATTAAATATTTTCCTTTATAAATGTTGCTGTGGTCATGGTGTCTCTTCACAACCATAAAACCCTAACTAAAACAGGAGGCAAGTTTAAAGTATTTAGCAGAACAAGGAGGCAGGTTTAGGTGATTTCTGTAGGTAGGAGGCTCAGGCTGTCATCATTAGGGAAGCTGTGGTAGATATTTCCTTCACACACTGCTAGCATCTGCACATGGGCTAGGGAAAGGTTTTGTCATTCCCGAGGGTTGGAAACACTGGTGTCCTTGACATGGCCAGCTCAAGTCAGTAAGACACATATGTTCAGGACCTCATCTGTTCCTCACATCTTTTCTTTCTTATGTCTTAAATGTTCAGGATGAACCTTTATACTTAGTCCTGGGATAATTCGATGGGATACATAGCATTAAACTGTAACAATGATAAGAAAAAAGAACACAGCTGCCACTATTCCCAACAAAACCCAAAGAAATCTCACAGTTCCTACCACCCAAACCAACTAAGCTACACAACTCACATGCAGACTCAAGTTTTAGAATAGGCAATTACAAACAGCAAGTCATCTGTCTGGTGTGTGTGTGTGTGTGTGTGTGTGTGTGTATGTGTGTATGTGTATGTGTGTGTGTGTGTGTGCATGTGTATGTGTGTGTGTGTGTGTATTATTTTTATGTGTATGTCTGTGTACCATACACATTTTTATGTGTATGTCTGTGAGTCCTTTGGAAGAGGAACCAGTGCTTTAACTTTTGAGCTATCTCTCTTGCCCAAGTCTGAGAAATTTTAAAGTAAATATGTTATTAAATTTAGAGATAGACACACCTGGGTTTTTTGTTTGTTTGTTTGGAACAGGAAAATACAGAAGTTTCAGGGAGAAGGATAAGCCCTAGATAGTGTATAAGATTATTTACCCCTGATCACTTACTAATGAAAAATTAAGAGTCATGAATTTAGGGTTATAAAGATTGCTCTCTGCTGTTTAAGAATAAGGCCCATCCTTTTTAAAAATATATATATTTTATTAATTTATTCATAGTACATCTCAATTGTTATCCCATCCCTTGTATCCTCCCATTCCTCCCTCCCTCCCATTTTCCCCTTACTCCCCTCCCCTATGACTGTGACTGAGGGGGACCTCCTTTCTAAGGCGGTAAAATAAGCTGTTTTGCTAGTATCACGGTGTCTCCTGGGTTCTAGCATGCTTGTTCACAGCAGGTGAGGCATTCTTCAGTCTCTTGTTTTTACTTTTGTTTTTGTTGGTTCGTTTTTTTGAGACTGGGTCTCATATACCCCCAACTGGTTGTTACACACGTAACTGGGGACCTTGAACTCCTCGTCCTCTTGTCTCTACCCCCCAAGTACTGATAATACAAGCCTGAACTGTTGAATATATTTTTGTACAACTGTGTTTGTCTCTCTTAGCCTATTTGTTAACCTGGCTATCACACAAACAACTGAGACTCTTTTATCATACAAGGCTTCACAACACAGTCTGAGCAATTTAAGCCTGTTCTGTGAACTCTTTATGATATCCTGTCTTACTCCCACAAAACATCCAGCAACCTTGCACTTTTGCAGCTTTCCTCAGCTCCTGCTCTTTCCTCTGTTTCTTCCTTCCACCTCTCTCCATGCTCCTTCTCTAACTCCTCCCCTGGCTGGCAGGAAGTCCCGCCCTACCCTCTCCCCTGCTCATCTACTGGCTGTAAACTGTTTTATTTACATAACAAAAGGACAATTGGGGAGCAGAGTTTTTACAACACTTAGAAACCCAGAATTTAAACTACACAGTAAACTCATGCCTACACTAAACCACCACGCCCAGTTTTATGTGAGGCCTTGTGTGTGCCCGGCAAGCATATTCCACCAACCGAGCTACATCCCCAGCCTCATCTGCTCATTTTTTGACAAAAGTTTTCTCAGTTCCTTAAGGGTGATGGTGACTGTGATCAGATTGGCTCTAGCACTACAACAGCAAACCTGGTCTTATACATGAGATTATTTAGAAATTATTTTAGCTTCTACTTTCTGAGGTTAGTCGTGTATAGTGCTTCAGAATAAAAATAAATAAAATTCTAACCTAAAGCACAAAAATAAGATAAGATAAGATAAGATAAAATAAAATAAAATAAAATAAATGGTCTTGCTTTCACTACCCTTATTGTGGAATAAGGATGAGTAATACTCACACCCATGGACTCACAGCCTCAGCGGCCACTTGCCAAAGACTTCCACAAGACTAGTCCCATCAGCACTCTGTTAGTGTTGGAGGAATTTGATAAGAGTCCCAGCGCTCCCAGCGGAGCTACAGACAGGTAAAGGTTTCACGACACAGACAATCACATGTAGCAGCTGCTACAAACCCAAACTGAAGCTAGTAACCTTCCAGTTATAGCCATGCAGGCAGTTCTGCTCCTAGGAATGTAGAGGTTTTGTTTCAGACTCACCATATAGGAAAATATTCTGATCTCAGTGAAGTGCTCACCAGACAGCTGAGAAGTGCTCACTCATGCAGTCTTTGGCTCAGGTGCACTTAGAAGTAATTTTCAAAATTATTTAAACTAAATATGAAGGATACAAGTCACATATTTGCTTCAAAATTCCTTTAGATTTGTAAATCATCTCAACAAAATATGGTGGAAAATGTTCAGGCTATTCAACAATAAATTTTTTTGAATTAGAAATATCAAAAAAACAACAGCATATAAAATCAGTTTATGTGCAGAGAAAACCAATTATTGATGTTTTAATTGAAAACTAATGCAGTTCATCCAAATTGCTTTTATGTTTTATTAAAAAAAATTTATACATGGTACAAAAATTTAATGAGCTTCCTTTCTAAATTTGGGTTAAGTGTGTAGAGAATCTTAGACCTGGACGACAGATGGAGTTGGGAAGACTCTTCTTGCCCTAGGGTTCCATTGCGCATCTTATTCATTGGATATATTCAGCAGGTTGTAACTGAGAATCACCTGAGTTTATTAAAACTAGATTTTTCAGTCTGAGACTTTTTCCAATGAGTCCCATCATTTGCAGGTCCTAGTGTGGAGTCTCTGACTTGGAATGTAAGTCTTTCAAGTCTTTCTTTTGCATGGTCAGATTTGGAAACCCCTTATCAAGCACATTTTGTACCAAAATGCAGGACATGAGGATCATTTCCCAAAGACATTATTCTTCTTTTAGAAGTAGCAAAACTACCCTATACGTTAGTAACAATCAAGCATTCTATAACGTAGGACGTTAACTATTTCATGGCTCTTTATCTTAGTACTACATAGAGTTTATTGTCATGATGAACAGATTATATATAAGCGTATATATAATATATATATGAAAGAGGGAGAGAGAGAGGGAGAGAGAGAGAGAATGCAATCCCACTTACCTCATCCCATGCCCCATTGCTGAAATTCATGAGGCAGGAATGGTGGTCTACCCAAGGCTCCAACACTTCTGACTCCTCAGCAGATCTCCCCCAGAATCCGTCTATTCCTTCATCTCCTACCTCTCTTCCTTGTTCCAATGATTTTTTTTTTTTTTTTTTTTTTTTTTTTTGCCACAAGTTTTTAGTTGATTTGGCAAACAATTTTGGAATAATCTTATCCCTTCCCAAATTGGTGTCTAACCTGCTTGTGCATTATGTATAATCTATATAGGAACGTTTATATTTTCTACTTTATTTATATTTGTTTTCACATATTGTTTTAAAAATATGTAGGCAATGAAATATACAGCTTTAAAGGCACAATTATGTAAATCATAGTAATATATTTACAATTATTCATTATCTACAAACATAAACAGGATCTAGAAACTTTCTCTTCAAGCATATTAGACAGGAGTACACTGCTATTGGAAACAGCTCTACCCAGAGGCAATGACATTCCATCTTCCAAACTACCAGAAACCCATCACGTCTGTAATAGCATATAAGTGAAATTTAAAAATAAGTTTTTCTCTCTTTAGTTTGTTTCATCCTTTTGTTTTGACATTTTGATATCTTGTGATTATTAATGAAAGCATTAGAGTATTTTTCTTCACAAGCTACTTTTTATGAGTTAACTTTATGGTGGGGTTACAAATTGGCCTCATTCATCTATAGTTCAGTCTATTGATTTACACAATTATATTTATTATTCCCTTCATTCCACCTTTCTCCCACTTAATTTTGTAGTTATTTATCGTCTTTGTTTCTTAAGATAGAAGTGTGTATAAGTGTTTTGAAATATTTTCCAAGTTTAACTAAGGCATATGTTCCCATTCGCCACCTTAAGTCTTCAAATGTTATGTTTCATTTTCTTATTGTTCAGGACAAATTAATTATCAGTTTCCTGATTGATAAATTCTTTAACCCTGAAAATATTAATGGCAGCTTACTCTTTTACACTTGTCACCATTCTCTAGATATGTTTTGATATTTCTAATGCATAGTACAATCAAAGAATACACTTCATATAACTTCAGGCCTTTAACATTCGATCTTGTTAATGAGAAAGTGATATTTTAACTGACCCCTCATGCTACTGCCACATAAGCTGTGAATTCTCAGCTTATCAAATGACTGTGACTATTTCCCGTTGTCACTTCCTGTATGTTCATCTCACAGTAAAATTATTCTGCTCATTGTGTTCATGCCGTTGTATACTTTTGTGGGACTCTGCTGTAAGGTCAAAGTCTGGCTTTCCCCCTAGCCTCTGTGCTCGTTATGTGAGGGCAGACTCCTTTCTCAGTGGGGTTTCCTCTTCTCCTGATCTGGGCAACCATAGATCCCCGAAGGAGCATCACATAGCCCTCAGGAATGATTACAGGCCAGACTCTTTCGTCTCCGGTGGGGTTGAAGACCAGATAGATAGTACAGTTTAACAATTAAGCTGAGTTGTTTAGGAGTTAAGAGGTTTTATAGGTCAAGATAGGTGTTTTAAGTTGATAATTATGAGATACAATAGACATTGATTTACATTCAGAATTTTAGACACACTAAGATAGGAAAGGTCTTTTCTTCAAGGCTGCCAAATGCAAATAGCCAGAATATTAGGAATGTAACATTTATATAATTCCTATTGTTTCATGGATTTTCTTACTATAGGTAGTTTATTGTATAGATGTGTAATAATATAAATGTATATGTAATAAATTTTAAATATTAATAAAAATAAATTAAAAAGAAAAGAAACAAGTTTAGAAAGTACCTGGGGATTCCCAAAGATACCCACCCTATGCTATTAAGATGTCTTGGTGTCTTGGTTTTCAATGGACGACCTTTAACTGTGTCTGAAGATTCTCCCCCACCCGTAGGGTAATTAAGTACTGCTTTTCCCTCTTGTGATAGGCTTTTTTGGTTATATGCAGATTAAGCATCCCTGGTATCCCCAGCCCCAGCAAATCAAACACATTCACCTTTGACACCCCTCTCACTGCCCAAGGTTTACAATGTCCTTGATTCATGAAAACAAAGGCTTGCTCTCTCATTCCACTCCTCCACCACAACCAGCCCATACTCATCATTTATTTTGAGGAAGAATTGCTCCTGGATGTCCAGGGCTTAACTGCCAGTCAGGCAGCAATGATAGACTTGCCTTGGCAGCTGCTTAGCCCCTGACCCCTCACTTCTGATGGCAGCTCCATTGCAGCAAGCTTGTTGCTGACCACTGGTGAAACCCCTGCTGGGTCTGTGTCTCACCATACTTTCTTTCTGGCCAGTTTCAGGCATCCACTGTGACTGATGTCATGCTTAGAATAGTTCAGCAAATGGCTATAACACTTCTGGAATCATCATGGGTTTTTATCCATTGCTGTCTGATACCAGCAATCTCATTTTAAAAGAGTTAACTGTAACATCCACTAGAAAAACTCATTTCCACCTCCCCTAGTGAGATTGGAAGCCTCGCCCATCAGACAAGCCTCACCTCGATGGTTGTAAGCTACTCCTGAGAGACAAACAGGACCTTTAATCTTGAGGTTGCTCTGTTTGCTCCCGGAAGCAAATAGCATGTGGACCTGCCCACAGGACATGGAACTCAGGCTATCGCCAGATGAACAGAACATACTTTATATGAACAAACTTTCTATAATTGCTTATTCTTATTCATAGTTTAATTAGCAAATCATTTATTAAACAACTAAGCCTAGGTAGAAGACTGCCAGTTGTATTTATTCATGTAGTTAATGTTTTGGGTACTATTTTCATTATGTGGAATTAAACTTCCATGGAGTGAAATTCCCTCAGTCTGAAAAGTATCTTTTCGTTTTTATTTTTGTGATATCTCATTCAACATTGTTTGTGGCATATTTTGGCCACAGGAGGGCTGTTTTTTAGTACAAATTGTATTGTAATAAATTATTTCTGTTTTTTATTTTCTCCCAAATGTCCACATTTTGTCTTTATTTAAAATGAAGGCTTCACAGAGTATAAAGAATTCTCTGTGGGAGTAATGTCTTCAGTACCATTTTCTTCTGGCTCTCATTACTGACAGAAATCCCTCCTTCCTTACCTAAATGTCTTTTTATAAAATATTTTCTTTTCTGGCTGACTTTAGTGTGTTTCTCTTCTGCATGTCAGCCATAACATTCCTTGGTACAGTGTACTTTGTATTGGCTGGTGTTTCCTGAATTTCTTTTGGATGCCTCACTTCTTTATTATTCCATTTGTAATTCTTTTACTCAATATTCTTTTTGAATAGTTATAGTGATCTTTTCCTCTGATATTTCAGTTCAATCATTTGATAGTATCTCATCAACCAGTGTAGCTTCTGGTATTTTTTTCTCCTTCTACACTAATTTGCACTTTTTTCAAACTCTCTGATGCTCACTGGTGTTTTCCATTTTTAGGTTTCAATAAGGTTCATTTTCATAGGTCCAAGTATTTTCTAAAAAGGTTCTTTTGTTATTCCCCTTTTTAAAAATGAATTATAATTTCATACATTCCTTCTCCTAGCTACATGTTAGAATGATAGTAAAATAAAAAAAGACAAATGTTCTTCATCACTTTAGAGTTGAGTGTTTGGTGCCCGCAGTCTGTTATTTCACAAAGCTCTACACCAATGAATGCCTTTGCATTGTTGAGAATCCACACTAAAGCGAAAGTGAGTGAAAAAAGAAGTTCATGAATACAGGGCATTTTCATTCTCACTATGTTCATCTCTACTGAAGAATAGGTTCTCTTTTTACCTTTCTTTGTAGCTGCTGGAATAAAAATTATGTTAAGATAACCATTACAGTTAAGGTAAATGTCTGCTAGGTTTTCAGCATTTCACAGGCAAAGTAGTCTATCAGGGTGGCAGCTAATCCTCCCTCTCCACTCATTCTGCCAAAATTGACATCCTCTTTTGGGACATGGGGATGGAGGTGTTGTTTGATTGATTGCTACCTATAGCATTTTGAAGAGAGCATCTTATGGTGGGCAAGGGAATTGAACCAGACAGACTGGGGTGAGAGTCTCAAACAAACATGAGTGACTTCATGCCAGAAGGTACTCGATGTGCTGGAGAAACAATTAAGTAGACCATTTCTTAACAAAGTTAAGGACTCTCTGTGGTATTCAATTGTTAGTATAGACAAACCTCAAGAAAGCATAAAAGATGATGCTAAGTTGTCTTGAATTTATTCTTTAAACAACATCAGATGCATTTCCTGTCATCTTCTTTCAGAGAATCTGCAGGGCTATGGGTCTGAATTCACAATGATGAACTGACAGGGGGAAGCACTAATAATTTCTAGCCATGGCCTCGATATGTGAAGCTATGGATAACAGAAGATTTTCAGGTTCCATTCTCAAAAGCAATTAAATAGTCAAAGATCTCTAGTGCTTCTGTGCAGTGCTTGTGTCTGACCATTTATACCACACACTTAAAATCATACTGTTGATATCATTTAAGAAGAATGTAATATCACATCCCACTAAAAACTAACATAAAAAATTAATTTTCATGAGAAAATATTCAGCTTTCACAAAGATCTACTGCTGGAAACTTGCCATGGATTTCACATACTGCTCGTAAAAGCTAAACAGAGTCTGTGATTTGTTGCTCTGTAACAGCCATCAAGTAAGTAGTACTTAAATCATCTAACGATGTAAATCATCCTACCACACCCCTTCCAATGCCGCCTTCCAGTACATGTGACAGTTGTTAATCTAATGTATGGATAAGGAAAAAGAAAAATTGGGCCAGGAGTAGCTGCCAGTGGCTGGCACGAAGAGTCTGCTGAGTGGGCATTTGGCACACACAGAGACACTTAGGCCTTTACCTCCTTCAGGCTCAAAGGTAATATCTGGAGTGAGCCATCTGTCAAGAATACACAGGATACCAGGAGCTGCTATACAAGAAATCTCAGTGATTACACATCCGTGTGAAAATCCAAAGACTTAAAGTGAAGATATTAGGGGGGAGAGGGTCTGATATCAGAGTGCTGATCAAGAAAGAGATTCATAGGGTTACAGGACACCAGGAAAAAAGGAAATTCAATGGGTCCAAAGCAGAAGGAGGATGGGGGGCGGGGGGCGTCTGATGGGGAGAGGGCGTCTGATGGGCAGGGGCGTCCAGTACTCAGGTTTCTTTTATGAATGGGTCAGGCAGCAGGTGAGCTCTGCAAATCTCTTTGGAATAAAGGATTCTTCCAACAGCATGTTGTCTGTGCCTCTGGAAGCAAAGTAGCAAACAGGTGCTGGTCACAATGGAATCAAGGCTGATTCACAGATTAGTGACCTTCTTCCTAGAAGACTCTCCAGGAGATCCGACCCAAGTTCACAGTTGTCCTACAGTCCACCACTACTTCACCAAGTCCGATGCACTCTGTGCGCTTCAGAGTGAAAACGTTTAACCAGCTACCTGTCACGTCTGCCGTTCCCAGTCATCCTTTTGCAACAGGAAAATACACGTTTTTCAGATCGTACACTAAGACACATCACACAGAAATCATCAGTATCCTCAGACTTTATGTGCCTTTATTTCAGCATTATGTGAGGGCTGCTTCTGAAAGACCAAACCCAGAATATTCCAGAACACATGACAGGTTAGCAAGTTAGGGGTCTGCAAAAGGATGCATCCAGGAGATCTATGTGGTGGAGATCCCCTTCTCTATGGAGGTTGCAGGGTTCTGCCTAGGTGGGAAAAATAAACAGTAGCAAACAAAGCAGACACCAGTCACGGGAGCGGAAAAAAAATCACTTAACACCTATCAATACCCTTGCTTTAAAATGACTAAATACTTCTGTCCTCAGAAAGAAAGGTAACTAAAGGTCTTTAAGTGAAAGGCTTTGAGTCTTGTTTTATTAATAAAGTATTATTTTTCTTCTAAGAATAATGGCTAAGAAGCACTTTTCTCCTAAGCCACTATCCATCAGCTGGAGGAGGTGTTCAGAGCAGCTCCCTGTATTTCAGCTGATTTATGGTTAATGCTGAGTATATTTCTTAATGACTGCAAGCATGAGCAGCTCTGGAGAAGCACAAATCTTGAGGTCTGAGATTTATTTTTCTATCCAGATAAAATTTCAAGTATGCTACAAGCAATTAAAGTGCAGGGAAAGCCTTTGTTCCCATTTAGACCTTTACAAACTTTAAAAATATATCACCATCTTTCCAACATGAAATGGTCTCCAGCTGGGAAACTATATGAGAGTAAAGCAATATGGGCTGAGTTCAGTTAAAGACATCACTCAGGGTCTCAGCAGCTGAGCACTGCCAAGACATTTCTACCCTCAAATGCAGCTTTTGTTTGACTCAGTGTCACTGAGCAAAAGGATATCAGCCTTGAAAATGAATTGGATGGCAGCCACAATTGTCACTACAAGTGTCTGAATAGGAAAACACTGCTAATAAAGGTAGAAAAATGAAACAGGAGTAAGATACAGATATTTCTATACCTATATAGGTAGTTTATTAGTGCCTGCTGGAAATCGCCTTATAAAATGTTCAGCTTGTAGACCATGGGGACAAGTTTCTTCTGGTCCACTGGACATGCCCCCCCCCCCAACACACACACACACAAAGAACTTACTTCAATTTTTACTAACATACAATTAAAAGGAATGTTTTGCATGAAGCTTTTTCAAATTGCTGTTCCAAAGATAAATTTTGCATTTTTCTTTTACCATATACACATGCAGATTACTTCCTATATTTGAACTGACTTTGAACCAATGCTAAACATCAAAATGTAAGGTATAGATCTGGGGATGATTCAAGCACAATACACATTAAGAAAATTCTGAAGGAATGGTTAGGTTTTAGTCCCACTGCATGATTTCACACACACACACACACACACACACACACACACACACACACACACACACACACACACAAAGAAAAAGAAAACTTCTTTCTTTAACCCTGTTTCTCTCTCTCTGTCTCTCTGTCTCTGTCTCTCTGTCTCTGTCTCTCTGTCTGTCTGTCTCTGTCTCTGTCTGTCTGTCTGTCTGTCTGTCTCTCTCTCTCTCTCTCTCTCTCTGTGTGTGTGTGTGTGTGTGTGTGTGTGTGTGTGTGCCTAAGTGTATTCATGAGTCTATGTATTTCCTACCCTCAATCCCTCCCTCCCTCCTATGTTCTCTCTCCCTTTCTCTTTGTGTGTTTGTGTGTGTGTCTTCTTCCCTCAATCTTTCCCTCCTCCTGTTGTTTATTTCTCTTCTTTTTCTTGCCTTTCTTCTTTGTTGTGCGTATGATGTTAAGGTTTGAATGCAATGTTTCTGCAGGGTAAAACATTTGTAACTTATTTATAACTAGAACTTTTTTCTCTTAAAAGTGAATTTCTGGAAACATGAGGCAGCACGATGACTTATCACTATGCCTAAGATGACTGGTGTTATACTTTTGTGATTGGTGACGCCCCTAAGGAGACTAAACCAGAAGTGGAAAACAGTACTAGCTAATATTCACTAGCAACTTTTTTTTCTTCATAAAAACAGCAGCAGAAAAGAAAACCTCATTGAGAACTTGGGAGACGGCTCCCTTGGTAAAGCGCTTACAGTGTGAGCATGCCTACCTCAGTTTGATTCCCTAAAACCCATGTACAAAATATTGGGCAGTTTATACATGTTTTTGCTCCCTGCAAAGAGGAATCAAAGGCTGGAAGATACCTGGGCATACAGTTCAGCCAAACTGGCCTACTTGACAGTAAGAATCCCTGTTTTAAAGAAGGAAGACACCTTGCATGAGAAATAACCACTGGGGTGGTCGTATGGTTTTTAAACACATATATTTGTACTTTCAAATGTACATGAATGTACCCAGAGGAAAGTGTGCCTCAAAGAGTTATGAACTGAAAGGATATATTGCCCTGTCCTTCTGTCTGAAATAAGAAAGACAAGAATCAACTCTCTTCTATCTGCTGTTGCTCAATGTCTCTTTGAATGCTGACCTACCTCACTATAGACTACAACTTACTGTATTCCCATGACTTTAATTCTTACAATAGAGAACTCTGTTTTATGCTCATAACAAGAAATGGAAGTGTGTATTCTTTCTCTGAGAGCACAAAAGCAGTCATGGTAAGAAATGTAAATATAGGGAAAAATGAAGAGATGGAAAACACTGGAAAAATCATGAAGTCAACATGGCCAGGCCTCCAAGAGCCAACAAGAAATCACTTATCAAGGATTAAATATAATGTAAAACTAATATAGTCTTCACAACATATTAAATAGCCCTACTTAGTCCCTCTCTGGTACAGCAGCAGTCTTTGAGGCTACCCCAGCTCCATGCTGTGCCGCTGGTTTCAGAGAACTGTAGACTTTGTTCTTAAGAAACACTGCTTACCAGACCATTTGTTTTAAGTTGGCAGGTTACCCAAACATCTAACACAAAGACCTTTTGTTTTTGCCTAACTGAAAATCCTCTTAGGCAGTGAAGGCTGTGAAACAGACACACAAAAGTCTTCTGCTGCTGAGATAAAATGTAATAAATGGCAAACAACTGACACATCAAAGGTCTGAAACACTATTTTGGGCATTGGAAATTTGAAGAATAAGAGCTTCAGAAATTACCATTTAAGCTGGAGTGACTAGAGTATATTATTGCACATGTGATGTGCAAAACATGTGATCAGAAAAACACTGATCAGTAAAGACCTAAAACTATTCTAAGCTACAAACTCACTATCCCAAGGCTTGATACTAGCAACAGTAATGGCTAAGGCAGTCAGGGTTCCCAACGCAACATTATGATCTCAGTCTGTATCTCTTTTCTTTCCCCCTCCTACTCCCTCAATGTCTCTCTCCTTTCTCATCTTTCTTGTACAAGATCTAGATTGTGTGTGTGTGTGTGTGTGTGTGTGTGTGTGTGTGTGTGTGTGTGTGTATGTGTAAGGGCAAGAGAGACAATGTGAGTGGGAGTAAGGTGTATCACGGATATGGGAGACATAACAGAAGAAGAATAAGTAGTTAGGGTAAAAGAGAAAAAAATATGTTTTTTTATATGCAGAATATATCAAAACAGAAAACAGAGGGAGTTAACAGAGAAAACAGAGACCAGTGGAACCATACTAGGGAATGATTGAGCAAATAGGAGCAAAATGTGTTAATGAAAATATCCCAAGGAAATTATTTAGTTTATATGCTAAAAATTATTTTAAATGGAAGAAAGGAATGCTGTCATTTACTGGAAAGTAGACGTAAGTAGACAACATCATGTTAGGTAGATAAAGGCAAAGATATAATTATATCATGCATAAATAATAAACCAAACAAAAACAAAAGATACAAATATCTAATACCTCTGGCATGCAAGATGGGCTACACAAGTGCCATTAAAACCATTACAGGCAGGGGATAATATCATAACAAAGCCCATTAATTTGCTCAATTGATGTTTTATAAATTGTAATTATAATAAAAAAATAAATAACAACTACAAATTTATTACGTTACTGGTTTAATACTATTTTTCTGTTACTTAAAGTGGATAACTGCAATTCTAGCTCTAAAACAATGGATAATTTATGCATTAAAATTGTAATTTTTGACCAAGAAAATCCTAGAAAATATGCACTAGGATGGATGGATAGAAAATTTGAGTATCATTAAAGCTAACTTGTAATAATTTACAGTAGGTTTCATATATGAAACAAACCACTGTCCTCATTAAAAATATCATTAATATAACATAAAAGTATGAGAAACTAGCAACACAGTCAAAGTAACAATGGTAAAGTACCTGTTACAAATAACAGAAAGAACACAAAGTAAATTCAAGTATAAATCACAGAATTACCTATAGTCAGCTTGCTATGCTGGTCACTAGATCTTACTTTTTTTGTCACAAATTATATTTTGCTTTTTGTTGGTTTTGTTTTTGTTTTGTTGTTGTTGTTATTGTTGTTTAAGATAAGATTTCTTTGTGTAGCCTTGACTATCCTAGATTCACATTGTACACCAGGTTGGCCTTGAAATCACATCTGCCTACCTCTGTTTCCCAAGTGCTGGGATTAAAGGCATGTGCCACCATGCCTGGGTCACAAATTATAATTTGATGTAAATAAAACTATACTATCTTATTCATGTCAGATTACTATAATTTGAGAAAACAACATATCAACAAATTCTGGTGTATTGTGGAGAAAGAGAAATGCATTCCTCGTGGGAATATCACATAGTGCAGCCACTGTGGAAATAAAAAAAAGAGTGCCTAATACACTAAATTCAAAACTCCCATATTTCTAGGTGTACTCTTCCTCGATATGTATTGCAAGGACTACAAAGTCAGAATGTCCTAGAGATACCTAAGTGTCCATTTGTGTTGCTGAAGTACCCACAATAGCCAAGATAGGAACTCACTCAAACTTAATGTTCACTAATAGATTAATGGAGAAAGAAAACAAGGTATATAAACACAATAGAGTTTTACTCATCCTCAAAGAAGGACAAAATGATGTCATTTGCAAGAAAATAATAATTTAATTGGACATTATGCTAAGCAAAATAAACCAGAAATGGACAGACATTACTTATTTTCTCACAACTGTGAAATTTATATTTAAACATATACTTCATATCCTTGCATATACATGAAGTGAATGTAGAAGGAAGACTGTTTGCTAAAAGGGAGAAAAGTAGAAGGAAAAGAGCAAAGTATGAAAGTGTCATATTGAGGGAATAACATACAGGTTGCAATCTGAATAAATTATAATAAATTAAAATTTAAAATGAAGCTCATTATTCCTTATATTAAAGAAACCTTTAGTTTGGATTCTACAGAAAAGGCTCAATTTGTGTTCCACCAACAGGTGATTCATTGTAGACATAATGAGAAGATGTATTGTGCTGCTGAGAGACAAACAAAAGAAAGCAGACTAGCCAGCCAAGAGACAGCTGGACTAAAGATACTCAGCAATAATAAACTCAGCAGAATAAAGTAGAGAGAGGAAGTTACTGGAGAAAAATGTCATTTTTTTTTTCAGGAAGTCAGGATTCTTATAAATGAGCATGCATATAACAGCCATGACTAAGATATTGGAAGATTTCATTTTAGATTTATTTATTTACTATGTACACAGTGTTCCAACTACATGTATGCCTGCACACCAGAAGAGGGCACTAGATTTCCTAGATTTCATTACAGATGTTTATGAGCTAACATGTAGTTGCTGGCAATTAAACTCAGGACCTCTGGAAGAGCAGTCAATGCTTTTAACTTCTGTGACATCTCTCCAACTCTCCATGAAAGATGTTTTAAAAATGAAAATTTAACAATAATACTGGAAGGTTCCACATTTCATGTTCAATATTGGATGTAAAAATAAGCAAAAATACTTATGACAAGAGAACTCATGGTGTATTATAAAGCAAACAAATCTAACAGACACATAGCACAGATATATATAGAAAGAAAAATATTGAGATATATTTCATAAAATCATATGTATTTAAAAGATGTGATTATTTTAGTTGTTTACTGATTTTAATAAACTGCCACAAACAAGTGAGTTCCCACATCCATTGCCTCATAGAGCATAGCTGATAGATGGTTGGAAACACAGTAAAAATCTACTCAGTAAATTCATGTACAGTATACAATATTAGAAACCAGAGCCACCACCCTATGCATTATGTCACCACCGTATTTGGTTTATATGTTTATCCTTTGGCTAATAGTGACCTATTTTACTCATCTTTCCATTCTTAAACCCAACATTCTGCCCTCTGATCCTGCAACTCTGATTCTCTCTTTCCACGCATAAGTGGAACACATAGGTGTGGGATTGTATGAAAATTGTCTTCCTGTGTCTGTCTGGTTTATTTCACCCAGGCTAGATCAGTCAACGTCATTGTAAACTGTCAGCATTTCTTTCTAAGTTAAAGCTGACAAATACTTTGGTTCATATATGAGTGTTCAAATCTCAATATCTCAGGTTTCAGTTAAGTCTTTTGATTTTAGCCATAAAGAATGACTAAGATTTTTGTGTCCTAAGATGCAAACAAATATATGCCTCAGATAAGGCTCCAGTAATAGGTTAAAGAAGACATTCCTCTCCATTATAATTTTGGAGATAAAGTATTTACTGAAGTTCTTCAAAGTCAGCAGCAGCACTGGAAAGCCCTCCCTAAGATGAGCATAACTCATGAAGACTACATCTGGTAAGGTTTCCAGCTCAATTTGCATACAATTCTCCAAACTAATATTACTAATTCCTTAGTGAGGGCATCCAGAGTCCTGCAAATTTTCAGCCTTCGTCATCTCATGAATTTCCTTAGCTTCCTGAATTGTATGAGCCTGTCTCCAGGAGAGAATACACTTGAAAATAATAACTACAAAACAGAGATGATATTTCAAAGTAGCTTCAAATTTCAGTACCCTGATTATGACTGATATCAAATGGCTTTTTATATAATTGTTAGCCATTTGTATTTTTTTTTTTTTGAAAACTGGCTATGAAGACACTTTGCCAATTTTTAATTTGGTTATTTGTTTTAGGTCATTATTTATGGTCTGTGTGCTGAGATTTTAGTGCTATTAATTGTTTTTAACACTGATTTGTAAATATAATTTCATTATATAGTTTTGAGGGATGGTTGTGTATGCTTTTTAACAGGGTCTTGAATATCCCACCTTAGCTTCAAAACTATCATGTCGTGAAGATGACCTTGAGTTTCCAATCTTCCTTCCTCCACATGCAAAGGATTATATCCTTTTACCATTAAATCCTGTGTATGGTACACTAGGGGTAAAATTCAAGGTTTCATGGATCCTTACATAGTTTGGCTTTTAAGCTCTTATCAATTATATAATTGTACAAATAATTCCATCCTGTGAGGAATTCTTTTTTTTTTTTTTTTTTTTTTTCATTTTTTCAATAGTTTTGTTGTTGCACTGGGCATTAACTTTGCTACAATGCTATTTTAAGTCTTGCTTTAGTTACCTATGAGTTTGGTGTTAAACTTAGAAATCTTTGTACAAAACAAAATTAAGAAGAATTTCTTCGTGTTTTCTCCTAGGAATTCTATGGTATCATGTTTAATTATTTTAGAATTTAATTCAGTTTAATTTATATTTTGTGTTGTGCGGCTTTGAGATTGCTGAAGACAATGCATACACAACTCATGAAATGTCGGGAAGTCCCAGCAGGTGCCTATATAGAGCCTTCACTACTATGTTCAGGCTCTTTGGTACAGAAAGGTACTCTACACTCTACCTAACAAAGAAATGTAAAAACCAGCCCCAAATCCTTTGATCTTCAATGCTGTCTGCCTGCAAGATATGCTGGTGTAATGTTGGCATATCTAATTTGACTTAAGGCCTACTCTAATAAATAGAAGTACTACCAAATACTGCTGAGTTGGTCAGGAGCCTGAGATTAGATAGTCTAGTGACCTAGGGTAAAACTACACTTCTAGGAGGAGGGGGAAGAGGAGCAGGAGGAAGAGGAGGAGGAGGAGGAGCAACAAAATGACCCCTAATGACATTTGTTTATATTCACAACAGATTAGTGTCCATCTCAGTTGTCATTAGAGAAGCTTCCTCCTATAGCAGTTGAGAACAAATACATAGACCCACAGCCAGATATTATACAGACAGTGAGAGATCTTGAAACACTCAGACATAAACTTGATGTCTTCATCAAATGTTTCACCCTAAGGCTCAGGGAACCTGGTGAAAGAGGATGCAGAAAGAGTGTGAACCAGGCTTTCTCAGAAAACTAGGAATAGGGTTTCTTCAAGACCCAGCTATTACACTCCTTGGAATATACCCAGAAGATGCTCCACCACACAACAAGGACATATGCTCAACCATGTTCATAGCAGCCTTATTCATAATAGTCAGAACCTGGAAACAGCCTAAATGTCCCTCAGTTGTAGAATGGATAAAGAAACTGTGGTACATTTACACTATGGAATACTACTCAGCTATTAAAAACAAGGAAATCCTGAAATTTGTGCACAAATGGATGGAACTAGAAATGATCATAATGAGTGAGTTAATCCAGAATCAGAAAGACTCACATGGTATATACTCACTTATAATTGGGCACTGGCCCAAAAGGCATGTCCCATGAAAGTCTTCACTTACCAGGAGATTGGGATAGAGATGCAAGGACATTCTACTGGGACTCTAGGTAAGAAAAATGTAGGAGATGGGGAAATAAAAGGATCCAGAGGGTCCTAGAAACCTACAAGAAGAACATCATGATGGGTGGATTGGGACCCAGGGGGTTCTGATCAAGCTATTGCATTAAACACGGACAAAACATGCAGTAAACATCGAACTCCTACTCTAATCTAGTCAATGGACAGGACACTCTCCGCAGTTATGTGGAGAACATGGACTGACTCTGACATGAATTCTGGTGCCCCATATTTGACCACCTCCCCTTGGTGTGGAGGCCTGGTGACACTCAAAGAAATAATAAGCAGGCTACCAAGATGAGACTTGATAGCCTACGACCACAAAGTGGGGGAGGAGGTCCCTCTTGGTCACAGACCTAGGGGAGGAGAACAGGGTGAAAGCAGGAAGGAGGGAGGAATGGGAGGATACACATAATGGGATAATAATTGAGTTGTAATCTAAATAAATTAATTTTTTAAAAAAAGAGTGTGAGCCAGAGCACATGGAGGACACCAAGAAACAAGGCTTTATAAATAACATGATCAAAGATAATATGAACTTGCATAGTCTGAGACAACATGCACAGGATCTACACAGGTCTGCACCAGGACCTCTGTCTCTATATAATCACTTCCAGCCTAGTGTTTCTACGGAATTCCTGAGTGCATAAACAGTGGAGCTCTGATTCTTGTATAATCTATTGAGTTCTTTTATATCTGTTTATTTGTTTTTGTCCAATTGCAGTGTGATTTTTATATTATAGTATTTTATTTTATTAAAAAATTAAAATGAAGACATGAAGTTGAGACAGAGTGGAGTTTATCTAGGGGGAGATATAAGAGAGAGGCTTAGGATGGTTGCATATGATCAAATTACATTTTATACATATATGAAAGGATCAAATGTTAATCAATAAAAAAAAAAAAAGAGAAGCAGAAAGGGATAGAGGGAATGAAGGATAATACAGGTAGAAAGTGATTAGAATCCAGAAAGAAGATAAAAAATAATTTCCGTGCTATGGCCCTGTAGAGGTTAATTAAGTCTAAGATTTGAGTAAACAATAGACCCAGGGCAGAAAAAACAGGATGATCAAGACAGGACAATGTATGGAGAAGGTTTTCAGTTCTGTTAGAGTTTGGGAATTTGTTAATGGTGATTGATTACATGTGATGGCTTTTAATTCCAGAAAAACAAACACTGAGCTAGAGAACACCACAGCAGACAAACTATAAATGTCAAGAAAAGCATATTTTGAAGAGAACCTTTAAGAAGCTAAGTATTGTTGCTATTGTATCTTAAAACACCCCAAGGTTCTTCCCCACAGCCTCTTCAAAATCTGTATACTCTATCTGTCCTGTCTTTGTCTCTATAACTCACTTATTCACACTTGAATCTAGAAAATTTTTTTACACATAGAAATGGAATTTTTATATTGGATTTTTGAAATATATTGTTTAGAGCATAGACTAAGATGCTATCATAGAAGATTAAGTAATTTTAATCAGATTTACTTTTCTTTATTTCTCATGTACCAAAAGAACCTGTGCAGTCTCCCCAGAGTAGACATAGACAGGTCTTGCCTGTTGACCTAGCTCACTATTCCTAATCACCTAATCACCATCTTCATCTTCCTGGTGAAGCCTGACTCACTTGCTCTTATTTTGTTTGCATTTGAATATGGAAAAGAGAAAGAGGAAGAAGCAAAGAATAAACATTCTTTTTGATGGGTGTAACTTGGAAAGATGGAGCTACAGCTTCCTCTCACCACCTGGCATCCTCATTGTGTTCTTTTTTTATGATTTATTTATTTATTACATACAGTATTCTGCCTGCATGTACACCTGCAGGCCAGAAAAGGGCACCAGATCTCATTATAGATGGTTGTAAGCCACCATGCAGTTGCTGGGAATTGAATTCAGGACCTCTGGAAGACCACGCAGTGCTGTTAACCACTGAGTCATCTCTCCAGCCCCTCAGTGTGTTCTTAAGACAATTACTATACCTATATGAAAATACTATCGCACACTTTAAAAGGAAAATGCAGAAATGGAACAGAATAAACATCAGCCCAACCATAAAATTTTCAACCCAAAATTTGTCTTGCCTAAAAGAAGTGTAGGGGTAAATATGGAACAGAGATTGAGGCAGTGGAAAAACAATGACTGGCCCAACTTGAGAGCCAGTCCATGGAAAAGGGAGAACCCCTTTTACTCTTAATGATACTGTGATATGCTTTCATACAGGAATCTAGCATAACTCTCTTTTGAGAGGCTTCCATCTGCTGATGGAAACAGATGTAAAGTCCCACAGCTGAAGAATAGCATAGGATCAGGGAGTTCTGTGGAAGCGTGAGAGGAAGGACAGAGAAAGCCGGAGGGTGTCAAGATCACTACAAGAAGACTTACAGAATAAACTAACCTTGGCCCATGAGGGCTCACAAAGACTGAACCACCAGCCAAAGAACATTCTTTGGACTGAGTTTAGACCCCCTACACATATACAGCACATGTGCAGCATGATCAACATGTGGGTCTCCTAACAATGGGAAGAGGGGCTGCCTCTGACTCTGTTGCCTGATGCTGGATCCCTTTCCCTAGCTGAGCTGCGTTCTCTGTCCTCAATGGGCGAGGATGCCCTTAGCCATGTTGTGACTTGAGGTGCCAGGATGGGTTGATACTCCTTTGGGCCTGACCTTCTCTGAGAAGAAGAGGGGAATTAGAGGAGGAGGTATGAGGGTGGAACTGTGAGGAGAGAAGGAAGGAGACTGAGATCAGGCTCTAAATACATGCAGAGCAGTTTAAAAATATCTCCTTCTAAAGGCGTTCCCATTTGCTATGACTTTGTGCCTGGAATGGCAGCAAGAACATCCACTGGGAATTTTCCATCTTGATTTCAAGGCTCTGCTTTAAAACTCTAGTAACTCTTTGGAAATTATCATTCACACTCTCTTCTTGAAATTAGGAACATGATTTATAGATACTTTTATTTCTAGTTGATAGGATAGCATTTTTCTAGTGAAAAGTTACTTGAGTATATATTTTATGGTGTTTTACCGTGAGATAACGAGATACAATACTCAGTACAATGGCAGAATATTGGGAATTGTGTTAGAAGCAGAACTGGACAAAGAATTTCCCTTAGCCTTTCACTTAAATAGATTCAGTGAAGCTTAACTCTAAACATCATTTCTACAGCTTCACTGGACAGGAATTTTATGACAATTTTATTATTCTTTATTAAAAGGAACACTGCATACTAATATTCAAGGAGGGACATACTCTAGTATATTTTGAACTTAGACAGAATACTTAGTCCAATATACTTAAGTCTTACCAAGCAACATACTATGTCTCTATCTGGTTATATTCCAAAACAGCACTGATAACTGTGAAGTCATTCTGGACAATATTGCTCTGTATGGCAAAGGGGTTTCCACTGAACACACTATTTTCTATTCATGACAAATAGTATCATTATACCTAGCACTTGGTGCTTAAAAAGTCTCAGTTGCTTTTTTTCTAATTCATTGCTGTTAAAGGATGGTTTAATAATTGAAGAAGCTCCCTAATGTTGCGCATAATTAACACAACTTAAGCTCAAGTAGATACAGGGTGCTTCCTCATCAGCTGATTTAATCATATTCAATGAGCAAAAGTAGCAAACATTCTGTGATGGCTGGCTATCACCACAGGACTTGGAGTTCTTTTATTCCTTTGGATGAGGACTGAAATTCTCTGAATGGGACCAAAGAATACAGACTGTTATTATGTTAAAAAAAAAATTCTAGTTTTGAACTCATTAAAATGTATATGCAAATACCTATGTAGCTTTTTCAAAGTAAGTTGCCTTAGCCACTCATCTTTGTATGTCTATGTTTACTGATACAAGAAGTGCTTAAAAAGAAAATTATCTGGTTTGTTAACTTGTTAATGTTTGCACCTTAATAGTTTGATATTGATTTATTCATTCTACCAGATTTTCTCTCTCTCTCTCTCTCTCTCTCTCTCTCTCTCTCTCTCTCTCTCTCTCTCTGTGTGTGTGTGTGTGTGTGTGTGTTTGTGTGTGTGTGTGTGTGTGTGTGTTCATTTTATCTTTGAAGGCCTTGAGGACGACAGCAAGTAGACAGTCTACTGGCAGAACATTGCATCACTGAAGGTATTTGGAAGATGTCACTAGTTTTGTGGACCAAACCCAGAGAGAAGCAAAGAAGCCTTTGTTCTGTCCAACCTACTTGTTTTCTGTGGCAATGCCCGTATTTCTTTTACAGCACAATTAATAAACTCATTTTCTAGATCTAAGGAAGAATTTAATGTATTTAACAAAATAATTATAAATACTATATCACTAGCTGCATTTAAGAGCTTGTTTAGAGGACATGGAGCAGACTCTCAGAGCTATGTTCAGAGAACTGACATTATGGAGAATTTCAAGGGTTTTCAGGTCACTGTCTTCATATTTGTATCAAATGGAATGGACACAACCACATCTAAGCCTTCCTGCTTTAACTTCCTCTTCAGTTTCACATGTATTATCTGTGCCACATACTTCTGGCTTATATAGCATCTATTGCAGTTTCTTCAAAAGATGCTTTGTGAAGTATATAACGTTCTATCAATGTAAGTTCAATATGTTTTATTCTTCATTTTAATTATCCATGTTTTATATTTATGTCTCCTTTGCCAAATCATCCCTCACTTAGAATACAACCCATAGTAATAATAACATAATGTCATAAGAGAGTGTTTAAAGAAATAGAAAGGTTTACTTGTAGATTTCTAGGACCATCTGGAGGCCTGGTGGCACTCAGAGGAAGGATAGCAGGCTACCAAGAAGAAACTTGATACCCTATGAACATATTCAAAGGGAGGAGGTCCCCCTCAGTCACAGTCATAGGGGAGGGGAGTAAGGGGAAAATGGGAGGGAGGAGGAACGGGAAGATACAAGGGATGGGATAACAATTGAGATGTAATATGAATAAATTAATAAAATATATTAAAAATTAAAAAAAGAATTAATATAGATAACACATCACTAAAAAAAGAAAGAAAGAAATAGACAGGTCAAGGCATCATAGCTGAGAAAAATGTTAACGGGTAAAGGCAATATCACTGAAGCCTGGTGACTACTCCTAAAGATGATGCTTTTGGATCATCCTTCTTTTCACTAGCAGCTCCCACAACATGAAAGGGTCAGCCTTTCTTGTATTCAGCCTCACATGGTTGAGAATTAATGTTTCTAATATAAATCTATAACAAAAATGAAATTCTAAGAAATTGTTTCTGAGCTTAATATAATTGAAAATAGAGTAACCCATTTTAGTCAGCCCTTGTCAACTTGACATCTACTATTGGACCCTGCTGGCAAAGTTGAAGTCTGAAATTACTGGATAGGCCCTGAGCTTGGTGACAAGGTGAGGAACTCCCTTCCTCTGCTGGTTTTGTTCCTCTCCCTCTGATCTGGGGAAATCCCAGTTCCTCTAAAGGATTGTCATCACATAGTCAGTCATCAGAGAGATTACAG
Source organism: Acomys russatus (assembly GCF_903995435.1). Taxonomy (NCBI): domain Eukaryota; kingdom Metazoa; phylum Chordata; class Mammalia; order Rodentia; family Muridae; genus Acomys; species Acomys russatus. Next base: position 13,033,365 of record NC_067150.1, read on the forward strand.
GCCCAATCCTTTCTTGATAAGCAACCCATTCAGTGTGCACCTTTGTAATAAGAAATCTTCCTGTATTGGCTTTCAACCAATGACCTTCAACATACCTGGAGTCTTCCCCCACCCATAGGATAATTAAATACTGTTCCCCCTCTTAAGATAGGACTGTGCTACTGCATATAAATGAAGAACCAAAGCACACTTAGCCCTAGCAAATCAAACACATTTAACCTCAAAACTCCTCCCACTTTCCAAGGTTTATAAGTCCCTGTTTCACAGCAAATAAAAATTGCTGCTATCATCTATTCCATCATGACTTTCTGAAACTCCTTATTTATTCTGGGAAAAAAAGGGTTCATCTCTTTGCTGGAAAATTTGCCACTGAACATCTGGGCTTGTTTGCCAGTCAGGCAGCAATGGCAGAACTTTCTCAGGAGCTGCTAAGGCCTTGACCAATGAACTAGTGGCTGGTTCTGGCTGCATTCTGACTAGTTTCCAGCACCCAGCCTCATCCTCTTCCTGTGCCGTAACAACAGCAGCTTAATCAAAGGCCTGTTACACTACAATATCATCACTAGCTTTGGAACTCCTGAGTTTCCACTGCTGTTTTGTACTGATTATTTCATTTAAGAAATCTAATTGTAACACAGTGGCAAACTCTTTTCCAGACCCCTGGTGAGATCGAGGAGCCCTATTCATGAGCCTTGCTCTGAGCCCTTTAGCTGCTCCTGAGAGGAGCAGAACCTTTGACCCAGAGGTTTATCTGTTCCTGCCTGGAAGCTGACAGCACCAGGTCCAGCCTGTGAGAGGTGCATGGACCTCCACTGTGGTGCAGGACAGCTGCATCCCAGGACAGTCCAGGCTGCCACCACCACCACAGGGTACATACACAAGCTACACATCCTTCTCTAACCATGCATAACTTTTGAATAAGCTATACTTTTTTCCTAACATTGCCATGCTTCATTTTGCACAATTATAAATATATAACTGAATGCTTGGTCATGATATGCCAAAGCCCAAGTCTCAATCTTGGATGATTTCTGGCATCCTATAACTTCAGTGTTGCCATGGAAGGTTAACATCCATGTCTCGGGCCTATTTATATATGCACACTGTATGCATGCACATAAGCATACATATATGTCTGTGTTGTACATTTCTCAAAATTGGCACAAACATTGTTTCTGGTTATGCCCACTACTCAGTTCCTTCTTCTATGATATGGGATGTTAAAAACACACAGATGAAGTTGGGCTGTTGTTTGACACAGAGATAATTGAAACCGATGCCATTAAGCGTAAAACATAAATGTGTTTATTATGGCCTTTACCTTATTCTGCTTTCCAAGAAAAATATCCACATGGTTGATAAAAATATGGATAGATAAATTAACGATCAGTAGGTGGATGTCAAATGGATGATAGATGATAAATATGTAATGATAGATTATGATTATGAAGTTACATAAATGATGATTGTAAATAGATAGATAGATAGATAGATTGATAGACAGATAGCCAGCCAATGGAATAACTCACAAGAAATAATATCTAGTTGTTGATATATTTCTGGTAAATTCAATAATTTCTTACCATCCTCCTCCCCAATACTTTATTTTAAAGAAAAGATATTTTCAGTGAGTTATGAGTCCTGACTATAACTTTAAAAGTCTTCCTCTGCAATAAATATCTTCATTTACAGATACTCACCTCTAAAATAAAGCCAATAAGCTTGCAAAAGTAATGACGATAATATAATCACACCACTCCTTATTAAAATGTTCCTCCATTTGCTACAGATGCACAGTTTGTGGTTATGGAGAGGGGTAATTTGTTTAATAATATATTCACCCAGCTACACATTATGTGATTTAATCAGTACATTATATACAAGCTCCAAATGTAAAGCATCTCATGTGATCAAATAAATTATTAACGGTTTACAGCCCCTGAACAGTTATGGAGGAAGGGGTAAGCTGAGACTAAGGGCATATATAAATCTCTCTACTCTCAGCTGTGTCTAAACACCAATATTTAAAGTCAGCCTTTCATATCAAACCAGTGACCAGCAGCTCATTTTGTTAACAGAAACCAAAGATTTTTTTTTCATGATTTAATATTGGTAAATTCAAGTTATTTGAGAATATAAAAGTTCCTTTTTGTTCCCTCCGCAGCCTTGTTTCTCCTATTCAATATTGAACACATCACATGGCCTTCATTTCTACCCATAAAGCACAATCATAATCTTCTATCTTCTTATTGCTGCTGCTCCCTGTTGTTTTGGTCAGTATCAGTACCGTTGACTCTGCCCTTACCGCCCACCATTGTCTCAATTCAGAATCCAAGACAATGCTTACAAGATAGAAGCCTATGGCTTAAATTTCCTTTGCATATTTGACATAACAGCCATACACACCACATTTAAAAATACTTCCTTTTCTCATATGGACATTTTTATTTGTATTACACTATATTAAGACTCCAAGCTTATTGCAGTCTGTCTCAGAAAAGTATATTCTATACTATTAAAAAAATATAATACACACAACTAGGAAACATTTTTAAGTATCTTTATTAAAGCCACTTATTATTTATACTGATTAGACGGAGAGATAAGCCCGTAGCATAAGTGAGATGATGGAATTATGAGGAAGGACATCCTAACATCAACGGAGGCTGCTCTTGGAGAGATGAAAAACTAGGGTAGGACATTTCTACCTTTAATATAGCTTCACAGGTGTGATGAAAACAGTACTCTTTGCTACAGATGCAGAGTTTGTGGTTTGTCTTAGAAGTATGAGGTTATGAAAATAAGATTGAATGCATTAAATGCTAAGCCTCAAAAGCATAGGATGCAAAAATTGTTGCTCCATTAGAACATTGTGTGATACTCTTCTTAAATATCATAAAGCTTTTACCCTAACACCTTTCACATTCCTTCCATATCACTCAGTGCTTATTTAATGCAGATATATAATATATCTTAAATATATTATATGTCAACATATAAAAATATCTGGTAATGTGTGACTCTAAGTCACAAATGTTGAAGAATCTGCTCAGTAATTCAGACTCACTGTTTTGCATCCTATAGTCACAATACTCTTTTTAACTTCAATCAACTGCTAAAATTCTGTATCAGCTATCAGTTTGGCATGATGATTCTCAAGATCCCGAAGGATAATCCCAGTAGTGTGGGTTCTGCACCTTCTAAACCTCAGCTAACTTAAACCTATCTAGCCTACCCAAATGGCTCTCACATTTCCACCTTCTTCCGCCTTCTTTTTCTATTCCCTCATCTCGTCATTCATTGCTAGCTTCTTACATTTCTCTTTCCTCACCTTCCCTATACAATTTCTCTCCCTAATTTTCATTTTTTGTTTCTCTTCTTACCATCTTCTCAATCCTCTTTCTCTCTACACCTTCATTTTCCCCTCAATTTCCTTCTCTCTTGTCTCCTTCTGCTCTCTCTATTTCTCAAAAATTTATTCCTTTTTACTTCTGCCAATCTAACATTTTATTCCTGTCCCAAACAGAAGTAGACCATCTGCCTTTCAAAAATAATCAACACAAGCATATAAATCATTTATCTTCCACAGAGTATACTCAATAACTTTACTGAATTGAATGCTAATGGCTTAGAGGTTTATCAGTACTGTAATATGCTGCCATATGAGTAATTTTGTAGCATCTGCTAAAGATGAAACATCTCTTGGAAATTGTGCCAGGTTAATAAAACTTCAGAAATGAATAGAAATTGCACCTTTAGCTGACAGAACTAAGAAGATGTGAAAGAACCAAAAAAACTCATTCTAGACTGTTTCTAGTAATTTCTACCTTTCTATGGAATTTATTATACTCTAAAGTATATACAGAGATTAATATCTCCTCATTAAAAAGAATGTATCTTTCTATGGCTTACAATAACTATGAAATTGTGGTAAAACATCCAGACACCATTTTTTTCTAATAATTCATTTTAAAGCAGCATTTCAGTAAAAAAATATTTAGAGATTTTAAAACAAGATTCAAATTAACATTCAGTTTTAAAAAGAAGTAAATCTAGGTTAAATGTCATTAGAATGTCAATGATATAACTCTTAAGCAAGATCTAGACTTTGAAAATATTTCTATCCAAGTTTTAACCAGAATTCTTCTCAATCTTGACAATTGGGAGCACTGGACATGGGGGCTTGTCCCACAATTAAAGGGTAGCCTCAAATTTAATGGGACTTGTATTATTTCTTTGCATTAAAATTTTGGTTGCAAACTAAAACAAAATTTAAATTTTCTTTGGTTGCTTAAATTTACCGCAATTGTAGTGATTTCAAATATTTCATATAATTAACAAATAATTTTATCGAAATACCACTTTTTAGTTTTTTTCCTTGTGAGGCTTGTAGCCCTTTTTGTGAACACTCACACTTAAAAACATGTAATACAGAAGAAAGGACGAAGAGAAAGCAAGTTAGGACCTTTAGCAAGTACTTTAGTTTTATCTTGATGATGACACAAGTGAGAAGACACAGTTGTTCCAAACGTGAGTATGGCCATGAACTCCCATCATTATTTTATGATGGACAAGTCACAAGAGCACAGATGAGGAGAAATCAGTGGGGAGCAGGTCCTTTCTCCCCATATAGTTTCTTCTGGCATAGTATTTCATAATTTTAACCCTTTATTTATCTTTCAAACTTTACCCTTAAAGTATAAAAGAATAGTATATTAACAAAATGAATCATTATTTTATCTTAAAAATTAGGAAATTAAAAAATGTAGATTTTTTTCCTTATTACTACTCTTTTCCTCCACTTAAACATATAAAGTACTGAGAGTGAAAAATAGAATCTGAAAATATTTGATATTTATGAGTGTGTTTCCTGATTGATCTTGTCAACCCAATACATCCATAACAAATAATAAATAAGTTACTTAGAAATATGCAGAATATATGATAGTTTCACACAGATTTATAGAGTAATCTTGAACACTGTTTTCCTCCACCTCTTGGAATTTAAGAAGGCATCTCTGATGGCTAGGTTCCTATACCTTAATTCCATCTTGGTACACCATTTTACCAAAGGCATATCTGAGGGATCTGATCAGGAACATCTGTATGGATGTAAAACTGCCTTAAGAGAGAAACCACAAAGCCAAACACATATATAGGTTATCACTCAAGGGTAGGAAGATCTCACAACTACATAACCTATAAAATAATACCAAAATCAACATTTAAAATCCAGCTTACCCGGTATCACCATAAAAAGTGAGATGCGTTGATATATTCAAAAGAGTTCTCAGAGAAAAAAAATAAAATTTTGTTTATGATTTCTTAGAGTTTTTATGAATATCAAACCCAAACATTGTGCTCATGACATAATAATAATTATTCCAATAGAAACAGATGCAGTGCTTAACAAGTTACACTGTGTAATAATTAAAACATACAGTACAGTGATCATTTAAATTGTTTTTTTTTTTAGTTAAGGAGCATACTTTTTATCACATGATAATTTCATATGTGGATATGACATGTTTTGTTCAAATCCATGCATTCTCTCTCCTCCTTGACATCACTTTTCTAGCCCAACCAAGTATGCTTTTTTTAAAAAGCCCACTGTGTATACTTAGTCCAGCGTGTGTGGGCATGGCTTATCATCATCTCCTGGAGCATGAGTAGCCTGGGGGCCTAAACCCTGAAAAAATGAACTCTTCCCTTCCCCAGCACCATCACTCACCAGTAGGGCCTCAGATACAGACGGGATTTAATGATCCCTTCCCCACCAATGCTGATATGTTGGTTGTGTTTATATTGTAGGTATATTATACATGCAGCCATAGCTGCTTTGAGTTGAAATCCGCAGCACCTCTGTCATGTGTAGAAAAGACTGTTTTGCTGTAGAAAACTACCTTCTCTGGCTCTTACATGTTCTGTCCTCTGTGCAGTATAATGTCTGTGTATTGGGGGAGGCATGTTATATAGAAATAATTTTAAAAATCAGCAAAAATAACTGTTCTATTAAAGTAGCTTTATGCTCCTTCATTGCGATGGCTTTATTTTTAAAATAAGCAAATATTTACTTTCAGTCTGTAAGGAACTGTGTGTTTTAAAGTCATACTACTGCTGCAACAGTTTTAAAAGATTTCACATGATATCTCTCTGGAGATACACACAGACACGCAGATTCACACACACACACACACACACACACACACACACTTGGATGACTAAATCAAATAATGTTCTCACTTTCAGTGATTTCAGAAATATTTCTAAAATAATGATATCTTGGCAATTCCAAGCTTTCCATTTTCTTCATTTTCAAATTTAAGTTTATATCTGAAATTCTTAACAGTTAGTTATTTTATCACATATGAAGTCTTATTGATAGCTTTGTAGAGGACATGTCCCTGAGGACAGAATGCAGGAGTCCTGCCAAACAGTGAAAAATTAAGACATATTTTATCTGGGTCTTGAGGTAGAAGAACTATTCCCAGTTTTCTGAGAAAGTGGTAGATTAATTTCCAAAGTGGTTGTACAAGTTTGCACTCCCACCAGCAGCCAAAGAGTGTTTTCCTTTCTCCACATCCTCACCAGCATGCTCTGTCACTTGAGTTTTTTATCTTAGCCATTCTGATAGGTATAAGATGGAATTGTTTTGACTTGCCTTTCCCTGATGACTAGAGATGTTAAGCATTTCTTTAAGTGTTTCTCAATCATTCTATGTTCTTTTGTTGAGAATTCTCTAGTTGGTCAATTTTTTTATTTAAATTTTTTATTATTAATTTATTCTTGTTACATCTCAATGGTTATCCCATCCCTTGTGTCCTCCCATTCTTCCCTCCCTCCCCTTTTCCCCTTATTTCCCTCCCCTATGACTGTTCCTGAGGGGGATTACCTCCCCCTGTATATGCTCATAGGGTATCAAGTCTCTTCTTGGTAACCTGCTATCCTTCCTCTGAGTGCCACCAGGTCGATTTTTTAAATTGGATTATTTGGTTTAGTGGTGTTTAATTTCTTGAGTTCTTAATATATTTGGATATTAACCATCTGTCAGATGTAAGGTTGTTGAAGATCTTTTCCCAGTCTGTGGGCCGTTGTTCTGTTCTATTGACAGTGTCCTTTGCCTTACAGAAGCTTTTCAGTTTCATAAGGTCCCATTTATTAATTGTTGATCTTAGAGCCTGAGCTGTTGGCATTGAGTTCAGGATGTTGTCTCCTGTGCCAACAAGTTCAAAGTTCTTCCCCACTTTTTCTTCTAACAGATTGAGGGTGTCTGGTTTTACGTTGAAGTCTTTAATCCACTTGAACTTTAGTTTTGTGCAAGGTGATAAATAAGAGACTATTGGCATTCTTCTATATGTAGGCATCCAGTTAGACCAACACCATCTGTTGAAGATGCTATCATTTTTTTCCTTTGTATGGTTTTGGTTTCCTTGTCAAAATAAAGTGTTCAAAGGTGTTTGGGTTTATTTTTGAGTCTTTGATTCAATTCCATTGATCCACCTGTCTGATCCACGGAGGTTTTATTACTGTTGCTCTATAGTACAGCTTGAGATCAGAGATAGAGTTACCTCCTGGGCATATACCTGAAAGATGTTCCACCATACAATAAGGATATTTGCTCAACCATCTTCATAGCAGCTTTATTCATAATAGCCAAACTCTGGAAACAACCTAAGTATCCCACAACCAAGGAATGAAGAAAGAACCTGTGGTTCATTTACAGAGTGGAATACTACTCAGTTAGTAAAAACAATGAAATTTTAAAACTTGCAGGCAAATGGATGGGACTAGTAACATTCATCCTGAGTGAGGTAACCTAGATCCAGAAAGACATGCATGATATATGCTCACTTATAAGCAGATATTACCCACATAATAAAGGATAACCATAGTGCAATACACAAACCTAAAGAACCTAAATAACAAGGAGGACCCTAGGGAGAATGCTTAATTATCATTCAGAAGGGCAAATAGAATAGACACCAGGAACCAGGTGAAGAGAAAGAACAGGACAGAAGTCTACCATCGAGGTCCTCTGAAAGACTACTCCCAGAAGGAGATTGAAGCAGATGCTGAGACTCACAGCCAAACTTTGGGGTGGAGATCAGGGAGTCTTCTGGAAGAGTTGAGGGATAGAAGGATCTGGAGGGGTCAGGAGCTCCACAAGGAGACCAATGGAGCTGATGATTCTGGGTGGTGGAGGTAGTGGTGGTAGTGGTGCAGCTGCTGCTGCTGTTACAGAGACTGATGCACCAACCCAAGGACCATGCATGGTGAGGACCTTGATGCTCTGCTCAGATGTAATAGATAGGCAGCACATTCTTGTAGTGGGTCCTATAATATGGGGAGCAGGGACTACTTCTGACATGGACTCTGGCCTGCACTCTTTGAACACCTCCCTCTGATGGGGTGGGCTTGCCAGGTCCCAAACGGAGAGGATCCAGGCAGTCCAGAAGAGACTTGATAGGCTGAGGTCAGATAATAGGGAAAGAAGGCTTCTCCTTTCTAAGAACTAGGGGAAGGGGAGGGGGGGGTGATGAAAGGAGGGTGGGACCAGAGGCGACAAGGATTGGGGCTACAATTGGGATGCAAAGTGAACAAATTAAAAATAAAATAAATAAATAATTTAAAAAGATTTAAAAAGACTATTTTATCAAGAAAACTGTACTATTAACTATTGGAGGCTTAGATTTTAATTAATGAGGTACACATTTTGAGATTCATTCTTACTCAGAAAAATCACTCGTTTTCTTAGTATGTTTGTTATCAAAAAATTTACAACAAATCCTCCATAGTTCTCCTTTTGGAGGAAAAATCATCTTACCATTTTTTCTTATTTTCATAAATTGTTGAAAATGTTGTTTGGTTGGTTTATATTGAATTTTTAATGTTAATTAATCATAATTTAATCAGATTACATTCCAATTGTTATCCCCTCACTTGTAACTCCCTGCCCGCCTCACCTCTCTCTTTTACCCTAGTCCCCTCTCCAAGACCTCTGACAGAAGGGGCCCTCCTCCCCCGCCACATGACCACAGCCTATCAGGTCTCATCAGAATAGCCTGCTTCCCCTTCCTCTGTGTGCTACTAGGTCTCACCAACAAGGAGAAATTAAATTGAGGGCACCAGAGTTATGTAACTAAAATTTCAAAACTATTCCAATAATAATAAATGATCAAAATAATGCTTCCTACTGGTTAATTTGTAAAATGCCACTCCTAACCTTCCTTCTTGTCTTTACTTAATAATTCAAATCAGCCAAATAGTAGAGAGATTGTAAGAATAAATCTGATACAGAAACATTGTTAATATTGTTGAAGATAGTATTTTTTACTCATCTGTATACACAAAGACAATAATATAAAAGAATTTCTTGATAGAAAAATTACATGCTAATACTAAGACACTGGAACATGAGTCTATTTTGTGAAGATGCAGACATGATCTAAACCAAGATTGTTGGGTGAATTTTATATGCCAGACATGGCACTGTTGAGACTTACTAATATAGGTACAGAAGAAACAGACCTTTTTAAGACTCAGTTCCTTGGAGAGATTCCACTGCCATAGTTGGCAGGATTCCAATAAACCAGTTAAACAGCAAACCAGCAATTCAGTGAAAGTGACCACAACTGCAGCTGCTGGAACCCAGAGCATCAGCCAGAACCTGGAGCCTGAAAGCGTTCGATGGAGCAGATCTCTCTAGGAGCATTTTGAAGTGGAGTGATGAACAGCTAAGACCAAAAAGCCTCTTGTTTGGGGCACATTATATATATGTGTGTGTGTATGTGTGTGTGTGTGTGTGTGTGTGTGTGTGTGTGTGTGTGTGTACGTACACATATATGTACACACACACACACACACACACATATATATATGGATTTATGAGGCACAATACTTTACTGTTTTGAACAAAGATTAAACTTCCCAAGAAGTACAAATAAGGACAAGAGTGTGTCTGCCTGAAAGACCAACATTCACCTTCTCATTTCACAGGCAGGTGTTGCTGAAGTGAAGACAGCCTGTGCTCGAGGCGGAGCCGGTTGCTGCTCTTGGTGACTATCTTCTGGGTTGGTTTAGCTAATATATTCATCTTTTTGTTTTAGTAAGACTGTGTTTTAAAACTCACTCTCCAGATACTATGAGTTAAGTGTTTCATGAGAAACAGAATTTTTAAAACTTTTACAGCCTTTCATGATATAATAAATTATTTGACATTGTATATATTTCTTTTCAGACAATGGGACCTGGCATGAACATGAGTTGGGGAAATTACATTTCTAGAAATAATTCAGACAAAAAAATTCAGACTAAGTTTAAACAGGAAAAGTTTAATACAGGCAAATATTGATTTTAATAGTAGAGTTTAATAAAAACTCAGGTCAATGAGCAATAGTAGAAGGCTGGCCTGTTAGCCCTTGAGGATTCCTGGAGCACTATTTGCCTTTAGTCCATACTAGAAGCTGGGGGCCAATATCAGCGAAAGAATGCATCAGAGGCAGCAATAGTGGTGACAGAGATAGCAACAGTGGTGTGGATGAACTCAGTGGCAAAACATGAAGGTAATGAAAAATAAAAAAAAAACCAAAACAACTCAAACCTTTTCTACCAGACCTCTTTTTACCTGGCTGTCAAGAGAATGTCTCTCCAACATTCAGGGAGATTTTCCCTCTTTCAAGTTACTTAGTCAAGAAAACCTCCCATAAATATGACCAGTAGATAATCTCTTAATTGATTCCAGATCTGGTCACACTGATAATCAATGTTAATGATGCAAGGGTGTAAACTGGACAATGGCATCCTGGATGAGGAGTCCTTGTACAAGGCTGGAGGTCAGACATCCTTGGAGGAATGATTTTGGAACACACAATGATGAAGGATTTTCCCCTAGATACTTGTGGCAGAATGGAACCTCAGACACTAGAAAAGGAATAAATTCTCTACTGTGGGTAGACCTAGGTTGGCAAACTACCATATGGAGGAGTTTGGCACACAGGGAGTATATGTAACCATGGTGCTCAAACTTGAGTATGCTGGGTATGCTAACTGAGTTGCCAGATTACGGCTATGCTTGAGCAGGCAATGGCAGAGATAAAACAAAGGAATCTTTGTGCTAGACTTCTTAATCCAGCACAGAGGTGAGAGTCTACTCTGTGGAGGCAGCACCAAGGTAAAGAGCAAGGGGAAGGTGCCCTACCTGAGGGGGTGTGTCTCTTATAGAGATGTCCAGATGTACACCACAATTACTGCAAGATAAGTGGCTAGGTAAAATTAAATAATAAAATTAATCTTCATCTTCTTCATCATCATCATCTTCTTCTTCATCATCATCATCATCATCATCATCATCATCATCATCATCATCCTGATGGTTGTGGCTCAAGCCTGTAATCCCAGCATTCATGAGGAAGGGGAAGACAGATCTCTGAGTTTGAGGCCAGCCTGGTATAGAGAATGAATTCTAGGACAGCCAGAGCTACACAGAGAAACCTTGTGTCGAAAAATAAGGACACACGCCTTTAATCCTAACAGTCTAGGAAGCAGAGGCAGGCAGATCTCTGTGAGTTTAAGGCCAGCCTGGTCTACAAAACTAGTCCAGGACAGCTAAGGCTACACAGAGAAATCCTACCTCCAGGAACCAAACCAAACAAACAAGAAAGCAAAGGGGGGGGGGGAGGGAGAGAAGGAAGGAGGGAAAAGAATAAGAGGTGAATTGAAATTGGTACAGAATACAAATCAATGTGCTGCTTATTAGATGGGATCTTTTGTTCATATGAGAGATGTTGGAAAATACATGTATATAAATTCATACAATGGGGACATGATTCTGTGTAGACATTTATATTGAAATATTAGGCAGCATGTCTATCAGTGGTAATACTCTTACAGAAAATCAAACAGAGCATTACCAGTAAAGATAAATCATGGATAAATAAAACTCATGGAGATGATGAAATATTCTTTTGAGATCTAGAAATGTAAATTCCTTGACAAATGTAAAGGACAGTATGTTCTAGTTAAGTCAGATTTATCCCAAGGAAGTTGAGTAAGCACTATAAACACAGAATCATTAGAATTCACCATACTACCAAAATGAAAAGGAAACCATATAAATAACATGACCAAGAATTGACTAAATTGTCACCTGGTGTGATGGTACATGCCTTCAATTCCAAATAGCTTTAAGTTTAAGGCCAATCTAATCCATATAGGGAGTTCAAAACTATCCATTGCTACATACCGAGATCATGCCTAGGAAAAATTACTCATATTGTCCCTTCATAAAATCTTTCTACAACTGTAATAGAAGGAAATGCTCTGGAAATGTAAGTGACATACAAAGCCAAGCAACATAAGCAAGTAATAAATCTCAAGTGTGTTTTAAGGTTAACAGATAGACTTGTAAATTAGGGACCAAGGCAGCAAGGATCCTTTCTTCAGTATTCAGTGTCAATCTCTAGTTTCTAGCCACTGCAAATGGGATGGAAAAAAATGGCTGTAGAATACAAAGAAAGCAATATTTTCTTTCTGTGTAGAAAAATTAGTAGACTATGTTCCTAAGGCTAGTAGAATTCAAAGTAAACTTAGAAAACTGGTAATGTGTAATAACCACATAAAAACCTTAACGTATTTCTAAGAATGAAAAACAGTAAAAGTTAAAATATAAAATAATTGAATCTATGAAGGAAAAATATGCTGCATCTAGAGATAGGTATTTCAATGCCCTCTGCTGGGTTTATTTATAATAAACAAAATTAGAAACAATCCAGAAATCTACTAAGTATTTTTCCAACATTCTGTAGCAATGAGCACAGCTACTTCATGCACAAACATCCTGAATTTGAAAACAGATGAACATATACCTTCTTTGTTTTCCCCTTTCTTTCCCCTCTATAGACACCACATATTTCCTCAAAACCAATTTAGTGCCTTCAGTTTAACCTCACAAGCTATATTCACCAAGTTTGTGATATTATTTAAACCTTTCAAAATGCATAGATAAACAAACAGTGATATGTCTGAAGGTTGAAATACTCTTCAGCAATTAAAAAGTGAGCTCACATAAATGACTAAAAATAACTATGTTGTCAATAAAGACAGAGGAAATATCACATGTAGAGGCTCTTACAAATATTTTACAAAATGGAAGTAAATATTTATTTGCCCTGAACTAAATGGTTGCCTCTGAACGAAGAGGTATCAGAAGCCTAGGATAATAAACACTACAAGGAAACATTTGGGATACATGTTTACTATGTTGGTTGAAAGTGCATTGAAATTGCATGCATATATGTTAAACATGTGTGCATGCTTTAATGTATGTCAATTATATGATATTGAAAAAATTAAATAAAAGTCTGTTTAGGTCCCAAGAACCCAAATTTGGTTCATTCTTCAATCAAATATATATATATATGTTAAATATTTTTTCTTAGATTCCCAAAGTAATTTTACTTTTTAAATTTATCTTATATTAGTCTCTCTTTCTCTGTCTCTCCCCCCACTGTGTGTGTGTGTGTGTGTGTGTGTGTGTGTGTGTGTGTGTGTGTGTTGCTTTGAATACAGTTGTGCATGTCCACAAAGCATGAGTAGATATGAGTGATCAAAGTTTTTGGCATTGATTCTCTCCTTGCATTAGAGTTTCTGGAATCAAATTCAAGTCAAATGTTTTGTGTAGAAAGTCCTTTTCCCTGCTGAGATATCCTACCCACCTCACAAAGTAATTTCAAAATCTTTTAGTAGGTTTTTGTTTATTTGTTGTGTTGATTTTGTTTTTCTGAGACAAGGACTTGCTAAATAGCCATCACTGACCTCTATTTATGCCAGGCTTTCTTTGAACATGACACAATTCCTGTGCCTCTGACTAAGAAGTATTGGAACTATATATATGCCCTATCATACCCAGCAAGCTTACAGTAGTTTATATCTCCCAGGAGAGTCCAGTCGTGCTCTAGGTCTCTGCAGCATTCTTCCATGTTTTTGTCTAGAGGTGAGGGTGCAAGTGTGTGTCCATACATGGTTAGATGATAGCTTCATATATCATCTTACAACAGCTGCCTATCTTGTTTTTGTTTTTGAAAAAGTGTTCTTGCTGAAACTTGTGTACACCAATTGTGCAAGGCTGGTTTGTGAGTGAGCTCCATAAATCTGCCTGTCTTTGCCAGGTCTGTACTGAGATTACAAGTGCACGCCACCACATCTGGTTTGTTGACAAATGTTTGCGTTATGGAATTTAGGTCTTTATGCTTAGAAAATAAGCACTTTCTTTAGACATTTTTCAGCCTCTCTTACTTTCCCTATATTACAACTTCATAAAGCATCAAAAACTAATGCCCCAACCAAGGACAATGTATACAGAGAAACTAGAATCCATGTTCAGATATAGCCAATGGAAAGCTCATTCTCCAGCATGAACTGCCTTTTAATCATGAACTCAGTTGCCAGAGAGTTGATATCTTCCCCTTGGTTGAAGGCCTTTGGGGCACTCAGGGAAGGGGATGCAGGCTATCCAGATGAGACCTGATAGGCTGTGGTCAGACAGTCGGGGAGGAGGGGCCCCCGTCAGAGGTCTAGAGAAGGGGAATGGGGCACAATAGAGAGGGTGGGAATGGGAAGATACAAGTGAGGGGATAACAATCAAAATGTAAGATGAATAAATTATCTTAAATAAAATTCTAAAACAATAATCTTACATCATCCCTGTGTTACATAACTGTAAGACAGTTGTCCTTATAAAATAACTCTGCATAAAATAAAGTTCCTTATTAATTCTACATGTGGTAAGGTTGTATGTATTATTATAAGTCAGCATCCTTTAATTCTTGTGTTTATTGGTATGTAACTTCCTTTTGTGTCTTCAAGTGCTCCAAGTTTGTATAGTTTACATTTTCTTGAATGAATAGTTCCCCAAAGTATTATATGTTAAAACATTTCATGTTAATGGCATTCTCTACCTCATTGGTAACTATTTGTTGGCATATTTTAAATGTCCTAAGATGTTACTTTTTTTTTGTCTTGTTATTTACAATTGTAACTGTACTACTACTGAAAATACCACCCAAAAAGGCGAGACTGTAGAAGTAGATCATCGTGAATATACATTTTCTCATTTTTAATTCTCAAAAAAAAAAACTTTTCAGAATTGTGAAAAATCACTGTTTCCGCAATAACACTGGAAGATATGACATGGAAATCCAAGTTCATATCTCTTTCTCAGTAGCCATACAATTCTTCAAAATGTCCCTATGCTTTAATCTTTCCTACTGAAAAACTACATTTCACCATTTAAGTGCAACTTTTTGACAATGGTTTTAGTTATGGAATTTAGGTCCTTATTCTCAGAAGGTAAGAACTTAAGTTATCTTAACAGTCCCTATTTCTTTCCCTATATTATACCTTCCAAAGCATCAGAAATGATAAACATATCATCCGTGTGTTTTCACATTTCATAAATGGAACCTATAGGTCCACCATCACGGTTTTATATCTCTAATGTTGTTTTAAATAGGTTTTTAGTTGTAATAGTATTCTATCACTTTCTTTTTTTTTTTTAATAAGGCACATTTTTTCTTTTTCTTTTTTTTTTTTAGAAGAAAATTTCCCCAATTTATTTATTTATTTATTTATTTTTTAATTAATTTATTCTTGTTACATCTCAATGTTTATCCCATCCCTTGTATCCTCCCATTCCTCCCCTCCCCCCATTTTCCCATTATTCCCCTCCCCTATGACTGTTCCTGAGGGGGATTACCTCCCCCTGTATATTCTCATAGGGCATCAAGTCTTTTCTTGGCTACCTGCTGTCCTTCCTCTGAGTGCCACCAGGTCTCCCTCTCCAGGGGACATGGTCAAATGTGAGGCACCAAAGTACGTGAGAAAGTCATATCACACTCTCCACTCAACTGTGGAGAATGTTCTGACCATTGGCTAGATCTGGGAAGGGGTTTAAAGTTTACCTCCTATATTGTCCTTGGCTGGTGCCTTAGTTTGAGCGGGACCCCTGGGCCCAAATCTGCCTATCATATTGTTCTACTTGTAGATTTATAGGAAACTGGGACAGAGGGGAGGGCATCCTATTGGGACTCTATCACTTACTTCCATTCTTTTCCTCCCATCTACCCCCTCTCAAACCACTCCCATGTGGCAGCTACCTCAAGCTGGTAGCCTCTTTCTTTTTGATTATTGATTGCTATTACATATGTACAAGTATACATAAACATATAAATTCAACTGACCAAATCACTGTTTGTTGCTTATGTGGACATGCTTTCCGGGATTGTATTGGGGTGTTTTGTTTGGGATAAACAAGCATTTAAAGGGTAATCCCTGTGAAGGGCTGATTCTCCCTTGCACAGTAGACATTAATTAGCTGCCTGTAGTTCTTTGTCTAGGAATGGAATTCCCATGAGACACATCCACTGATGTTGCCATCGCCCTGGACCTGTTTCACAGCCAACTCCCTGGCATTTTGGCTCCTGCTGTAAGGGAAGCTTCTTCTGAAGAGTAACAGATACACTCACCCAGTGAATGTGTCTCAGAAACAAGGAGGATTGTGGGCTGCCATATAAAGCACCTTCATTATTCAGCTTTTTGCCTGCATTGAACTTAACTCTGTTCTTTTCTTTCCCATTTAAGGCCCTTTCCGTCTTCAGAAACTTTTTTTTTTTTAACTTTCTACTCACTAATCAATAATCTATGATTCTTCCTACTATTTCTTACATGATTATGGAGAATTATTTTCCTGAAATGTGATAGACATAAATTGTTCTCCTAGAAAAACTATCATCCTTTCTTTTTCAATATGATCTTTTTATTATCATAACACTCAGGTGGGTAAAGAGGAAAATCTGAACTGATGTTAAATTTGCATTCTAATTTGAGAACATATTGTAATTTACACTTCACTTTCAGACCCAGGTGAGTCATGATAACTCTATTCTTCATATGGCTTCCTATGTCTAATTTTAATTCATATTTACCAACCTCATACATAAGTCTGTGACTGAAACTTCTCTAATGTCTGTCCCCTGGCTTCTCTGACAAACAAAGTTAGTATTCACCAGTCAGCTTCAGTTAACATTTCACTATTATTTTACTTCATGTTACTTCCAAAAACATTATAGACATCTAATCAAATAGAATTTTAGGAGCAGTTTAATTCATGTAGCAATCTGTTTAATCTAATTCTTACTATTATTTCCCATATTTTGAACAATTTGCCTAAAAGTTACTAATTAAATTTCAGACATTAGTATAAACACCTCTAAATATTTTTATATTCTTCTAAGATATAATGAAAATTCAATTTAAATCCCTAAGAAACATTATTTTACTGTATTACAATATAATGTTAACAATAACTCTTGCTGTAATTTAATAACAACTCCCGATGCAGACTTTTTAAATTTTCACTAATATGTCACTTGAAAATTATAAATTTTTTCTTATGCTTATAAGACAAATTTAACATGAAACAGACCCATACCTAAATAAATTAGGCTGTTGAAAATCGGGTCACTTTTTCCGACTGAGTAGTCCAAATTCTAACTTTTGACATCCCTTTTCTCAGCGTGTCATTCATTTGCTAGTCTGTCCCCTGGATTTCCTGTAGCATAGGATTAAAGCAGAAAACTTGATTAATTTCAGATTAAACATGTTTGGCAGAGATTGTACATGCTAAATATTTTTATACTAGGGACTACAAAAAGAATTCTCAGCTATTGTACATTACAGGGCATGGGTGCAGCTACCTTGCGTTTCAGTTATTGTACATTATTTTTTGTAACCTTTATATTTTTATATGTTTTTCTAAACTTGAAACAAATTGCAAAAGGGAAAATCTGTAACTCACGTAGAACTCTTTACTTGAAATTGCAAACAGATTATTTTAAGATTACTTATGTTGCTTTTTTGCAATATAGAACTTTGTCTCTCTCTCTCTTTCTTCCTCCTTTGGTCTTAACTATTTAGAACCAAGTTGGACTATCATGGCCATTTACCACTACGTAATTTACTAATAGCAAAGATATTCTTGAAGGAGCATAATACTTAAGATAAAAACAGTAATACTAAATCAGTATTAATAATGTTTAAAGGAAGTAATAAAAAGACAAAAGTGTGTTTTTTGTTAGGAATATAAGTTCTAAAAGAAAAGTACATTTTATTTTTACAGTCACACAAATTATATGTCTGATTCAAAGCTCTTAATCATCAATATATCAAACTTATTCTGGGGACTCTAGGAAACTCAACAGGGGACAGAAAGCTTGAGTGAATGATGAAAACAGCATGGAGTATGGAGTCTGAAAGACTCATGTGTATCCTAAACAATATACTAGCTCTGAGAGTCACTGGAATTTTCCATGTTGAGATTATTAATCATATATATATATATATATATATATCTGAGCATCCCAAACAACTGTCTTGGAGGGCCAGGTAGAACACAATGAAAGTTTAGTGCATTGTAGAGCTCTTAACAGCTAAAAGTTCCATTATTGATCCTTGACTCCCTTAAATTAGTGGCTCTGGGAAGAAAGAAGGAGTTAGAATCAATAATTGGAGCTAAGTATGTGAGAGCACTTTATCTACCTCAACATGAACAGAAAAACTAAATTAATAAATTAAACAATTAGTTAAAAGGCAGATTGGAGAATTTTAGAAGCAACAGAGAACATGCCACAGCATGACTATTTAGTGGGCGCAGGGAGGGGAGTACAGCTTGAGTAAAAATCCTAGGCATGGATGCTCCATCACAGAGGACTATGAGAGAGTAAGAGGGGGTTCAGGGGAAAGTTATAGTGGTCCCAGCAGTTTAGGAAGCTATCTGTCCTGCTATTGGCATGTACAACCTTCTAATCATGCTTAGTAAACTGTCTGCTGCTTTAAAATTGTCTAGAGCTTGTCAAATTGAGTCTCCATTTCCAAACATAGTACTGCTTTCAGTTACACTTCTATGATTAAATTTTACTAAGAAACTACTCCAAAATGAATATCATCTCACGGGAGTACAGTGCCAGAGTACACTTTAAACAAGGTTTAATATTTGTATGCTTAACTAGGCATTGGGGGAGGGGCTTATTACATTTTAGTGTTTCTTGAGCTCTAAATTGTTAGTGTTTGAAGAGGCTGATGAATTTGTGTTTGCTCTCAGCACACCTCTACAACCTTACCTCTTTTGGCTCACATTCTGCCTGACTGTTCTGAATAACCCAAACATGTATTCTTTATCCCTGTGGTGAATCAGTTTATGTTTAAAGTATGGAAATATAGGATAAACTGACATGTAACAATGAGTAACACAAACATAATTATCTGAAGATGGACACTGAAGGCACCCAGATGATGGTTGGCATCTTATAAAATACAAAGATGGTTTTGGCATATAATTTAGTCAAAGGAAAGTGTGAGAGAAGAAGAGGAACATTTATACCACCTTAAGATGAAGAGCATTCTACTTCAAAAACTAAAATACTTTATTTTAACTAATTAAAAATAACATCACCACATAGCTAATTAAATAAAACCAAGCAAAAATGTGCCTGTCACAAATGTAATACATGTTAGTAAACTTCTTTACAGTTAGCAATGAAGCTTAACTTAGAGTTAGATTGGTTTCAAACTTATTCACTATCAATTATGTTATTTACTTATTGTGGTTTCTGCTACTTCTTTTTCATTATTTGTTTTTAAAAAATGTTTTTTTTAAAAGGGAGATAACACAGTTCCAGAAGGACACACATGCTCTATATTCATTTATAAGTAGATATGAGCCCAAGATAAGGGTCCTCTGAGAAACTCTACCCAGCAGGGTTTGGGACAGATACTGGGACTTGTAGCTGGACCTTGGGAGGAGAGCTGTGGGTTGTTGCTATTTCAATACCCTGAAAGTTGAATTTAATTATCTACTATGAAGAAAAGGAAAATGTAGTGGAATTAAACTAAAAAAAAAAAAAAGTATATCCTTTTTGTGACTAATATATCCTCTTACCAACATCTTCATACATATGCTAAGTATGCTTTAATTCCATATATTCTATATATGTTCATAAATATATACCTACATCTTGTTCTTTAATATTTCATTGCCTTATGCTTATATCTTGAGTGAATTTTAATAGCCTTTATATGATCCATTTTCTCTAAGCACAAAGAATAAAAATATCTTCTGAGTAAATCATCTTAATTTATGTAGTAGTTTTATAGCCATATAGTTATGGGTATCATATATTAAGATATAGCTGTTAGAGGAAATCTAAGTGAAGCCAAAAGAGATTAAAAATACATTACTTATTTCAAAACCACAAATGGAGCTCTGACTAAAGTCCCAGAGATAGCAGACATTGGAGACTACCAACATCCCCAAGGGCTGCCCTCTGCCCTCGCTGCCTGATTTCCTGGGTCCCTGCTCATCTTACAGTTTCAGAAGCAGCAGCTATAAAGGACTATTAGGGACATCCAAGACAGCCAACACTAGGGCCAACCAGATGGCTAAAAGACAGTGTAACAACGTACTCATCAGAACCCAGGGCAATACAGCAACCACCAGAACATAACTATCCTCCTACGCAAGCCCTGGATATCCTAACACACTTGAAGCACAAGAAAATGACCATAAATCTAATCTTATGAAGATGATGGTGACTTTTAAACAGGAAATAAATAAATCCTTCAAAAACACAGAAAAATATAACCAAACAGGGGAAGAAATGAATTAAACTATTCAGTACCTGAAAAGAGAACTGTAGCAACAGACATTACCATCACCAACAGACTATCAGAGATGGAAGAGATAATCTCAGGCATAGAATATATGGCAGCAGAAATCAATACATCAGTCAAAGAAAATGCTAAATCCAAAAAGTTTCTAACACAAAATATCCAGAAAATTGGGATACTATGAAAAGATGAAATCTAAGAATAATAAGAATAGAAGAAATAGAAAATTACCACCTCCAAGGCCCTGAAAATATCTTTAGCAAAACAATAGAAAATTTCCCTAATCTAAAGAAGGAGCTGCCTATAAATATACAAGTCAAGAGAACACCAAATAGATGGACCAAAAACCAAAATCCTCCTACCACAGAATAATTAAAACACTAAATGTAGAGACCAAAGAAAGAATATTAAAGTCCACATGGAATAAGAGCCAGACCTTTAAGAACTATACTAGACTTCTCCACAGGGAATTTAAAAGCAATAGGGGCCTGGACAAATATTTTGCAGAACCTAAGAGGCACAGATGAAAGCCCAGACTACTATTCCCAGCACAACTTTCAGTCACTAGATAGAGAAAACAAGATATCCCATGACAAAACCAAATTGAAACAATATTCTCCTAAGAACCCAGCCTGACATGGGATATTAGAAGGAAAACTCTAACACAAAGCTGGAAATTACATCTAAGAAATCACAGGAAATAAATAATTTCATACCAACAAAAACAAAAGAAGGGGAGCACATACTCTCTTACTAAAAAAAGCAATATCAAAATTACAGGGATCAAGAATCATTGTTCATTTATATCACTCAATATCAATAGACTCAATTCCATAATAAAAAGACACAGGCTAAGAGTGGATACAAAAATAGGATCCATCAATCTGTTGTATAAAAAAAAAACATCCCCTCAACAACAGGCATAGACATTACCTCAGGAGAAAGGGCTGCAAAGGGGTCTTCCAAGAAAATGGACTCAAGAAATAAACAGGAGTAGATATTCTAATATCTAGTAAAATAGACTTTCAACTAAAAGTAATCAAAAGAGACAAGGAAGGGAACTTCATACTTATCAAAGGAAAATACACTAAGATAATTTCTAAATTCTGAACATCTACATCCCGAACACAAAGGCACCCACATTCATAAAAGAAACATTATTAAAGCGTATTTCACACATCAAACACCACACATTAATAGTGGGAGACTTCAACACCCTACTCTCACCAATGAATAGATCATTGAGATAGAAACTAAATAAAGAAATAATGAAAATAACAGATATCATGAATCAAATGGACCTTTTGGTATTTCATGCACAAACACAAAAGAATATATATTCTTCTCAGCACTAAGTGGGACCTTCTCCAAAGCCAAACCTCAACAGATACAAGAAAATGGAAATACCCCATGTATCTTATGAGACCACCATGGATTAAAGCTGGAACTCAAAAACAAAAGAAAGTTACAAATTCAAGAAAATGAACAACTCTCTATTCAATGACCGCTGGGTTAAGGAAAAAACAAACTAATAAAAAGCAATTAAAGACTTTCTAGAGTTCAATGAAATTAAATGTAAACATACCCAAACTTATGGTATCCAATAAAAGTAGTGCTGCATGGAAAGTTCATAGCACTCAGAGCCTTCATAAAGTAATTGGTGAGATCACATGCTGATAACTTAACAGCACATATGAAGGCTCTAGAACCAAAAGAATTACACACATTCAAGAGGAGTAGATAACAGGAAATAATCAAGCTCAGAGCTGAAACCAATAACTTAGACACAGAAAAATACAAAGAATCAACAAAACTAAAAGCTGGTTATTTGAGAAAATCAGTAAGATAAATAGCCAAACTAACTAAAAAGCAGAGAGAAAATATCCAAATGAATACAATCAGAAGAGAAATGGGGGGCATAACAACAGACACCAAGGAAATCCAAAGAATCATTAGGTCTTACTTTGAAAGCCTATATCCTCCCCAAACTGGAAAATCTAAAGGAAATGGAAGACTTTCTTGATAGAATACATTTACCAAAGATAAATCAAGATCAGGTTAACAATCTCTATAGTCTAACACCTAAGGAAATAGAAGTAGTCACCAAAAGTCTCCCACCTATAAAATCCCAAGGCCATATGGTTTCAGCACAGAATTTTAACATATTTTCAAAGGACAGATAATACCAACACTCCAAAAACTATTCCACAAAATAGAAACTGAAGGGACATTGCCAAACTCATTCTACAAAGCTACTAAATCACCATGTTACCTAAGCCACACAAAGATTCAACAAAGAAAGAGAATTTCAGAGCAATTTCCCTCATGAACATTGCTGCAAAAATACTCAATAAAATACTTACAAAAAGAATCAAAGAACACATAAAAAACATCACTCACCATTACCAAGCAGTCTTCATCCCAGGGATATAGGGATGGCTCAACATATGAAAATCCATCAATATAATCTACTGCATGAACAAATTGAAAAAAAAAAAACATGATAATCTCATTAGTTACTGAAAACTCCTTTGACAAAATCCAATACCCCTTCATGACATTCTCCACAGTTGAGTGGAGAGTGGACACTCACTTTCACATGAACTCTGGTGCCCTATATTTGACCACATCAATATTGATGGGGAGGCCTAGTGGCCCTCTGAGCAAGAATAACAGGATATCAAGAGACTTGATACCCTATGATCATATAGAGGGGAATGAGGTCCCCCTCAGTCACAGTCATAGGGGAGGGTATTAGAGTGAAAGAGGGAGAGAGAAAGGAATAGGAGGATACAAAGGATGGGACAACAATTTAGATGTAATATGAATTAATGAATAAAAGAAAAAAGAAAGCCAGTTATAAAAAAAACCTTGGAGAGATCAAGGACTCAAGGCCCATACCTAAACATAATAATGCAATATTCAGCAGGACCATAGACAATATCATTTTGTTTATATGGTAGATTCTATTGGTGGATTTCCCAATGTTGAACCATCCATGCATCCCTGGGATGACATTTTTGATGTGTTCTTGGATTTGGTTTGCAAGTATATTATTATTCTTGCAGCAATGTTAATGAGGTAAATTGGTCTGAAGTTCTCTTTCTTTTCATGGTTTAGGTACCAGGGTGACTGAGGCTCCATAGAATGAGGTTGGCAGTGTTCACTCAGTTTCTATGTTTTAGACTAATTTAAGGAATATTTGTATTAGCTCTTATTTTAAAGTCTGGTATAATTTTGTGCTAAAAATATCTTGGACTAGGCTTTTTTTTTTTTTTTTTTTTTTTTTTTTTTTTAGAGGAAGGGTTGGGAAACCTTTGATGAATGCTTATATTTTCTGAGAGGTTATAGGACTGTTTAAACTGTTTGCCTGATCTTTTTTAACGTTGATAAGTAAAATCTATCAAGAAAATCTTCCATTTCCTTTATATTTTCAGATGTGGTGGAGTATAGATTTTTGAAGTAAGACCTAATGATTCTTTAGAATTCCTCAGTATCTGTTGTTATGTCACCATTTTCATTTCAGATTTTGTGAATTTGGATACTGCCTCTGCCTTTTAGTTAGTTTGGTTACAGGCTTGTCTATCTTGTTGATTTTCTCAAAAAAGCCAGCTCTTAGTTTCATTGATTCTTTGTATTGTTCTTTTTGTTTCTAAGTTATTCATTTCAGCCCTGGGTTTGATTATTTCTTGTAGTCTTCTCTCCTCTTGGATGTGTTTGCTTCTTTTTCTTTTTTTTTATTAATTTATTCTTGTTACATCTCAATGTTTATCCCATCCCTTGTATCCTCCCATTCCTCCTCCCCCCCCCCATTTTCCCATTATTCCCCTCCCCTATGACTGTTCCTGAGGGGGATTACGTCCCCCTATATATTCTCATAGGGTATCAAGTCTCTTCTTGGCTACTTGCTGTCCTTCCTCTGAGTGCTACCAGGTCTCCCCCTCCAGGGGACATGGTAAAATGTGAGGCACCAGAGTACGAGAGAAAGTCGTATCACACTCTCCACTCAACTGTGGAGAATATTCTGACCATTGGCTAGATCTGGGAAGGGGTTTAAAGTTTACCTCCTGTATTGTCCTTGTCTGGTGCCTTAGTTTGAGCGGGACCCCTGGGCCCAAATCTGCCAGATTCCATCTTACACCCATCAGAATGGCTAAGATCAAAAACTCAAGCAACACCACATGCTGGCGAGGATGTGGGGAGAGAGGAACACTCCTTCATTGCTGGTGGAAATGCAAACTAGTACAGCCACTTTGGAAATCTATCTGGTGCTATCTCAGAAAAATGGGAATAGGGCTTCCTCAAGACCCAGCTATTCCACTCCTTGGAATATACCCAGAAGATGCTCCAGCACACAACAAGAAAATTTGCTCAATCATGTTCATAGCAGCCTTATTCATAATAGCCAGAATATGGAAACAGCCTAAGTGTCCCTCAGTAGAAGAGTGGATAAAGAAACTGTGGTACATATACACTATGGAATACTACTCAGCTAGTAAAAACAAGGAATTCCCAAAATTTGTGGATAAATGGATTGAGCTAGAAATGATCATAATGAGTGAGTTAACCCAGAAGCAGAAAGAATCAAATGGTATATACTCACTTATATCTGCATACTAGCCCAAGGGGCATGTCCCACGAAAGCCTTCACTTACCAGGAAACTGGGACAGAGGGGAAGGCATCCTATTGGGACTCTAAATGAG
The DNA here is from genome assembly GCF_903995435.1 of Acomys russatus. Classification (NCBI taxonomy): domain Eukaryota; kingdom Metazoa; phylum Chordata; class Mammalia; order Rodentia; family Muridae; genus Acomys; species Acomys russatus. Next base: position 13,058,787 of record NC_067150.1, read on the forward strand.
AGACGCATGGGAGAACAGCAAAATAAAAGGATCCAGAGGGTCCTAGAAATCTACAAGTGTTTGCTTCTTTTTGTTCCAGAGCTTTTAGCTGTGTTTTTAATTTGCTAGTATGAGAATTCTTCAATTTCTTTATGAAGGCACTTAGTGCTATGAACTTTTCCCCTAATACTGTTTTCACTGTGTCCCATAGGTTTGGGTATGTTGTACCTTCATTTTATTTGAATTCTAGAAAGTCTTTACATTTTTTCTTCATTTCTTCCCTGACCCAATGGTGATTGAGTAGAGAGTTGTTCAATTTCCATTTGTTTATATGCTTTCTCTTGTTCCTGTTTTTGTTGAAATCCAGCTTTAATCCATGTATTTAATAGAAATACAAGCGGTTATTTCAATCTTCTCATATCTGTTAAGGCTTGCCTTGTGACCAAGTATATGGTCAATTTTGGAGAAGGTTCCATATGGTCATGAGAAGAATGTATGTCCTTCATTGTTTGTGTGAAATAACAGCTATATATCTGCTGGGCCCATTTGATTCATGATATCTGTTATTTTCATTATTTCTTTATCTAGTTTCTGTCTCAATGATATGTCCATGGGTGAGAGGGCAATGTTGAAGTCTTCCACTGTTGATGTGTATTTAAGCTCTAGTAATGTTTCTTTTACAAATTCGGGTGCCCTTGCATTTGGGACATTGATATTCAGTGCTGAGATTTCATCTTGGTAAATTTTTCCTTTGATGATATGAAGTGTTCTTCCCAATCTCTTTTGATTAATTTTGGTTGAAAATCTCTTTTATGAGATACTGGGATGGCTACTGAACATTATTTTTGGGGTTTCTTTGCTTGGAAACCTCTTTCCTGTTCTTTACTCTGAGGTAATGTCTATCTTTGTTGCTGAGGTATGTTTCTTCTATGCAGCAGATTAATGGGTCTTGTTTTGCATCCATTCTGTTAGCCTGAGTCGTTTTAATTGGGGAATTTAGTTCATTGTTGTCGGGATATATTAATGACCAATGATTGTTACTTCCTGTTATTTTCATGTTACTGATAGTAAAGTATATATGTATGGTGTGGGTGCATGCTTCTCTTCTTTTGGTGTTTCTGATGTTGGTTTATTTGTTTCTGGTGTTTTCTTGGGTGAAGATAGCCTTCTTGGATTAGAGTTTTCCTTCTAATATATTTTTAAGGCTGTATTAGTGGATAGATATTGTTTTTTTTTTAATTAATTTATTCTTGTTACATCTCAATGTTTATCCCATCCCTTGTATCCTCCCATTCCCCCCCCTATTTTTCCCATTATTCCCCTCCCCTATGACTGTTCCTGAGGGGGATTACCTCCCCCTATATATTCTTATAGGGTATCAAGTCTCTTCTTGGCTACCTGCTGTCCTTCCTCTGAGTGCCACCAGGTCTCCCCCTCCAGGGGACAAAGGACAACGAAAAAGCATAAGCAAAAAACCCCAAAACAACATGGCGTCTCCAGTTTCCAGCTATCCCAAAGAAAACAACCCAGAGAACTCAAATACAACGGAAATACAAGAAAATGACCTCAAATCCTTAGTAATGAGGATGATAATGGAGGAAACAAATAAAATTCGTAATCAAATGCAGGAAGACGCAGACAAACAGGTGAGAGACATAAAAGAAGCACATAGAGTGGAACTGGAAAAATTGCAGGAATATGCAAACAACCAGATGAAAGAAATAAATAAAACGGTTCAAGCTCTGAAGACCTATAAAGAGGCAATGGAAGAAACTCAGGAATATACAAAAAATCAGATGAAAGAAATCAAAAAATCAGTTCAAGATCTGAAAATGAAAATGGATATTGTTTATATTTGTTTTTGTCATCTAATATCCTGTTTTCTCCATCTATGGTAATAAAGAGTTTTGCTGAGTGTATTATTTAAGGCTGACATCTGTGATTTTTAGTGCTTTTAGTGCTTGTGGTCTTTTAGTGCCAAGACCTTTCTGGCTATTAGAGTCTCTGTGGGGAATGCAGGTATAATTCTGATATGTCTTTTATATGTCACTTGACGTTTTCTCCTTGTCACTATTAATAGTCTTTCTCCATCCTATAAATTTAGTTCTTTGATTATTATGCTGCTGGAGGATTAAGTTTTATGGTCCAATCTATTTGGAGTTCTGTAAGCTTCTTCTATGTTTATAGGCATCTCTTTCTTTAAGTTGGAGAGGTTTTCTTCTATGATTTTGTTGAAAATATTATCTGGGCTCTCTCCTTATCTTCCTATTATTCTTAGGGTTGTCTTTTTATAGTGTTCCAGGTTTCCTGGATGTTTCATGTCAGAAACTTTTAAAATTTGACATTTTATTTTTCTGATGTATTGATTTCTTCAATTGTATCTTCTACAACTGTGACTTTCTCTTCCATCTCTCGTATTCTATTAGTGATGTTTGTTTATGTTGTTCTCTTTCCTAAGTTTTGCATCTGTAGGATTGCCTCAGATTATGTTTTCATTATTGCTTCTATTTCCATTTTCAAGTCTTTTTTTTTTTAATTTTTTTTATTAATTTATTCTTGTTACATCTCAATGTTTATCCCATCCCTTGTATCCTCCCATTCCTCCCCCCCCCCCATTTTCCCATTATTCCCCTCCCCTATGACTGTTCTTGAGGGGGATTACGTCCCCCTATATATTCTCATAGGGTATCAAGTCTCTTCTTGGCTACTTGCTGTCCTTCCTCTGAGTGCCACCAGGTCTCCCCCTCCAGGGGACATGGTCAAATGTGAGGCACCAGAGTACGTGAGAAAGTCGTATCACACTCTCCACTCAACTGTGGAGAATATTCTGACCATTGGCTAGATCTGGGAAGGGGTTTAAAGTTTACCTCCTGTATTGTCCTTGGCTGGTGCCTTAGTTTGAGCGGGACCCCTGGGCCCAAATCTGCCTATCATATTGTTCTACTTGTAGATTTCTAGGACCCTCTGGATCCTTTTATTTTGCTGTTCTCCCATGCGTCTCTCATTTAGAGTCCCAATAGGATGCCTTCCCCTCTGTCCCAGTTTCCTGGTAAGTGAAGGCTTTCGTGGGACATGCCCCTTTGGCTAGTATGCAGATATAAGTGAGTATATACCATTTGTCTTGAACAGTGTTTTTTTTTGTTTGTTTTTGTGTGTGTTTGTTTGTTTGTTTGTTTCATTCTACCATTTGACTGCATTTTCCTATATTTCTTTAAGGAGTTTACTTAATTCCATCACCTGTTTGATTTATATTCCTGTTTTTCTTTGAGGTATTCATTTTCCTCTTTTACAGTCTCCGTCATTTTCATAACATCAGATTTAAGATCATTTTTTTGCACTTCAGGTATATTAGGGAATCCAGGGCTTGCTGAAGTAGAATAGGTGTGATACTGGCTTTTGTTGTTTGTGTTCTTATGATGCTGACCTCCAGACATCTGGTTGACACTGGTGTTAGCCTGATGGTAGTAAGCCTATAAGATTATAGGTATGGCTGGTGGTCTTAGATGGTAGCTGTCCTCTGCTTTTCCTGCATTCTAGCAGGCCTCCAGAGATACAGGGAGAACTGGTAGGTTATGAAGGCTGCTGGTCTCTGGTATTGCAGGTGGAGATGGGGCACAGGAAATGGGGCACACCAGGAGCTGTTGGTCCCTAATTGTTGCTGGTCTCTACTCCTCCCTGATGGCTGCCATTCTCCAAGACTGAAGGTAGGGATATTCCCCAGGAAAGTGCACCCGGGAGATAAAGCGTGGAGCACACTGGGATGATGGAGCTGGGAAGACCTGGAAGAGACCACGCTTATGCAGCAGGGCTCTAGTAGGCCAGGAATTGGGGGAGGGCCTGTTGTTCCCTGCTGCATGCCTGTCTCCAGGATTGCAGGTGGAGATTGAATTCACTGTTTTTAAACTGAGCTCCTTTATATGCTAGGTGCTACTTTGAGAATAAAAACCCTATTCTCCAGAAACAAAAGAAAATGAAATCCACAAATGATATCTGAACACGTGTGTTTTTAATATGTTAACTATGAATTCTCAACAGATACCTCCATATTTCTAACAGTGGGGTGATGCCAGTTGGCACATTCGCTGAAACATAGCCTATATTTACGTTATTTTTCTGTTTGGTTTCAAATTCAACATCTACTATATGATCAAGCAGAGGCCTACACAAATGTTTTCAGGGTAACAAAAGGAGACATGTCCCATGAAAGCCTTCACTTACCAGGAAACTGGGACAGAGGGGAGGACATCCTATTGGGACTTTAAATGAGAGAAGCATGGGAGAAAAGCAAAGTAGAAGGATCCAGAGGGTCGTAGAAACCTACAAGTAGAACATTATGATAGGCAGATTTGGGCCCAGGGGTCCTGCTCAAACTAAGGCACCAGCCAAGGACAATACAGGCGGTAAACTTTAAACCCCTACCCAGATCTAGCCAATGGTCAGAACATTCTCCACAGTTGAATGGAGAGTGGGATCTGACTTTCTCACGTACTCTGGTGCCTCACATTTGACCATGTCTCCTGGAGGGGGAGACCTGGTGGCACTCAGAGGAAGGACAGCAGGTTACCAAGAAGAGACTTGATACCCTACGAGCATATACAGGGGGAGGTAATCCCCCTCAGGAACAGTCATAGGGGAGGGGAATAAGGGGAAAATGGGAGAGAGGGAAGAATGGGGGGATACAAGGGATGGGATAACCATTGAGATGTAACAAGAATAAATTAATAAAAAAATTAAAACAAAACAAAAGGAGACATCATATCATATTCATAATAGCAACCTGATTTGTGTAGCTAAACAGACCCTGCTCAAAGCACTAAAACACCTTCAGAAACTAGCACAATGAACTCTAACTTCCTTTCCCTATTGTTGGTCTGAGGGCTGCTGCTGAGGTTCACCTGTGGGGACAGGTCTTCTCTACAGGTCTCCACAGAGCTCTAAAATTACTAGCAATTCAACCCTGAGCATTTTATTTAACCTCTCAAGGATTTCATTGTTTTCTAAATTGTGCTACTAAGTTTCTTGTGATGGCTAGTCATATTACAAATGTAAAATGGCTAAAATAACACCCACAAACCATCAAAAGTTAGTATAAGTAGCTTGGATAGGAAAAACCAAAGACGCATTAATTATTTTATGCTTGCATGTTGAGTGTATTTAATAACATCCATAATGTTCATTTTTTCCAATCATACAACATTAAAAAAAACCCTGAAGACAGAGTCAAAAAGACTGATCTAACTGAGCAGGAAGGCATCTCCCTTGGCACATTTACATGATGGGCTTACATTAAGAACTGCATGTAGAGAGAGTATAGACTATTTAAAGAATCATTGCCTTTCAAATGGGTCTGGACCAACTTTATCGTCTGAAATCTACCATGTGTCTTTTGGCAAGTGGGTTTTAGTAAGATTATTAGGTACTAGCTTTCTGGTTAATATATTCATAATATTCATATAATTTTTAAAGGATATGTTTTCATTCAAATTAGGCTTCTGTGAGAGACCTAGAATTATAATTAGTCTTTGATATCAAATGTATAATATTGGCTTAACAGCCCTGCAGATCTAGAGATCTCTGAACTGCTCTTCTATCCTCTGAATCTCTTACCACTCCACAAATCTAGAAGGACTACTTCCTTGATACAATGAAGTTCATGAAAATACAAGTGAAGGACTACAGAGGAATCAGACTAAGTAGGGAATTGGTGTAGAGGAATATTTTTTTTGTAATGCTCATGAAGAAAAGAGTCTACTCAGATAGATACTCATTTTTTTTTTAGTAATCCATGTGTTCTTGTAACATGTCAGAGAACCTGGAATATGGAGAGTGAACCAGGCAGAATCTCTGCCTTAAGGGCGTTCAAAGGTGATCCAGTTGCGAAGAAACAAGGTACACCTTAGTTCAGTCACTCTGGCAAATGTGTAATGGGAGTAACCAGAGAGGCAGTGTCTCCTTTTAAGAAAGGAAGACAGGTGAATAAGTTATAAAATGTTGCACATCAACAAACTGGATGATCAAAGAGCTGTTCAGACAGTAATGACATCTCCAAAGCACTATACAATGTGCCTGGTAAGCTTCAAACAAATAAGAATTTTCTGCGATCTGCACCCCTATTTTTATCAAGCATTTTACCATAAAAATCGCCTAGATTCTCATCCAAGAGGAATTAGACTGTTTGATTGAAGCACAGAAGTAGAAAGTAGAGAACGTATAGTTAAATCTGGTGTCTTGTGTCAGGTCATGATGTGAGTGTTGTTCTTAAGAGTATGACACTCTCACTTATGAACAAGGTATCACAGAACCTAGATCAGCAAAGACACACTTAAAGCTCACTACATTCTTAGTGACAGCCTGGATAATGAATAATCACCAAAGACTAAATGGTCGTGACGCCTTCAGTTGCCTGGCAACATTCCAAAGGCAAGCTCTCTTTCAGACAGCTGGAAAGCCTACGCTTAGAATAACACAAATAAAAAGGTAGTTAGTCCCATCTTACTAATCAAGTTTTCTGTGTTTAGAGCAAGTTTGACTTTTTAGCACTCTTTATGCCTACCACCTATGCTCAGTGCCTGTCTTTGGAACTTATGAGTGGAAAAAATGGTATAAATTTCCTTAGAAAATATAATATTTGTTATCATAAAATAATGAGTTCAAAAGCCACATGTTTCCAGTATATCAGTTGTTAAGCATCCACGTTCATTTCTATTTCTTGTAGCTCTGCATAGCAAAGTAAATTCATTTGCAATTCCTATGTGAAAACTAGGGAAGCACTCAACACATGACAGACGTTCAGTAAATAGTACTGAATTGATTCAAAGAAATAGGGAAAAGTTTCAGTCAGGAGATTGGCTGATTACTGAGAATGTTGACCCATATCAATCTACATTAAGTAGTTATATATTAATTAGAAAATATGTAAAATCAAAGAAACTTTTGTACCTCTCATTTATATTTTATCTTGACTAAACATAATAGAAGGGACATGTTTATGTATTAGAAAAAGAAACAGAAAACAAAGAAATATGTTAGTGTTGTTATTGTTTGGTCATATAGTTCAGTGGCAGAATGCATACATAACTTGGAAGGTTCTAAGATTATGCACCAACACACACACACACACACACACACACACACAGAGAGAGAGAGAGAGAGAGAGAGAGAGAGAGAGAGAGAGAGAGAGAGAGAGAGAGAGAGAGAGAGAGCAGTGTCAAATAATAGACTTCAAGTAGTAACAAGAAATGTTCCACAAAGGAAACAAACTGAAATGGTGCCTGTAACTAAATGATTTAAGAAGATATAGGGAGGGGAAAGGGGGGAAATTCATTAACAGGGAGTGGGGCGACATGCAGGTGAAAATGAGGACAGGAAGTATGTTGTCAAAGACTTATTGATGAAGACATCATTGTCAGGCTTACTAAAATCTCTTGCTGTGATAATAACTAATGAAGCTAGTGTCTGTCTGAATGTGCACACTGTGCTTGTCTGGCTGGTGGTTCACTCTATCCTTTGGTAGCCAGCACATCATAAGCAGGTGGGGTGCAAGGATTCTTCTCCTACTACCCAGTACAATTCCTGACTGAAAAGAGTTATTATCTTCTCATTTGAGATAAAAATAGATAACCCATGGTATGGTAATTCTTTATAGAATATTTAGGACATCCTGGCCCCACACCACTTAAGTTTAACTGAATGTCACACAAGCACAATATGTATGTATGCTATCCTCTCTCTCTCTCTCTCTCTCTCTCTCTCTCTCTCTCTCTCTCTCTCTCTCTCTGCATGTGTGTGTGTGTGTGTGTGTGTGTGTGTAACTAATCCTGCAAACACCAACTCATTCTAGAATGACTAGAAAGTATTAGGTTGTGGATAGTTCCCAACTGTTAGCCCAAACAATAACAAATAAGAATCAAATATCTGCAACGTTATTTTTTTAATTAAGCTTAACTAATGTTGTACATGACTTGTTTATATGAGGGATAATTTTTTTCTATCCATATGGTCATGGTATTAGTTTGTACACGATTATATTAAGTCGTAAGGAGAAGAGAACATAAAATGAAATACGTAATTCACCCAATTGAAAGGAAAATTATTTGAAAATGACAAAGCATGTTGGCTTCATCATATCATATGTATACTTATATCTTGGTATCTCATCCTCTTGAATAAACACACATGGACACAAAGTCTTTCCTTAAGAATAATATTCACTAGCAGAAATTGTAAGCCACTGTCAGTTTCCTCTTGCTCAGGCTATTTACACAGAAGGGTTAAAAGCCTCAGAGCTCTCTTCAGTTTATTTCACCCTGGGACTCCTATTTACTTTAATGGAAATCACTTTTCCAAGGCACCATACAGAGATTTGAAACACAGGGTGAAAGGTCACCCTACAACTCCAAGAATAATAAATTTGCAATTTGTACTCTCCTGACCTCTAGAAATATTTTGAGATGTTTGAGGCCAAAGAAAACAACGCAGTGCTTGAAAGGGCTGGACGAACTATCAATTGATCAATTTAAGAGGGATTATCTGATAATTGGGTAAATACATTGCTATTGATGTGTAGAAAGAGGAAGATGTGCCAAGAAAAAACTAATGTCCAGACTGAGACTTATCTGCTAATCCTTGTAGGAGGCAGTTTACTGAAGACATGAGTAATTGCTCTGCTAACAGATTTATTCTTCTTTTAAGCCCATTTGGGGCTTAAGTCCTCCCTTTTCTTTTAGCAGTTGAAATTGTGGCCTGAATCACTGTTTCCCACTGTGCTAGGCTTGGAAAAACCTCCTGCTCTTGGTCAGATTCCAACTTCCTTGATTTAACGTCTACCATAGTTGCAATAAAGGGGTGTTGGGCCAGATGTGCTCTGAGTGAACTTTCACAACTTTGCGTTTGATTGGGCTACCTGACGATAATTGCCTCTTTCTTGCAGCCATAATTTTGACCTGGGTTGTTTTGAATTAGTATCCTAAGGATATGCTGCAGATTCCTAGACTGGAAAACAGTAAGCTCAGCTTCTATTCCACTCTTTTCCTAGTTAGTCTGTGACCTTGATTTTATCTCATTATGTTGTCTGTTTGGCTTCTGATTTCCCACCTGTGATCCAAGGGAAGTAGAGTTTGTATTGTTTGCAACTCTAGAAATTAGTGAAGGACAAAGTAATTGCTTTTCAGCATTGAACATTGAACATGACCTAATTGGCAGTCATTTTTATAGTTTTCATTTATTTTCTTCTACACATCATCACATGCTGTCCAAAACACAATTTGATTGGTCTTAGAATTTGTATAGGAGAAATTACAGAGAACAAGATAATTTTTCCTTATCTAAAAAATAAATTAGCTTTTCTAGTAATTAAAAATCTATTTTGAATTTCCTATATATCCAATTCAGTTTTGGAAAAGTATATTTTTAACAACATAATTTTCAAAGCCAAAAGTCTACATGTGTATCTGTATAATCAAAACCCATTTGCCTGCAAGTTTCAAGATTTCCTTGTTTTAAATAGCTGAGTAGTATTCCATTGTGTGACTGAGACCATCAAGACCAGCATATCTGGACCCTGGGATGCCTGCACAAACTGTTGCCCCAACCAAGGACAATGCATGCAGTAACCTAGACCCCTGTTCAGATATAGTCAATGGACAGCTCATTCTCCATGGTTATGGGGGGAGCAGGGTGCCCCTATTGATCACTTTTCCACGGTAGGGAATCCCAGTAGACATACAGAGGAAGGGGAAGCAGGCTATAAGGATGGTAGGCTGTGGTCATGTGGTGGGAGAGGAGGTCCTCTTCTGTCAGAAGTCTAGGAGAGGGGAACAGGGTGAAAGAGGTGTGGAGGGTGGGAACAGGAAGATACAAGTAAAAGTATAACAATTGGAATATAATCTGAATAAATTATAATAAACTAAAAAAAATCCTACATGAACACTGAGCTATGCAACCATAGCATATCTACAGAGGACCTAGGTCAGACCCTTACAGGCTCCCTGATCTCTGTGCACCCATATGAGTCCTGGTCAGCTGATTCTGTGGGCCATGCTCTTGTGGTATCTTTAATTCCTCTGTCTACTCCAATTCTTCCTCTCCTTTCTATTCAGGACTTCCTGAACTCTGCTTAACTTTTGGCTGTGGCATGCTGCAACTGTTCCCATCAGTGGCTGGGTGCAGTCTTTCTGGTCTCCTTGATGATGACTATGGTAGGCTCCAGACACTGCACATCCTGCAGGCATGACAAAATGTAGGTCACAGGTTTTGTGGGTGGATTGGTGTCCCAACCCTCGAATTGAGTCCTTGCCTGGTTACAGAGCATGACTGGTTTAGGCTTCAAGTCCCCTATTACTGGTCTTCTTCTTCTTCTTCTTCTTCTTCTTCTTCTTCTTCTTCTTCTTCTTCTTCTTCTTCTTCTTCTTCTTCTCCTTCTTCTTCTTCTTCTTCTTCTCACCTTATAGAACATTTTTCCAAGATTGACCACATGCTCAGTCATAAAGCAAGTCTCATTAGATACAAGAAAATTGAAATAACTCTTTGCATCATATCAGACAACCATGGATTAAGGCTGGATTTCAACAATGGCAGAAACCACAGAAAGCCTACAAACTCATGAAACCTGAACAACTCTATATTGATTGACTATTGGGTCAATTCAGAAATACAGAAGGAAATTTAAAACTTCCTCGAATTAAATAAAAAATGAATGCACAGCATAACACAATGAAAGTTGTGCTAAGTCGAATGTTCATAGCACTAAGTGCCTCCATAAAGAAGTTGAGGATATTCCATACTCACAATTTAACAGCATACATGAAATCTCTAGAACAAAAGAAGCAATCAAACACAAGAGGACTAGATGACAGGAAATACTCAAACTGAGGACTAAAATCAATAAAATAGAATGAAGCAAAGAGCTGGCTCATTGACAAAATCAGCAAGATAGACAATCCCTTATCCAAACTGACTAATTTGGAGAATCTCCAAATTAATAAAATCAGAAATGAAAGGGCGCTATAACAAAAAACACTGAGGACATGCAAAGAATCATCGGGTCATTCTTCATAATGATTTTTTTGTAGAGGTTGTATTTATATTTACATCCCCAGCATCATTTGTTGTCTTCTGGATTATAGCGACATGCACTGGGGTGAGATGGAACCTAAAGTAGCTTTGATTTGTATTCACTATTAGGCTACAAGTGTTGAACATTGTTTCACATCACTGATTTTTTTTTTACAGTCTTTCTCATGAGACCTGTCCATTCCAATCGTTTTCCTATCTATCAATTAAATTATGTGAGGGAGGAGTGTTTAATTTTGTAGTTATTTATGTGATCTAGGTAGAAAAGTCCTCAAACATGACTTTAGAGAAATAGCCATGTTTTTGTGTACAAAATAAGGGGTGTCATGGTTTACTTCTCTAACAAAAAGTAAACCCCTATTAATCTTTTTTATCGCAATCAAGGCTGCTTAATGGGTAAAGGTGCTTGTTGCCAACCCTGACATCCTAAGTTTAATTCATGTGTATTACATGTTAGACAAAGAGAACTCACACTCTTAAGTTGTTCGACAACCCCCAACTCACATGCATATGGTGGAACACACACACGTATGCATACTTGCATAAACAAATAAAATGAATGTAGCTTAAACATTTTTAATATTCCAAGCACAGTGGCGCATGCCTGTAATCCCAGTACTTAGGGAGGCAGAGGCAGGTGGATCTCTGCAAATTTGAGGCCAGCCTGGTATACAAAGCAATCCTAGGCAGACAAGGCTATACAGAGAAACCCTGTCTCAAAAAAACTGAAAGAAAAAAATTTTGTAATACAATCTGCTTTAGTCTCAAGGGATTTCTGTATTGGGAGCTTATTTATTCATTGACGTGCTTCAGGAAAGAGTGTTTTCTTGAATCCTGCCAGATACAAAGAATTTATCTATTGGGTACACTTATCTTTTATAATGCTATAATATTCCTAAAGGATGATGTTTACCCTTGAGCCATGTCTCCAATATGAATACTACAAAATGGTAGTTCTTACTCCTTTACTCCTGACTCTCAAGGAATGTATGGAGATGCCAATAAATAGTGTCATCCCAAAAATAGTCCTGAATCTTCACCTTGCTCTATTTTATGGGATGTGAATATTCTCTTAAAATCATATCAGTAGTAAACTACTTGCAACAAGCCATGACTTACTAATGTGCCGAAGCATTCTTATACAAAAAGTAAGAATTCCTAGTGGTTACACTCATGCAGGACAGATGAGAAGGCTCAGTGGTTAAGTACTTGCTCCTTTTAAAAAGGATGCAGGTTTTGTTTTTAGCACCCTCAGTGGCTCCAACCATACGTGACTCCAGTTCCAGGTAATTTGATGCCTTCTTCTGGAAGACAAAACACTCATACATATAAAATAGATGAGATGATAGATGATAGATAGATAGATAGATAGATAGATAGATAGATAGATAGATAGATAGATAGATAGATGGCAGATAGATGGCAGATAGATAGGATTAGATAGATAGATAGATAGATTAGATAGATAGATAGATAGATAGATAGATAGATAGATAGGTAGATAGATAGATAGATAGATAGATAGATAGATAGATAGATAGGTAGATAGATAGATCCTTCTCAGGAAAGAAGATCTTCCAAAGTCTGGGAACATGAATAGCACTTCTTTTTGTCTATTGTGTACAGCATGTCTCACTTCACTAACTGTTCTTTGTTCCTTTCTCTTTCTGAAGTTTCCTTGCATTTTGTACCCAGAATGTAATGCCTATTATTACACATCTCAATTCAACAATTTTGTACTCCTTAATGCTAATAATTTTCACAACAATACAATGTTAAGTATATATCATGCACAGAGTTTCTACTGGCTAGCCTCATGCTTTAATTATAGTGATGAAAATGCACACACATAACCCGGCATTTGAAAGTATACATACTGAAATGAATATTGACAGACTGATTTCTTATGCTGTTGCTGTTCTTTATAAAGCCATGATGATATGATGAAAATGTGAATTAAAAGTAGGAAGCTTAGTATCATTTGAAAGCTGATAGGAAATGGAGGATTTTGGCAATCATCCTTGATGCCTACAATCTTTTATTACTATTATTTCTGGAAGACCCCCTGGTTATTCTCATGCATATTAAATTCTGAAAAACTGATAAAACTAAAGCCTAAAACTTTCCAATTTTACAATATCCGATTTATGTAAATTTGGTAATGCTTTTATTCAATGTTTTGCCAGAAGACTAAAATAAAAATGAGAAAAGGTTATTTCTTGTTCTGAATGACTTATTCTTTATTATCCTGGGCTGCATAAAGCCATTTTCACATAACATATAACATACCATGAGCACACATACATCTATACCCTACAGCCAACTAGTTTCTCCCTATCTCCCTCCCTTTAGCACTAGACAAAAGTATTTCTACCCTGATTTTGTAAGTATTTACATATGTGATTATATGTGTCAGTATAAAATCTTTGACCCACAAATAAGGGAAAACAAATATTTGTCTAAGATTTATTTAATCTACTTAATAGGATTATCTTCAGTTATAGCCAGTTTCATGCAAACAATAGAATTTAGTTCTTTTTATGCTTGAAAAAAATCTGTGAATGCAAACTGCATTTTCCTTATCCATGCCTTTCCTGACATCCTTCTAGGCTGGTTCTATAACTTAGTTCTTGAAACTACTATGCAAGTGCCACTCTGGTATATTCTCTTGTAGTCCTTTATGTAATCATGCAGTAATGGTATGTAGTAAATACATTTTTAGCTTTTTGCAAACCTCTGTGCTGAATTCCATAGTAGCTGGTCTAGTTTACGATCCTACCAGCAGTACAGTAGGGTTCACATTTGTCTGCATGAGTACCAGCATTTGTTGTTGTCTTGGTTTTTTTTTTTTTTTCAATCTTAATTTTTACTTTTTTTTATATGCACCACATCTCAACCACAGTTTCCCCTACCTTCACCTCCACTCCTCCCAACTCCGCCACCTCCCCTTTCCCCCAGATTCATTCCTTCTCTGTTTAAAAAGAAAAACAAAAACAAAAAAAAAACAAAGCAGGCATGCCAGGGATATCAACCAAACATTGTATAACAAATTACAATAAGACTAGGCACAGAGCCTCATATCAAGCTTGGAGGACACAAGGTGACCCAGTAGGAGTAAAAAGATTCCAAGCAGAGGTAGAAGATTCAGAGATAACCCCTCTCCCATGTTAGGAGTCCCATAAGCAACACAAGCTATACCTTCTATAAGGATGACTTGGGGGAGGGGTGGATATAAATAGGACAGAGAAAGATGACTGTTATGGGGGTTGGGGACGTTTGGGAAATATGTAAAAATCTAGTCCAGTGGAACCCCATGGAGTTTATGAGACTGACCCTAATGAAATCTCCTGCTCATAGGAGATATGGATCCCTAACTGGCCATCTTCTATAACCAGCCAAGGCTCCCATCAGTGGGTCTGGGACATTAATCCAACTACAAAACCTTTGAGCTACAATATGTCCTACATATAAGATGTGCGACAGTAATCTTAGCACAGAACTCATGGAGTGGTCAGCCAATGGTTAGTCCAACTTGAGGCCCTTGACATAAGAGGGAGCCCATGCCTAATCCTTGACACTAAATGGATGGCCAAGAACCAGAAGTTGGTCAGCCCAGAGACCCAGGATATATCCAAATACAATTGGAAAAAAGTCAGTAGAATGATTCCTAATAATATTCTGCTATGCTCATAGATCAGTGTCTAGTCAAACTTTCATCAATGAGTCATATATCATCTAGCAATTGATGGGAGCTGATGAAAAGAACCTCAGCCAAATTCGAGGCAAAGCCAAGGAACCCCACAGAAGAAGAGGAGGAATAATTCTACAGGTCAGGGAGATCTAGGACAGCACGACCTACAGAATCAAATAAGCAGGGCTCACAGGGGATAACAGAGATTGAAGCAACAATTACAGACCCTATTTATTCTTTTCTTAATGACTATCTCTGAACTGAAATATCAGAAAACCAGGCCTGTGAGATGAAATATCAACGTACCCTTAAGTTGCATTTATCTGCTGGATATTAAGTTTAAAAATTGTTTCTTGTTTTTGGTCTATCTTTACCTCACTTTTTGAGAAATTTTTGATTTCAGTAGCTCATTTCACAGCTGGATTGTTTGCTTTCTTATGGTTTAGCTTTTTGTGTTTTTTTGTTTATTGAGAATATTAATCTTCTGTCAGATTACATATAAGCACCAGATATTTTATTCTATTCTTTAGTCTGTTTCTTTACTTAATAAGTTGTTTCCTTTGCTGTTCAGAAGTTTTTATTTTAATCATCTCATTTGCCAACTGATAACATTATTTCCTGAGTAACTGAATTCTTACACCGCAAATCTTCTCCTATGCCTATTTTTTAATTTTGTTTCTTCTAGTAGTTCCAGAGTCTCATCTCGTTTTCATTATGGTTCATCTTTTTGTTTCTTTTTCCCCTCTCATACAGTGCATCCCAACTGTAGCCAACACCCCCTTACTTCCTCCCAGCCCCACCCCCTCTCTCCCAGATCCACTACTTCTTATATTAAGAGTGTTTTTTTTTTTTCCATTTGAAATTAACTATGACACAGGTGGAGAGCTAGGGAGATAAATGTATTTTTTCATACTGGATATGAAAATTTCCCAGCATCATTTCCTGGAGTTACTATCTTTTTTTCAATGAGTATATTTGGCCACTGTGTTGGAAATAGTTGCATGGGTTTATTTTAGGGTCTTCTGTTCTATTTCACTAATCTACAAGCCTTTTTGATATCTAGTATAATGGTGCTTACACCTAACTATGACTATCTAGCGTAACTTCCAATCAGGTGTGAAGATTCTTCCAGCACTGTGCATTTTTCTTGGGGTGGCTTTGACTGTCTGGGGTCTTTCATGTATCTTTATTAAGCTTCAAGTTATTTTTATTTCTGTATCTGTAAACAGATTGCCTTTGTTAATATAGCCATTTTCAGTATTACTATGTTTTAACAGTATGGAACATTTTTTTTCTATCTTCTGGTGTCTTCTTCAATGCTTTAAATGTGTTCACTGCAGAAGTCTTTAACTTAAGTAATCAGGTTTATTCAAATATTTTTATAGAATTATGAATTAGAGAATTTTTTACTTCTTTTTCAGGATGTTTGCTATTGAAATATAGGAGGTCTTCTGTTTTTATGTTAATTTTGTATCCTATTATTTTTCTGAAAGTGTTTATTAGATCTCAGTGTTTCCTTAGAGTCTTTTATGTATAGAACCTTACCATCTGCTTTGACTTCTCTTTCATATTTATAGACCTTTTTATTCTCTTTCTTTCTTATTGACGTAGGTATGACTTTATGTACTATCTTAATAAGAATGAAGAAACTGAACACACTTGCCTTGTTCTCAATTTTAGTGAAATGTTTTCCATTCCTCCCATTTATTATGACTAAATGCCTACAGTTTTTCATATGTCATCTTTGTTATTTTGAGATATGCTCTCTTTTTTCCTTTCTTCACAATGATTATCATAAAGTGATGTGTGATTTTAACAAAAGCATTTTCTCCATATATAGAGATAATCGTCTAATATTTGTGCTTGAGTACCTTCATGTGAATTATGACATTAATTGATTTGCATCTTTTGAACTTTCCCTGTATCTCTTTAATGAAGCATACATAATCATCATGAATGATTTTCTTTTTTTTTTATTTTTTATTTTTTTTTTTTTATTTTATTTTAATTTATTTTTTTTATTAATTTATTCTTGTTACATCTCAATGTTTATCCCATCCCTTGTATCCTCCCATTCCTCCCCCCCCCCATTTTCCCATTATTCCCCTCCCCTATGACTGTTCCTGAGGGGGATTACGTCCCCCTATATATTCTCATAGGGTATCAAGTCTCTTCTTGGCTACTTGCTGTCCTTCCTCTGAGTGCCACCAGGTCTCCCCCTCCAGGGGACATGGTCAAATGTGAGGCACCAGAGTATGTGAGAAAGTCGTATCACACTCTCCACTCAACTGTGGAGAATATTCTGACCATTGGCTAGATCTGGGAAGGGGTTTAAAGTTTACCTCCTGTATTGTCCTTGACTGGTGCCTTAGTTTGAGCGGGACCCCTGGGCCCAAATCTGCCTATCATATTGTTCTACTTGTAGATTTCTAGGACCCTCTGGATCCTTTTATTTTGCTGTTCTCCCATGCGTCTCTCATTTAGAGTCCCAATAGGATGCCTTCCCCTCTGTCCCAGTTTCCTGGTAAGTGAAGGCTTTCGTGGGACATGCCCCTTGGGCTAGTATGCAGATATAAGTGAGTATATACCATTTGATTCTTTCTGCTTCTGGGTTAACTCACTCATTATGATCATTTCTAGCTCAATCCATTTAGCCACAAATTTCGGGAATTCCTTGTTTTTAATAGCTGAGTAGTATTCCATAGTGTATATGTACCACAGTTTCTTTATCCACTCTTCTACTGAGGGACACTTAGGCTGTTTCCATGTTCTGGCTATTATGAATAAGGCTGCTATGAACATGGTTGAGCAAATTTTCTTGTTGTGTGCTGGAGCATCTTCTGGGTATATTCCAAGGAGTGGAATAGCTGGGTCTTGAGGAAGCCCTATTCCCATTTTTCTGAGATAGCACCAGATAGATTTCCAAAGTGGCTGTACTAGTTTGCATTCCCACCAGCAATGAAGGAGTGTTCCTCTCTCCCCACATCCTCGCCAGCATGTGGTGTCGCTTGAATTTTTGATCTTAGCCATTCTGATGGGTGTAAGATGGAATCTCAGAGTTGTTTTGATTTGCATTTCCCTGATGACTAAGGAGGTTGAGCATTTCTTTAAGTGTTTCTCAGCCATTTGATACTCCTCTGTTGAGAATTCTCTGTTTTAGAGAGATCGGGGATACAAGGCACTTTCCTCAACATAATAAAGGCTATATACAGCAAGCCAATAGCCAAAATCAAAGTAAATGGTGAGATACTCAAGGAAATTCCTCTCAAATCGGGAACAAGGCAAGGCTGCCCACTCTCTCCATATCTCTTCAATATAGTACTCGAAGTTCTAGCCAGAGCAATAAGACAACAAAAGGAGATCAAGGGTATCCAAATGGGAAAGGAGGAAGTCAAATTATCCCTCTTTGCAGATGATATGATAGTGTACATAAGTGACCCTCAAAACTCCACCAGAGAACTCCTAAAGCTGATAAACACCTTCAGCAAATTGGCTGGATACAAAATTAACTCAAAAAAGTCTGTAGCCTTCCTATACACAAATGACAAGCTTACAGAGGAAGAAATTAGGAAAACCACACCCTTCACATTAGCCACAAGCAATATAAAATATCTAGGAGTTACCCTAACTAAGCAAGTGAAGGACTTGTATGGAAAAAATTTCAAAACTCTGAAGAAAGAGATTGAAGATGACCTGAGAAGATGGCGTGATCTTCCTTGCTCATGGATCGGGAGAATTAACATAGTAAAAATGGCCATCCTACCAAAAGCAATCTACAGATTCAATGCAATCCCTATCAAAATAACTACACAATTTTTTAAAGACATTGAAAGTTCAATTCTGAACTTCATATGGAAAAACAAAAAACCCAGAATAGCTAAAACAATCTTGTACAATAAAAGATGCTCCGGAGGAATCTCCATACCTGATCTCAAACTGTACTATAAAGCAATAGTAATTAAAACAGCATGGTACTGGCACAGCAACAGGCTGGTTGATCAGTGGAATCGAATCGAAGACCCAGATATGAATCCACACACATATGGTCACTTGATTTTTGACAAAGAAGCCAAATCCATTCAATGGAAAAAGGATAGCATCTTCAACAAATGGTGCTGGTCTAACTGGAGGTCTATGTGTAAAAAAATGAAACTGGACCCATATTTGTCACCTTGCACAAAACTCAAATCCAAGTGGATTAAAGACCTCAACATAAAACCAGAGACACTAACTCACTTAGAAGAAAAAGTGGGAAAGAGCCTGGAACATATTGGCACAGGAGACAACTTCCTGAACAGAACACCAACGGCCCAGGCCTTAATGTCAACCATTAATAAATGGGACCTCATGAGGCTGAGAAGCTTCTGTAAGGCAGGAGACACTGTCAAGAGAACAAAGCGACAGCCTACAGACTGGGAAAAAATCTTCACCAACCCTACATCTGACAAAGGTCTAATATCCAAAATATATAAAGAACTCAAGAAATTAAACACCACCAAACCGAATAACCCAATTGAGAAATGGGGCTTGGAATGAATGATTTTCTTGATGTGTTCATGCATTTACCATGTAAATACTTTACTAATAATTTATCAACTATGTTCACTGAGAAAACTTGCTTGTGATTTTGTTGGTGGTGTGTATTTAGTTTTGATATATGAATAATATCTACAAGTAGAACAATATGATAGGCAGATTTGGGCCCAGGGGTCCCGCTCAAACTAAGGCACCAGCCAAGGACAATACAGGAGGTAAACTTTAAACCCCTTCCCAGATCTAGCCAATGGTCAGAATATTCTCCACAGTTGAGTGGAGAGTGTGATACGACTTTCTCACATACTCTGGTGCCTCACATTTGACCATGTCCCCTGGAGGGGGAGACCTGATGGCACTCAGAGGAAGGACAGCAAGTAGCCAAGAAGAGACTTGATACCCTATGAGAATATATAGGGGGACGTAATCCCCCTCAGGAACAGTCATAGGGGAGGGGAATAATGGGAAAATGGGGGGGGGGAGGAATGGGAGGATACAAGGGATGGGATAAACATTGAGATGTAACAAGAATAAATTAATAAAAAAAAAAAAGGATTTATAAAACCAAATTAATGCATTTATTTTACATATATTGGAGTCGTTTACAAAAAAGCATTTATGTTAATCCTTCTTTGAAGGTCTGCTAGAATTCAGTAGTGGATCTATTTGGGCCCAGAATCTTAATAGAGAAACTTTTATTACTGCTTTAATCTTATTGCTGAAGTGATGTATCTCATTTATATTTAATTTTGGTAGCTCATATATATATCTAGGAGTTCAATCATTTATTTATGCTTACAATTTCATTTGGATACATGATTTCAAAATATATTCTTTTTTTCTGAATTTCATTGGTATTTGCTATAATGTTTTCTTTTCTACTCTTATTTTGTTAGTTTAAGTCTTCTTCTTTTAGCTGTTTTAGCTAAAGGGTTGTTTATCTGGTTTATCTCTTGAAAGACCCAAGTATGTATTTCAACGATTCTCTTTGTTTTGTTTGTATTTCATTAACTTCTGCCCAAACTTAATTATTCCTTTTTACATATTGTTTTTTGCTTTGACATTTTATTACTGAGACCTTATGGTGCACCATCATGTTATTTATGTAAGTCTTATTTTTTTAAATGTGTGCACCTGTGGGAATAAACTTAGTTCTTAGTGATCCAGTCATTACATCTCATAGATTTTGTTACTTTATGTTTTTATTTTCATCTAGTTTTAGGATTCTTTTTCTTCTGAATTTTTTGATGATTTACTCATCATTCAATATTGCAATTTTGAATTAATTCTCTCCTTGTAATGTTTCATGTGGCAAAGTGCAATAATGGGAAAAGTACAACATGCAATAAAATGCAATCCTCTAAAATCAGAATTTGAGCATGTATTACCTTACTGGACTTTAAACAAATTACTCTTTGAATTGACTTTCTAGCACAACTCTTCTGAGTTAAGCAGTTAAGCCATGTAGTTTTCAGTTCCTGTTTTGGTTTTCATATTCTCTCTCTCTCTCTCTCTCTCTCTCTCTCTCTCTCTCTCTCTCTCTCTCTCTCTCTCTCTCTCTCTCTCTCATGCACTGGTGCTTTGAGAGAATTACTTGTATATGTGGAAAGATAGGGCCCTGGTAAGTGACTGCCTTAGCAGCAGGCATGCTTCAGCCACAGAGGGCCACATTTCACTCTCAGCTCTCACATCTAGGACTAATCAATTGTTTATTTGTTTACTGGACTTTAGACTTATACTATTTGATACTCTCTTAAAGTCTATATAGACTCAGGTTCATTGGATACTTCCAATCCTAGGGCAGTGGTACATGACTTTTATACCAACATTTGAGAGGCAGAGGCATAGGGATCTCTGAGTTCAAGGCCAGCCTGATCTCTGTAGTAAGTTCCAGGACAGCTAGGGCTACACAAAGAAATACTGTCTTGAAAAGAAAAATAAAAAAGAATAAGGAATATGATAAAAGAAAATAGTGAATATGAGATTAACCTGAGTTATATAGAAGGCTCAAGATCATCCTAGGTGACATAGTGAGACCATGTTTTTTTTTTTTTTTTTAAATAACCTTACTCAGCATCCCACATGCACAAGAAAAGAAAGTAAAAAAATCTTATCCATACTAACTCAACTTAAAAGATAAAGAAATTAAAGATTAAAAAGTTAAAAAAAATACTTTTAAATATTCAAACAAATATCTAGTCTGTGTCTCGGTTCTTCATCACCACAATCAGGTCATTCAGTCATCACATATACGACTGCATAGATTTAGAAAAACAGAAAGGAAGTGTGGCAGATGGGGGAAAGTCAGACAGGGATAATTTGGAAAAGACAGTGAGATGAATTATAATAAATGTTGATGCTGAGAAAAACCATCATCAGCCTAAGGACCAAGTTGCATATGTAAATTTTCTCAAAATAGCAGTGAAACCTTTTAAGATAGAATGTGTTATAAGTAGTTTTGGGTTTTGGATAATCGACTCTGGCAGTATTATGGAGAACATTCTAAAAGGGAGAATGTAATTTGTACAGGAAAACTAGATACATTTTCTTGCCAAATTCTAGGCAAGTTTTGGCATCCTTGGCTCAGCATGTGTCCATGACAACATGGAGAAATCTTTGAACTTGAAGACAGTTTAGGAACAGGAAACAGGAAATGGAGATAGACTTGGTTTACTGATTTTTAAAAAAAAGTCTCGAAAAACAGTTTGGGGACTCTGGTTTGTCATTTTAATTAATGTCTTTCTTGTTCTGACAGAAAGAGCAATCCTGGATTATAACAAGTGGAATCTTTTGCACTGTACATATAGAAATTGAGGTGTAAATCAACCCTTGTAGCTAGGACATGCTTGAAGGTACACATCAGAGGTTCAGAAGGAACCTTGTGCAAATGACATTATGTTGAGGTTATTTTGAATGTACAAGAAGCACTGTGGGTGTAATGCTGTTTTAGTGGAAGATAAGTTTTAAAATTTTAAGAATTTATGATGATCTAATGAAAGGTAGACAGGAAGCTCAGTAATAGAGATGTTCTCTTTACTAGTCTTCAAAACCACAAAATGTCCCTCTGGCATGAGTGATATGTTGTTTAGGGAGAAAGAGAGTGCCTTCATTGGTGTTCTACTGCTGTGAAGAGACACCATGACCACAGCAACTCTTTTCTTTCTTTCTTTCTTTCTTTCTTTCTTTCTTTCTTTCTTTCTTTCTTTCTTTTCTTCTCTTTTCTTTCTTTCTTTCTTTCTTTCTTTCTTTCTTTCTTTCTTTCTTTCTTTCTTTCTTTTTAGGCACCAGCCAAGGACAATACAGACGGTAAACTTTAAACCCCTACCCAGATCTAGCCAATGGACAGAACATTCTCCACAGTTGAGTGGACAGTGGGGTACGACTTTCACACAAACTCTGGTGCCTTATATTTGACCATGTCTCCTGGAGGGGGAGACCGAGTGGCACTCAGAGGAAGGATAGCAGGTTACCAAGAAGAGATTTGATACCCTATGAGCATATACAGGGGGAGGAAATCCCTCTGAAGAACAGTCATAGGGGAGGGGAATAAGGGGAAAATGGGAGGGAGGGAAGAATGGGAGGATACAAGGGATGGGATAAACATTGAGATGTAACAAGAATAAATTAAGAATAAATTAAGAAAAAAAAAGAAAAACATTCAAGGATCTTTGTTTATAGTGTCAGAGGTTGCTTCGTTATCACCATGTTGGGAACGTGGCAGTATGAAGACAGACATGGTTCAAGAGCGTACTTGAACATTCTACATCAACAAGCAGAGAGCCAGACCCACTGTTCTTGGCTTGGGCTTCTGAAACTTAAACCTACCACCAATGACACACTTTCTCTAACACAGCCACACCTACTCCAACAAGGCCACACCTCCTAATTTCTCTCCAGTAGTGCCACTCCCTAATGACCAAGCATTCAAATATGAGCTTATAGGAGCTATTTCCACACAAACCACCACAAAGCAGGTAGGAATGCTGATCTGTTAGAGATGGCAGTGTGCTTTAATAATCCTCATACAGGATTCAACCTCAGGTAAGAAAAGAACTGTCAGACTGAAAAGAGAAGAAAGTGATTTCCAACAGCAGATTTTACACAAGTGGAATTTCCTTTATTCATGAAAATGAGCACCTTGACATTGGCTAACATTGTGGCACTGAAAGACGATCTAACAGTTGCTAATTTGTAACCGTAATTATATGTCTATAAAGACCTCACAAAAAGACATTCTTCACATCAAAAGTGGTCTTGCTGTATCTGAAACATCAACAATTGTAAACGTGGGGATTTAGTGCTCAACAGGAGCTTATTATGCAGTTTGTTATATTTAATGCCTTAAAATGCTGAGTTATGAAGTTTTTCTTTTTTGTATGTACATGAACATTTTGTTCCATTGTATAGTATGCTTTAATCTTACTTTAAATTTTTCCATAATTGATGCTTCCCAGGAGATCTGTATGTGACCAAGGTACTCTATAATCACCAATTGTCCTTTTCTTGATTTAATTAGTGTATACACTACCATAACCCATGACCATTGAGATAAACTAAGGGACACAGTGGAAAAATTACCTCTTTATGTCTCCTTGAGCACCCACATAAAAGTGGCACACACGCGCGCGCACACACACACACACACACACACACACACACACACGCACACACTCCTACTGACAGTGTGCTATTTCTCTACTAAATATTTTATACTATTTTGTGAAGTACATTTTACCCATGTTTAAAAGTAAAACACCGTGACATTACATTTGTCTTCCCAGAAGGGCTGCAAAACCCTGAGTAACTAAATGTTATTCAAGAGCAGTAGACGCAGTTATCTCTTTAAAAAAAAACTGAGTCATTTGGAGATGTGTGGTAGAAATAGCACACTTATTTCCACCTCATATGATGGAGGGAGGAAGATGTGAATGTTTTCTGACACAGTCTTTGTGTTGAGGTGATATAGCTATGGATCTAAGAAAGTCTTAAAGCAAAGAGTAAGCCTTTGGGTACCATTAATCAACATCAGACCTGGGAAGTTACTGAGCAACCCTCTGTGAGTTTTATAGAAAATGGAAGTTAAACAATCTTAAAATGAGTACATAATAGCACTATTGCAACAATAATTTGGCAATTTTTATAAGGTAGCTTCCTATCAAATACCTACTTAGTTTTACGTTAGAGTCTTAGGTCTTTTTCTAAAGGATGGATGGAATAAGAAAATTGTGGGTACTTATTAATAAAAAATTAAAATATTGAATTTATATTTTAATCAAAGTGTTACATTTTACACCTATAGAACACTCTTAAGGCTTTCTGCACATTTTGGGATCTTTTTATTTGAATAAAATTATTATTCTTATATAATACTTTTTCTTATTTAAGTGACAAGACTTCTATATATACTAATATGTCATAATAATTGGTTATTCATTAGTTTCATTAATAGAACTTCCCCCAAAATTATATGTTTACAATTTTTAGTATTTCCATTAAGTTTCAATCAGGAACAGTTATTTGTAATTGATCATTTTTATGTCACACATTTTAAATTTTTTGAAAGTTTATCTATTTAAGGTAAACAATTATATTTTTATTGTTAGTTTCATTTTAAAGGTTAATATTGCAAATAAAATTTAATTATTTTTCAGAATATATGGACATAAATCTTGATGCAAAACAGTACCATGATAAAATAATAGTCCTGTCATATTAAGAAAGTTGTGAATCAAAATTGAGAAAACCCATTCTGATAGTCATACAATTCAAAACTGCAGATATTGTAGATGTTCCAGCTGCTGGAATAGACACAATCAATATTTTTAAACATCTGTATATATGGCTAATGAAATGAAAATAGTTTTGTTACTGATCTACTAAAAGATACCTCAATGTGACTCTGATTGCTTTCTTTTTTGTCACTAGTAAATTAAATGTAAAATATTCAACATTTTGAAAACTTCAGTTAAAGATTTTAGTCTTTGTCTACCTTATCTCACCTCCCCCTCTCTACCTGACCCTCTTGTCCTGCCCCCAGTCTACCTGTATAATATATTCTATTTTTACCTACCAGGGAGATTTATGTACCATCCTTCCAAGATTCTAATAAAGGGGGATAAGAATTCTAAACTAGCCATCACTTTGTACCAAACAAGGCTTCTAGTAGCAAGAGTGGACTGCATTCAAATGAGTAGTTGGCCAAGGGGTCCCCTTGGACATCCCTGTATAATCCAGGCTATTGTTAATCAAAGGGATGCTCTCCACAAACCAAAAATGGAGCTCCATAGTGGAGGACAACTCTCTTACAACTCTCTAAACATGGATAAACTAAGCTGGTGTCTACAAAGTACCTTATGTACTAGTGTCTTTGATTCTGGAATATTTTCTGCAGGCTACAAAAAGAGAATTTTAACCATCAACCCAGGCACAAAATGTTTGGCTTACAATCTGTCCTGACTGCAAGATATGCTAGAACCATGGTCCTTAACCTGTAAGTCACATGATCCCCCCTTTTCTGGGGGGAGGGGTTCAAGAAACTCTTTCACAGAGGTCACCTAGGACCATCAGACATTTTCATAACAATTCATAACATTAAGTAAATAGCACAAGTATGAAGTATAAACAAAAATAATTTTATGGTTGGGGACCACCACAACATGAGGAATTGGTTTAAAGATTCACAGTAGGAAGGTTGAGAACCACCGTGCTAGAGCAATGGTGGCACAGAACTTGTGGAAGCTGATTTCACAAGAAGCACGTCATACCCAAAACTGCTTGGGAAATCAAGAACCAAAGACTCAATAGCTCAGAGACCTAGGATAAAACAAGACACTTCTGGTTGAAAAAATTGTAGTGGATGGACAGCTCACTCTCCAAGTGAGGAAGGGAGTGGGGGAGAGAGCGGAAGACTACCTCTGACACAAACTCTCATGCCCGTGATTTGACCATAGCCCATGGTGGAGAATCCCTGTAGGAACACAAAGGGGACGCAGGACATCCTCATGAGACCTGACAGGCTGTGGTCAGATGATAGGGGGAGGAGGACCCCACCTGTCAGAGGTCTAGGGGAAGGGAATAGGTCAGAAGATAAGAGTGAAGGGATTACAATCAGGATGTGATGTGAACACATTATAATAAAATATTTTTAAAAGAAAAATACAATTTAAAAATAGCATGTTTTGGCCTGGCTGAATGGATTAACACAGGAAAGTTTTTGTTACCAAGCCTGATAATCTCAGTTCAGTCACCTGACTCCAGATAGCAGAAAAAGAGAACAAATTCTCACAAATGTCTTCTCTCCTCCACAGTGTACTCTCTCCTCCAAGTGTGTGTGTGTGTGTGTGTGTGTGTGTGTGTGTGTGTGTTGTGGTACACATACATGTATATGCACACATGCACCCAAAGACAGAAAATTTAAAACTACAACAAACATATTTTATAATGGCATCAAAATGTATATGTATAACCTTAATAAAAGTATATGCAACTTAAAAATATCAATAAGATGACTCCTAATATATTCTGATATACTTAGGGATCAGTGCCTTATTCAGTCAGTAATGATCAGAAAAGCTTCCTCTGGCAGCAGATGGAAACAGCTGCAGAGACCCACAACCAGACATTGGGCACAGAAAGTCTAGGTGGGAGGCTCCATCAAACCCTTCTTCAAAGAGTTCAGGTAACTCCATGGAAGAGAAGATGGAAAGAAGGAAAAAGGATGGAAGAGCCAGAGAGAATGGAGAGCACAGCCCTCGGAGCTCACTGAGACTGAAGCAGCAAGCACAGCATTCACATGGGTTTGCACCAAGACAGACTTCTACAAAGAGGTTATAGCTGTCAGCTTAGTATTTTTGTGGGACTCTTGAGTGTGAGAATGATAGGGTCTATGATTATTGTGCCTGTTCTTGGGATTCTTTTTCCTTTTTTGAGCTACTTTGTCCAACTTTGTTAGCTTATATTCATTACAAATATGTATTAATAGGTGTTATTAAAATGTGTATATTCAAATAGTATATTTTGATCATATCTCATTGTCTACTTTCCTATCTCTTTGTCATTCCTACTGATTCTTTTCCTCTTCCTTCTACTTTATGTCTATGGATGAACCAATGCAATTGCTTAAGGTAGATATAGAAGCACTGTTAGGGGCTTCCTGACAAGAGCATGGCCAAATCACTGAAGAAAATGTCACAGAGGATTTTGGCTACCTGTGTCCCACCCCAGGACGGAATATTGATGGGCACAGTCTTATGTAGGCCTTACAGAGGCACTCATTTCACTTATGTTTTATTTTTGTTTTTATGAATATTTTTGGGTTCAAGGCAGAAAGTATTCTTTGCTATGGAAGGCAAAGGCTGGAGAGATCAAAGTCTGGCCTATCTAGAGAGCCAGCAGAGCTCAGGCTATTACGCCAGACTCCCTTTCTCAGTGGGGTTCATTTTTAGACTGATCTGGGGACACCCAGATTCTCTAAGTGGCATCACATAGCCCACAAGAAATATTACAGACCACATCCTTTCCTGATAGAACCTGTTCAGCCATCACCTGAGGATTCCTGAAAATACCTCACCTTGTTCTAAGGAGATTAGCCTTCAGAAAATGACTTTTAATCATACCTAGGTGTTCTTCCTCCACCCATAGGATAATGTTTTTTTTTATTATTTATTTATTTACTGTATATGAGTACTTTATCTGCAGAAGAAAGCATCAGATCACATTACAGATGGTTGCGAGCCACCATGTGGTTGCTGGGAATTGAACTCAGGACCACTGGAAGAGCAGGCACGTCTCTTAACCACTGAGCCATCTCTCCAACCCCCACACCCATAGAATAATTAAGGACTGTGTTCTCCTTCTTGGATTAGGACCCCGGGCTACTGCATGTAAATGAGATACTGTACTACTGCATTTTAATCAAGTATCCTGGCACTCCTAGCCCCAGTGAATTAGACACTTTTACCCTCAAACCCCTATGCACTGCCCAAGGTTTATAAATTCCTGATTCATGAAAAGAAAGATTGATAGACTTGCTCTCTCATGCCATTCTTCCACTGCAACTGTCAGAGACTACATTTATTCTGAGGGAGAATCACCACTGGACACCCCAGACTTGACAGCCAGTCAAGGCAGTGAAAGCAGAGATGGAGAAGCTGTCCTGGCAGCTGCTGAAGCCTGCCCCATCACCAGACTACCTTAGTGCTGACCTCAGGCTCAGCACCTGCCAGGCCTGCCCTCTGGCTGGTTTCGGGTGTCTACCCACATCCTCTGCCATGGTTAACCAAGAGCTGTAAATCTTTTGGTATCATCATGGGCTTGTGGTGCTCTTTTGTCTCCACTATCAGCTGATACCAGCAATTTCACTCAAAAAGAACTAAGCTGTAACACTCCATGGAAAACTTCTCCTACTCCCTGGTCTAGTGGAAGGGCCTCACCCTAAAGTGCTCTAGCCGTTCATGAGAGAACTGAGACCTTTGATCTTGAGGTCTGTCTGTGTTTGTCTGGAAACAGACAGACCCCGGAAAAATCCGTGGAAGCCAGGCCACTGGCCACCGCCAGATGCGGGACAATATTGCTAGACACTCACTATTGGCATTCACATCTTGTTGGAGCATATGTTAATACTGAGGAAAATTTATTCTCACATACCACTTCCACCCAAATTCACTGGTATTTGCTCTTGTTGTAGACATTATGGTGCTGACAAACGGGCAGTGATGTATGGCCATCATTGCATTACTATATAGAAGAGTTTCCCCACCTTAAAAGCCTTCTATGTTCTTCCTTTTCTTTTCTTTTTCTCTGCTAAACTCCCACAACCAAAACCATTTTTATTTTGTATAATTTTATATCTTTTAGAATATTTTAGTTGGAACCATGGTAGGTGGCCTTTTAAGATATATTTCCCTTCCAAAATATAAATTGAATATATTCTCTTCTTTCTTTTGTATATTATTTATTTTCTTTGAAGAGTAACAGTCCTTTGTTTATGCATGTTATAACTTATTTATTCATTTACTTACTAATAACATCTTGATCTATTCCAGGTTTTTCACATACTAATAAGGATTAATGTAAGTAGGATTTGGGTGAACATGAGGTTGTCACACTTTGGAGGAAATTATAACCGGTGGGCATTATGGTAACAACACATATAGTGTTCTAAGAAAACATTAAATTGTCTTTGGTAGCAAATCTACAACTTTGTATTTCAAATAACAATTGTTATTAACTTGACTGGATCTGGACTAAAAAAAAAAAAAAAAAAAAAAAAAAAAAAAAAAAAAAAAGCAGATTGCTGGATAGTCCTATAAAGAATTTCCTTGGTAAAATTAAAATTATTTGAATTGTAGAAATCTATCCTAAATATGGTGGCGCCTCTCACTGATATCCCAGATAAAGGAGATAAAAGAAGAACATTTTACGTGCTTTAAATTACCTTTTATCAGGTAAGTTAGTGCAAATATTCTTTTTACTGTGAAGCTTTTCTTAGCATCCTTTTGACATTATACTTTCAAAAGAAAAAACAAACACTTTAATCTTCATGAAATCCAACTTGATTTTTTTATGGATCATGCCTCTTGTCTTGCAACTAAAATTTAAGCCTAATAATGGTGCCAAATAAGGATTTTGTCTTGTTTGATTTAATATTCAGATTAGTGTACTATTATAACCAGGAGGAAGTTACATATTTTAACACTTCATATTAAAATAAAAGAGAAAAAGCAATCACCTTTAAAAGTTTATCTGTCATTTAAATATTTACTATATATTTGTTTTCCATGTAAATGTCACGTTTTCATTAAGTCAACTAATCCTTCTCACTGAACTAATCCTCCATTGCCTAAATTCTTCCCTGCACCTCCACCTACCAGGAGTCTTTAGAAAGTCTCTCTAACTGGATTATAATATCAAAACATGTATTCTCTTCTGTATCAAAGTTCCTCAACAATTCTGTTGAAATAAGCATTTGAGTAGCTGTATGCTTCCAGAATCCACCCTGGATTATGTTCTGTGATGGCTGTAATGTGAGTCATAGTCGTCATCATCATCATCATGACCACCACCATCATCACATCATCATCATTTTATAAGGGTAGGAAATGTTTATACTTATCTAAAAATTATTCAAATGCCTTCCATTTCCCTCAGGTCCTCTCTAACTTTCTCTAATTTCTCTCAAGGACTCTATTATTTTGTTTCAGTGTTTGTGAAGGGGGCAAAGGTTGTCTGATATGCTCACATGGCTCCTAATGAGCTGGCATGCATACTGACCCATATCTCTCCAGCAAATACCCACTTCTCACCTGTCTCAGAGGGAGTACTAACCACTCTGTGTTTGTTCACATAAATCATTTTTGAAAGCTTAATTCTGTGTGATTACAGGAAGTTTTGGACAGGCCAATTAGCTCCTTAAAAATTCAGAACTAAAATACCTCAGGCAGTGTTTAAAATGTTTGCCTTTGTTTTCCAGTCCTAGAGTAAGAAGCCAGGTCACTGCAAGCTCTACTCCCGAGCCAGAAATGCAGGCTTAAAAATAAGTGAAAGAGGGAAAAAGAAAAAGTGAACCCAGGACTGGCGGCCTAATAAAGTAGGACAGTAATTTTTATGACTGACTAAACTATAGTATTCACATTAACAAATTAATATAAACTTTTGGAGTTACCAGTAGTTGTTGTTAAATGTTTATAGTGATATATATATCACACACACACACATATATACATATAGATATGTATATATATATGATGAGGTATTCTCTGTCCATAAAGGAGATTGCACATGTAAAATTTTTATTACACAGAATGAGAGAGTGAAAAAAAACCCTTTAATTTACATTATTTATAGTCATAGTCCTATCTTCCATATGTTTTACTCCTTGATAATTTATAATATCCTTTTATCTGTGATTTATTAATCTTATGTTAAAATAAAAATAATTTATTTAAAAGAATCAAATGGTATATACTCACTTATATCTGCATACTAGCCCAAGGGGCATGTCCCACGAAAGCCTTCACTTACCAGGAAACTGGGACAGAGGAGAAGGCATCCTATTGGGACTCTAAATGAGAGACGCATGGGAGAATAGCAAAATAAAAGGATCTAGAGGGTCCTAGAAATCTACAAGTAGAACAATATGATAGGCAGATTTGGGCCCAGGGGTCCTGCTCAAACTAAGGCACCAGCCAAGGACAATACAGGAGGTAAACTTTAAACCCTTCCCAGATCTAGCCAATGGTCAGAATATTCTCCACAGTTGAGTGGAGAGTGTGATATGACTTTCTCACGTACTATGGTGCCTCACATTTGACCATGTCCCCTGGAGGGGGAGACCTGGTGGCACTCAGAGGAAGGACAGCAAGTAGCCAAGAAGAGACTTGATACCCTATGAGAATATATAGGGGGATGTAATCCCCCTCAGGAACAGTCATAGGGGAGGGGAATAATGGGAAAATGGGGGGGGGGAGGAATGGAAGGATACAAGGGATGGGATAAACATTGAGATGTAACAAGAATAAATTAATAAAAAAATGAAAAAAAAAAGAATCCTATAATTCTAGACAATTTCTGCATAATGTTGTTCATTTGGAATATATTTTATATGAAATTAAATGATAGTAAGCCCAAGTAATTACAATCATAAGTAAATGATACTATAAGAAGTTCATAATAGTTCTATTTTATTTTCATAGCAAATAGCAGCAATTTATCTTATTTTTGAAAAGCATCCATTAAATCTAAACACAATAAAATAATAATTAAGATCATTGTACTGAGAAATCCTTAGAATTTATAAAGTAGTTGATAACAGAGCAATGTTAGTAGATTAGTTTTTGTGTATGAAGGAGCCAAAAGTTCTGACAGACTTCCTTTTAATAGAAATGACTTTTGACTTGTGAAAGAAATAAACTACCACAAATAACTGCTCTTACACAAATATATAACTACTACTGTTATAGCAGAATATTAATTATGCTAACACTATTAAAATGTATTCAAACATCTCATTTCCAGTGCTAACTTGACCTATTTACATAGGAAAAATATCCAGGATATTATTAACTAAGAGTTTGTTTCTCTTTATCATTAATATATACCCAAATGCTTCATTCTAAATTATGAGTCCCTGTTTGAATTTTTGTAGAGCTGCTTCTGGCCTTTTTCATTTTATTCTAAAGATCAGACATGCTGTAAGATCTTTATTACCTACACCCTAGGGTACCTTCAAGAGAGACTAAATTTATGACCTCTGTTTTCTCTATATTGTCAAAATAATGAGGTATAGTTCTTCTGAGTTCTTAAAAGGAAATATTTTAAAGTCCCTTGAGTTTAAAATACCCAAATTCCTTTTACAAATAAATACGAGGGATGCAGTGTGATGAAGTTGACTCTTCACTTGTCATTTTGATTATTCTTTTCATAGGAAATATCAAGGGGTGCCATCTAAACTCTACCTACAGACTAAGGAACTGTGCTTTACATGTCAGCTTCAGGTGCCTCAGTCTTAAATCCTTCAATAGGAAAACGGTCCCTTCTCAGAAATGTCTATTTACATAGTACAAAGAAGGTCCAGATCCTTGCTTTAATGAAAACTTGTTGTATAAAGGGTCTTCCTTTCACAATGTACTCCATAGAGTTGATGGATATCTCTCACATAAATCTACGTGGTTCAATATTTTCCCCATTCCAGTACTGTTTACCTCATTATTTCACATGAATTTTGAAAGAAGGCCCAGTCATGCAGCTACAACCCTGACACTTGCAGATCTTAGACATCAGAGTCTGAGTTCCTGAAAGGTCAACTCATGACATTTAGTTTTCAAAGTGGCCATATAAAAATCAGAACCTAAAGTAAAGAATGGATTTAAAAACTGTGGTATATTTACACAATGGAATACTATTCAGCTACTAAAAACCTGAACATCATGAAATTTTCAGACAAATGGACGGGACTAGAAAAATACCACCCAAACCCAGAAAGACATACATGGTAGAGGGACCCGTGATAGAGAGAGAGTAGAGAGAAGAATGGAAGGAGGTTAGTCAGGTGTGGGGAGAGTGGGGATGGGGGTGAAAGGGCTGGAAGAGAGAAGCGAAATTGGTGTTGGGGCATCTTTGGGACAAGCTGGAGACCTGGGTTGGAGGAGGCTCCTGGGATAATATGGGGGGTGAACCTAGTTGAGAGTCCTAGCAGCAAGTGATACTGAGACTGAGGTGGCTATATCCTATAGCCAGTCAGGACTTCCAGTGGAGGAAGGGGGCCACAACCCACCTCCAAAACCCTAGACCCAAAATTTGTCCTGACTACAAGATGTACAGGGATAAAAGATGGAACAGGGATTGAAGGAATGGTCAACCAATGACTGGCCCAACTTGAGACCTACTCCAAGGGAGAGACCAAACCCCTGACACTATTAATGATACTCTGCTATCCTTGCAGACAGGAACCTAGCATAACTGTCATCTGAGAGGATTCATCCAGCAAATAATGGGAACAGATGCAGAGATCCACAGCTAAGCATTAGGCAGAACTCATGGAGTCTTGTGGAACAGTTAGGGCATGGATTGAGGGAGCTAGAGGGGTCAAGGACACCACAAGATGACCTACATAGCCAACTAATTTGAGCCAATGTGGGCTCATAGAGACTGAATCACCAACCAAAGAACATGCATTGACTGGTCCTAGCCCCCCTACACATGTGAAGCTGATGGGCTGCTTTGTCC
Organism: Acomys russatus; assembly: GCF_903995435.1. Lineage (NCBI taxonomy): Eukaryota > Metazoa > Chordata > Mammalia > Rodentia > Muridae > Acomys > Acomys russatus. The sequence goes on from NC_067150.1 coordinate 13,092,784, forward strand.
TCAAGTGGGTCCCGTAAGAGTTGGAGCCTGGGCTATGTCTGATTTAGACTGTGTTGCCTCCTTCTGGATCCAGTTTCACTAGCAGGGCTGCCTTGACTTGCCTCAGTGAAAGAGGAGGTACTTAGGCCTAATGTGATTTGATATGACAGCATAGATTGCTACCCAGGTGGAGGGGGTGGGATATGTGGGAAATGGGTGGGAGGGAGAGATAGGGAGGAGAAGAGGGAGTGGGATTGTGATTGGTATGTAAAATTAACAAATAAATTATTTTAGGAAAATTAAAAAAAAAAAAAAGAAAAAGAAAATTTCAGTGAAAACATGACAGTGATTAGTCAGAAACTCTTGTTCTTCTTTGGCCACAAGTAAAGACCTTTTCACTTCCTTTAAGCCAAAGGTCAGAATCAAATATATAAACCTTCAGATGCAGTCAATTTACAGCTGTAGAAGAGGATCTGGAGCAGTTCCTTATTCTTAGACTCTAAAAATTGGATAAGGAGATTACAGAGCAGATTGAGAATCAAAGATACCCTAAGGCATGGGGTGAGGACAACTATCCTAGAAAATAGAGTCCTAACTCCTCAGATTCCTTCAGCTCTTGATATTATCAAAGGTACTCACTTTCTTTGGGTGCTTGAGGATTGTGTTCAGATAAAAACTTAACTGATAGTAAGAGGAAAATCAAAAATAGCAATGCTCTGACTTGTGGTGTGTACAAACTTGTACAGGGTAAGGAAATATCAACAGGATGATGGTTTACATCTGAATCTACTAACAGGGTAATGGAACTCTTACCTGATAGTTGTCTTCCAGAAACTGGTGCTCACTCATTGCATTTCATCACTGGATCAGATACCATGAGCTTTAAGCAATATTCCTCATGGAAATCAGAAAATCATACGATATTATTTGTTTAATCTAATATAATAAAACACGGTTGAGGAAGTACTGAGAAGGAAAATAACTTACCCTGAAAGAGTTATATGGCTTGGTCATATCTACAGTTAAACACAAAAACTGACCTCACTGATAAAATGACAAGATTCTACGGTGTGTCTAGAACACGTAACATAATATAAAGTTGCATTTTTTAAAATGTTTACTGACAGGAGAGTACTAGACTCTGTGACTATATGAAACTTAATGATTTGAATTGACACTGGAAATGATAAAATATACCAGGAATGGTTCTGCAAGTCTGGAGAAAACCAATAGTACACAACACAAACAGACATTCTAGAATTTCTGTGGTGGACAGAAAACTTGAACAATAAATTCACAGAGATGGACAGATCACATTGCAAACAGAAAAATGCTTATAGTCTACTGAGGTTCTAGACAACTCTCTATTGCCCAAAATAGCAGGCATGGAGGGGAATCCTATGAAAACTTCCAAAGAAACATTCCTTGGACCCAAGGCTACAAAGTGCTCGTCTAGAACAGGGCTCCTTTAAGACTATGAGGTCAAAGGTCCAAATTATTACAAGGCAATTAAGGACAGTTAATGCACAAAAACACTATTATCATTTGCCAAAGTAACTCCAAGGACAGAGCAGCAACCAGGACGATAGAAGCACGGAGCCTATGGTGGTGATTTACAGAAAATAGGTCAGGTACAGTGGAAGACTTGATAAATTAAACACCACTGTTGTGACTAGCAAGATCTGGAGATCTCTACCACCAGGTTATGCCAGTTTATGCTTAGAAACTCAATTAATGGGCACATTGAAGAGTGTTCTCTTACAAATGAACCACGATGTCATGTGGGTACAATAGTATTTTAGGAGGTAACTATGTTCTATTCTCTGGAGACTGGCCTAGGCCCATTTACTGATAAGTTTAAAAACTGCCTAATGTGAATTTGCCCAAGTAGATAATATGGCTTTGAGTCACACCTGCAATATGTGGCCCCATGGATTGTGTATCTTAGTCTTTCCTCAAAAGAAAATGCTAAATATAAATGGGGTAATTATCTGGTACCGAGGTTGACCACAATAAAAGAACATAAGAAAGTTACATGACTGGATGCCTTAACTGTTTATGAAATCTGAAAGAGTGTGGCTGTGCTTCAGGATACTTAGAAACATGTGTGAAAGGCAGGCTAGCTCCATTTTTTGCTAGCGAACATGAAAGAAAACATGTATTCTGAGCACTCTGAAGTGAAAATATTCACAAACTCAGGGACAGTATTTAGTGACTTATCCAGTAACACATAGGCTTTGGAGTTGGACACAAAGTTATAGGTGAGAAGCCATTGTGTAGGCCTATGGGAACAAAGTATGAGAGCCTCTACTATGGACAATGTACTTTATATTCTAGTCCACGAAGTGTCTTAGCCCCTGGTACCTTGCCATTCCTTGGGCAGCAGGCATAAATAAGATAATGGAGGCTATTCAAAGAACTCTGGCCCTACTTCCATTCAACAAGATGACATCAACTTCTCTGTTACTGAGCATACAAACGTCCAGAAAAACAAACAATGTTGATCATGTGAAATGCAACCATTCCATAAATTTTTCCAGCTATGTTGTGATGAGATAATTTAGTTAAACAAATTCACCCTGTAGTGTTGGTGAAAGTATAGGTCAGCCTTTTCTTCTCCTGCAGCCACAGTTAATACCAGTTGACATCATACATACTGGTCATCATATCTCTGGTCATGTCAGGATCATGCCACAGAGATAGTACATGGCAAAGATATCTGCTCATTCTAGTTTGAGTCCTGTGCCATCCAAAGCTCCCAGTCCAATAAAATGTGCTATCAAGAAGTTATCCTTTGTGACATGATACAGGCGGTAAACTTTAAACCCCTACCCAGATCTAGCCAATGGTCAGAACATTCTCCACAGTTGAGTGGAGAGTGGGATACGACTTTCTCACGTACTCTGGTGCCTCACATTTGACCATGTCCCCTGGAGGGGGAGACCTGGTGGCACTCAGAGGAAGGACAGCAGGTTGCCAAGAAGAGACTTGATACCCTATGAGCATATACAGGGGAGGTAATCCCCCTCAGGAACGTCATAGGGGAGGGAATAATGGGAAAATGGTAGGGGGAGGGAAGAATGGGAGGATACAAGGGATGGATAAACATTGAGATGTAACAAGAAAATATTTAAAAATTTTTTAATCTCCAATAGAAATTGTTTTTCTTCAAGGATGGCCATTGGACTATTTTCCGGAGATTTACTGAACCCTTGTATTGTAAAAGAGTTTAGGAATATTATCCTTCCTTACTATTCGGAGAATTTAGAAAAACTCATAAGTATTCTCATATTGTAAAATGGATTGGCCCTCTAATATGGTTCGGTTCCAGGTAGTGTTTATCCCAGCAAGTAGAAACAGTAAAGATGACTTAAATAGTTTAGATTTGAGTTATACGGTTATGTAATGGTGGGCTGGCTAAGACCCAAAGGTTCAGGGACAGACTGATTCAAGAAGGTCATTCAAGAAATGATTTAACTGCTACCAACAAACAGGTCCTTCTGCAAGGACACTTCTACTCATATCTTGTTGTTTTGTTTCATTCTGTTGTTTTCATATTATTTTTATTTTTATTTTATTTGTTTTGGATATTCAAGACAGGGTTTCTCTATGTAGCCTTGGCTGTCCAGGCTTGTATACCAGTCTGGCCTCGAACGCAAAGTTGTCTGCCTTCTGCCTCCTAAGTGTTGGGGTTAAAAGCACATGTCTTTGATTTGATTCCACTGATCAACCAGCCTATTGCTGTGCCAGTACCATGCTGTTTTAATTACTGTTGCTTTATAGTACAGCTTGAGATCAGGTATGGAGATTCTCTGGAGAATCTTTTATTGTAGAAGATTGTTTTAGCTATACAGGTTTTTTTTTCCCCGTATGAAGTTGAGAATTGAACTTTCAATGTCTTTAAAAAATTTTATAGGTATTTTGAAAAGGATAGTAAATGACTTACCAGGAAAGTGGGACAGAGGGGAAGACTTCCTATTGGGACTCTAGGTGAGAAAAGCAAGGGATATTGGGGAACCAGAAGGATCCAGAGGGTCCTAGAAACCTACAAGTAGAACATTATGATGGGCAGATCTGGGCCCAGGGGTCCTGCTCAAACTAAGGCACCAGCCAAGGACAATACAGGCGGTAAACTTTAAACCCCTACCCAGATCTAGCCAATGGTCAGAACATTCTCCACAGTTGAATGGAGAGTGGGATATGACTTTCTCACGTACTCTGGTGCCTCACATTTGACCATGTCTCCTGGAGGGGGAGACCTGGCGGCACTCAGAGGAAGGACAGCAGGTTGCCAAGAAGAGACTTGATACCCTATGAGCATATACAGGGGGAGGTAATCCCCCTCAGGAACAGTCATAGGGGAGGGGAATAATGGGAAAATGGGAGGGGGGAGGGAAGAATGGGAGGATACAAGGGATGGGATAAACATTGAGATGTAACAAGAATAAATTAATTTAAAAATTTTTTTAAAAATCTCCATATAGAAATATGGTTTTTCTTACTATGAGGAATTGCAGCTCAATATTGGACTAATTTTCCGGAGCATTTTATCTGAAGCCCTTGTATAATGTATATCAAGAGTTTATTGCAGAAATATTTTAGTCTCTTCCTATTTCCCACATTAAGTTACTGAAGAATTTAGAAGCAAAACATCATAATGTTATTCAAATCATATTCTGGAGAAAATGAAAATTCTAAAGAAGCCTTCTATCTTATGTGGGTACTTGTAAGAATTGAGGTTTCCCACTGGTCAGTTCTTTTCCCCTCTGGCAGAGTGAGCTATGACGAAATATGACCATTTCTCATAACTTTTCTCCTCTGTTAAGTTCTCTACTCTCTTCAGCAGTGTACCCACTACCTGTGGAGGTGTTACAGCTCCGAGGGGAAAGGCTTCCTCAATGCTTGTGTACGGCTCTGAAAGGAAAGGCATCCTGGCAGTTGGAAACCTAGAAATATCACACTGCAAAGCCACACTGCAAAATAAACCTTATATAAGAGATTTATTGGGAGAGACACATGAGGATGGTGCCTCTGCTTGGGTGAGAAGCAGCAGAGACCTTGGCAGGAGACAGGGTTATGGAGGGTTTCTTGGTAGAGGGGCAAATTTTCCAGGATGGGTATTGGTGGGTTTTCAGGCTGAGAGATTGATATGGGGGTGGGGGGGTAGAAATGATAGGTTTTCAAACCCAGAAGTGGCCTTGAACCTTTACTCTACAGCCTGACTTCATTGATATTGTTTACTATTCATTTACTAAAATTGCCTTTCATATTTGCCATAAGCACTTTGCTGTTTCTTTGTTGCTGTCATGAAATCTGTCTGACATGCACAGTGCTATCTGCAGGAGCTTACATTCCACACTAAAGTGACATGACATCATCAACTCAGGGGCATGGCATCATCTACTCTGAGTGAGCTCCCTGCCTTCATTCTGTTTCTGTAGATATCAGGTGGCAATTGGACAGCAGAGAGGATGGCATGATGCATTTTCAAAGGCACTTTTCTGTCCTTCCAGAAGAGATAATATGGCAAATCTCTTTTCTACTACACTGACAGAAACTGACTCTCAGAAAATCTTATTCTCCACTCACGTGGAGGAAAGAAAACCCTGATGACTGGAAGTCATCAAGCAAGATTCTAACTGTTCCCTTAAGTCTCACCTGCTCATGTTCAGAAGATATAAAGTAATGGCCACAGCTGAAGCCCTTTGGTTCAGTCCTCTGTTGCAGTCCTATGTCTGACCCCATTTAAATATAAAACTAATGTATTTCATCAGAGGATCTATATATTTGTTGTTGGTTGGTTTTTGGTATTTCATTGCATGAACATGATAGAACTGAGCCTCCTTCGCCATCGTCTCCCGGTCTCACTCTTCCTTCCTAACACCCCCTCCCTCCCTCCTCTAGTCCTTAGAAAGGGGAGCTCTTCTCCCCTAACATCTGACCCCAGCCTACCAAATCTCGTCTGTACTGCCTCTATCCTCTTCCTCTGTAGCCTGGCAAGGCTGCCCTGCCAGGGGGAAGTGATCAACTTGTGAGCACAGAGTCCATATCAAAGTTACTCACTACTTCCCATATTTTAAGACCCAAGAGGAGACTGTGGTGCCTATCTACTACATCTGAGCAGAGGATCTTGGTTCTCACCATGCATGGTCCTTGGTTGGTGCATTAGTCTCTGCAGCACCCCCTTTCCTCTGGCCTGATTTGTTGGATCCATTGTTCTTCTGGAGCTTCTGACCCTCCAGGTGCCTCTAGACTCCAATTCTTCTATCAGACTCCCTCTGCTCCACCCTGGAGTTTGGCTGTGTATCTCAGCATCTGCTCAGATATCTTGCTGGGAAGATTCTTCCAGAAGACCTCTGTTCTAGGCTTCCTTCCTGCTCCTTCTCTGCAACTGCCTCCAGGGTCTATTCTACTTGTCCTTCTGAATGAGAATTAAGCATTCTCCCTAGGGTCTTCCTTGTTATGAAGTTTCTTTAGGTCTGTGTATTGTAATGTGGTTATCTTGTATTTTTTTATGAAATTATGTAATGAACCACATTAAAACCTTTATCATAAGCCCATATTTAACCTGAGAATAAGCCATACACTATATGTGGAAAATGCAAAGTATTGTAGGCAGAACATAGCAAAAGAGACTATTAATTTCCTTAGCAACCAAGTATGAAAATAATTTCCCCCTCTTTACCTTTTTAAAGAGAATCTCAGCAGTAAACTGCAATATTTATATTTAGAAGTCACAGGATCTAATCTAAGCATGACTCATTATGACAGACTGTGGGTGGTATAAGCATCAGTAAAAAATCTTAAATGCATCCAAGCTAACAAATCTTCAGCCTTTGCTTCAGAATCTGGATATCGCTCAGCAACTGGCATATCACTGCTTTCAAGTTTGAGACCTAGAAGTCCCCATAGGAAGTGCAGGAGGAAATAGCCCTACCATTATACTTTTTACTTGAATATAGTTTATTAGTCCACCCAACAGAGTGGCCAGTTACAATGCTCATAAGACACTATTCAGTTATGACATATAAATACACTCTCTTGCATGTGTCTATGTTCTTAATTTTTCATATTGCAAAGACACAGAGACCAAGCCAAATCAAAATCATTGTAGGAGTCTGTCAGACCCTCCAAATGCTGTGTGTGTGTGTGAGATAGGATTTCTATATCTTCAAAATAGCCAATGCCTTCTGGCCACATTTGTAACATTTTGAGCTTACCATCCTATTATAATGCCACTAGGTCTCATAAGTAACGTGTTTCTGGCAGTAAAGTAGAAAGAATGTGCTGCTGTCACAAGTTAGAAGACATCATAACAAATGGTACTTTTGCTAAGTTTTCAGTGTAGTTTAGATGGTATTAAGGAACCAATATTAGCTTCTGTAAAATACACTACATTGTGCAGCCTACAGCAACTTCAACTATGAGATAATTTTCATGATTTTTAATGATGGCACAGTTTTCATGTATGAGCTTTACAGACAACAATGTCAGGTTGTCAGTCAAAAAGTTGGACATGGCTGTCACATTTTGGAGGAAAGCGATTGTTAAGATAACAAAATGAGACTTTATTTATGGAGCCTGCATCATCATTTCTCTGTAGCCAAATTCTGTAAAGTTAAAACTATTTCATAAATATCACTTCTCTCCTTACTACCTTCCACACTTCTCTAGAGGCTACATGCACATATCTTAAAAATGTCCCCCTGAAGTCAGCTATTACCTATGCCTTCTGCAGAATGACAGACATTCGGTTTTGTATGGGTTGTGTTTACCATTTGATGGTGCTGTCTTTGGCTCTAGAGGCAGGATATAACGGATGGTGTAAGCATTTGTATAAATGGTAAGACAATGCAAACTTACAAATCGCGAGCTTTGCTTCAGGTTCAGATATCTCCCAGCAGGCTGACATACTACTGCTTTGGAGTTTGTGTCCTGTGCGTCCCTACAGAAGTACAGGAGAAAACCACCCTGTCATTCTCAAGCACATATAATTTTTTCCTTGAGTGAAGTTTTCTAGTCTCCCATACAAGGTAGTCAGTTAGAGTGTTCTTAAATCACTATTCAACTAAGAATTATAAACTCATTAGTCATGTGCTTAGTTTCTCATAAGGCAAAGCACTATAGACTAAGTCAGATCAAGATAAGGAATAGAATGGAAAATTCTATTTCCTCTCTATGGGGATGTCATGATCACTTGAGCGCACCTGGCCTCCACACAGACCTTGACTGTTGCTTTCTTGTTATGTTTGTGACTCATTGTCTTTGACCATTATTTGGGCAATGTTCTTAGCATGACTTGTTTTGTCTGAAAATTTGCAGTAACACTGGAACTGGAATTTTACTGCTCTGGCTTATTACTTAGACTTCCAAGTTCACACTGACCTTACAGCTCTTCTCTGATCCTCACTCTACATAGTGATCACTAAGTAGATATAATTGGAAATGAACTTAAAAGGCCTGAAACGGAGCTTTCTGTGCACTTTAAAATGATTTTAAAATGAGTAAATAGCATGCGTTTCTTTCTGGCTCTGTCATCTTCTCATTTGTGAAGCTGCGAACCTGCACTTCCTGTATACTCAGGTAATTAAATTTATTCCTTCTCAAGTCTCTGATGGGGTTGAAGACCAGATAGTTTAGTTTTACAATTAAGCTTAGTTGTTTGGGGGTTAAGATGTTTTTAGGTCTAGATAGGTGGTTTAAATTGATAATGATGAAACATGACAGATATTGATTTACATTCATAATATTAGACACACCAAGATAGGAAAGATGTTTTCTTCAAGGCTGCCAAATACAAACATCCAAAACACTAAGATCATAACATTTATATAATTGTTGACTGTTTCATGGTTCTTCTTGCTATAAGTAGTGTTTATTTTATGTATGTGCAATAATATAAATATATGTAAAAAATATTTAATACAAAAAATGTAAAAAATTTTAAAAATGTATTTCAAAAAACATCTTAGAAACAATTTGGTAGTTTCAGCAGCATGATATTTTATAGCCTTTTCCAGAGATGGGAGTGGGGCTGGGGGTAGGTGTGAGGGTTGGGGTGGGGTAGGGCTGAGGTTGTTGAGACAGGATTTCTCTGTGTAAGAGCCCTGGATGTCCTTGACTCACATTGTAGACCAGGCTGGCCTCAACTCAGCAATCCACCTGCCTCTGCTGGGATTAAAGACGTGTACCACCACACCTGGTGATATGTTATAGTCTTCATTCAAGATTTAACACTTTCATTCTGTAACTTCTCTAATCTTTTTTTTTTTATTAATTTATTCTTGTTACATCTCAATGTTTATCCCATCCCTTGTATCCTCCCATTCCTCCCCCCCCCCCATTTTCCCATTATTCCCCTCCCCTATGACTGTTCCTGAGGGGGATTACATCCCCCTATATATGCTCATAGGGTATCAAGTCTCTTCTTGGCTACCTGCTGTCCTTCCTCTGAGTGCCACCAGGTCTCCCCCTCCAGGGGACATGATCAAATGTGAGGCACCAGAGTACGTGAGAAAGTCATATCCCACTCTCCACTCAACTGTGGAGAATATTCTGACGATTGGCTAGATCTGGGAAGGGGTTTAAAGTTTACCTCCTGTATTGTCCTTGGCTGGTGCCTTAGTTTGAGCGGGACCCCTGGGCCCAAATCTGCCTATCATATTGTTCTACTTGTAGATTTCTAGGACCCTCTGGATCCTTTTATTTTGCTGTTCTCCCATGCGTCTCTCATTTAGAGTCCCAATAGGATGCCTTCCCCTCTGTCCCAGTTTCCTGGTAAGTGAAGGCTTTCGTGGGACATGCCCCTTGGGCTAGTATGCAGACATAAGTGAGTATATACCATTTGATTCTTTCTGCTTCTGGGTTAACTCACTCATTATGATCATTTCTAGCTCAATCCATTTATCCACAAATTTTGGGAATTCCTTGTTTTTAATAGCTGAGTAGTATTCCATAGTGTATATGTACCACAGTTTCTTTATCCACTCTTCTACTGAGGGACACTTAGGCTGTTTCCATGTTCTGGCTATTATGAATAAGGCTGCTATGAACATGGTTGAGCAAATTTTCTTGTTGTGTGCTGGAGCATCTTCTGGGTATATTCCAAGGAGTGGAATAGCTGGATCTTGAGGAAGCCCTATTCCCATTTTTCTGAGATAGCACCAGATAGATTTCCAAAGTGGCTGTACTAGTTTGCATTCCCACCAGCAATGAAGGAGTGTTCCTCTAATCTAGTCAGTCTGATCTGAATAAAAAAATAGGATACCTAAAAATATTAAGACCTTAATTACAGAGAAATTCTGATGAATTCTACCAGTGTTTGAACAAACAGATGTCTCCATGACTGAACTCAGGTATGAAATGCAAGTTAATATATTATTAGCTCATATTATTGGATTGACATTTTTTATTTATAAATGCAGGCCAATCGTGCAAACAGCTATGTATTAGCTCAATTCGTCGTAGACACCTCTCCTGACACTGGACTAGAACCCATTGAAAGGCTTGATAAAATTATCATTTTTAAATTAAAATAAAGTATGATATGTGTGTGTGTGTGGTGATTCATGAAAACACTTTTACATTCCTATCTAAAGTTATAGAAATATAAGAGATAAAAATTACTTAATGAGTATAATTAATCATTAATACCTCAGGTATAGCATTAAAAAATACCATGAGTTAAATACAGGTCTTCTGGACTATTTGGCTTAATCTAAATATAAATCGTGGTTTATACAATTGACAAACTAACATCCATTAAGTAAGTGAGATAACTTACTTAATGACTGTTATTTCTTAGTTGAAAATACGATTTACAAACCTTTAGTAGAAATAAGATATAGTGGTGGGGATAGAATATGAGCAAAGTACAGTAATATACATTTGTAAACAAATAATAAAATCCACAATATTGTATACTAAGTGAAAGTTAACAACTGGATAAAGGTTAAAAAAACATAAAGAACGGTAAAAATTAAAAAGTGAAGGACGTACAGTGTGTTGAGATGGCACAGGAAAGTACAGTGTGTTGAGATGGCACAGGAAAGTACAGTGTGTTGAGATGGCACAGGAAAGTACAGTGTGTTGAGATGGCACAGGAAAGTACAGTGTGTTGAGATGGCACAGGAAAGTACAGTGTGAGATGGCACAGGAAAGTACAGTGTGTTGAGATGGCAAAGGAAAGTACAGTGTGTTGAGATGGCACAGGAAAGTACAGTGTGGTGTGAGATGGCACAGGAAAGTACAGTGTGTGAGATGGCACAGGATACTTTTGAGATGGCCCAGGAAAGTACAGTGTGTTGAGATGGCACAGGAAAGTACAGTGGTGTTGAGATGGCACAGGAAAGTACAGTGTGGTTGAGATGGCACAGGAAAGTACAGTGTGTTGAGATGGCCAGGAAGTTACAGTGTGTTGAGATGGCACAGCAAAGTACAGTGTGTTGAGATGGCACGGAAGTACAGTGTGTTGAGATGGCACCAGGAAAGTACAGGTGTGTTGAGATGCACAGGAAAGTACAGTGTGTTGAGATGGCACAGAAAGTACAGTGTGTGAGATGGCACAGGAAAGTACAGTGTGTTGAGGATGGCACCAGGAAAGTCAGTGTGTTGAGATGGCACAGGAAAGTACAGTGTGTTTGAGATGGCACAGGAAAGTACAGTGTGTTGAGATGGCACAGAAAGTACAGTGTTTGAGATGGCACAGGAAAGTACAGTGTGTTTGAGATGGCACAGAAAAGTACAGTGTGTTGAGAATGGCACAGGAAAGTACAGGTGTGTTGAGATGGCACAGCAAAGTACAGTGTGTTGAGATGGCACAGGAAAGTACAGTGTGTTGAGATGGCACAGGAAAAGTACAGTGGTTGAAATGGCACAGCAAGTACAGTGTGTTGAGATGGCACAGGAAAGTACAGTGTGTGTGAGATGGCACAGAAAGTACAGGTGTGTTGAGATGGCACAGGAAAAGTACAGTGTGTTGAGATGGCACAGGAAAGTACAGTGTGTTGAGATGGCACAGAAAGTACAGTGTGTTGAGATGGCACAGGAAAGTACAGTGTGTTGAGATGGCACAGGAAAGTACAGTGTGTTTGAGATGGCACAGCAAGTACAGTGTGTTGAGATGGCACAGGAAAGTACAGTGTGTTGAGATGGCACAGGAAAGTACAGTGGTGTGTTGAGATGGCACAGGAAAGTACAGTGTGGCGTTGAGATGGCACAGAAAAGTACAGTGTGTTGAGATGGCACAGGAAAGTACAGTGTGTTGAGATGGCACAGGAAAGTACAGTGTGTTGAGATGGCACAGCAAAGTACAGTGTGTTGAGATGGCACAGGAAAGTACAGTGTGTTGAGATGGCACAGGAAAGTACAGTGTGTTGAGATGGCACAGGAAAGTACAGTGTGTTGAGATGGCACAGGAAAGTACAGTGTGTTGAGATGGCACGACAAGTACAGTGTGTTGAGATGGCACAGGAAAGTACAGTGTGTTGAGATGGCACAGGAAAGTACAGTGTGTTGAGATGGCACAGGAAAGTACAGTGTGTTGAGATGGCACAGGAAAGTACAGTGTGTTGAGATGGCACAGGAAAGTACAGTGTGTTGAGATGGCACAGGAAAGTACGTGTGTTGGAGATGCACAGGAAAGTACAGTGTGTGTTGAGATGGCACAGGAAAGTACAGTGTGTTGAGATGGCACAGGAAAGTACAGTGTGTTGAGATGGCACAGAAAGTACAGTGTGTTGAGATGGCACAGGAAAGTACAGTGTGTGTTGAGATGGCACAGAAAGTACAGTGGTGGTGTTGAGATGCACAGGAAAGTACAGTGTGTGAGATGGCACAGGAAGTACAGTGTGTTGAGATGGCACAGAAAATTACAGTGTGTTGAGATGGCACAGGAAAGTACAGTGTGTTGAGATGGCACAGGAAAGTACAGTGTGTTGAGATGGCACAGGAAAGTACAGTGTGTTGAGATGGCACAGGAAAGTACAGTGTGTTGAGATGGCACAGGAAAGTACAGTGTGTTGAGATGGCACAGGAAAGTACAGTGTGTTGAGATGGCACAGAAAGTACAGTGTGTTGAGATGGCACAGGAAGTACAGTGTGTTGAGATGGCACAGGAAAGTACAGTGTGTTAAGATGGCACAGGAAAGTACAGTGTGTTGAGATGGCACAGCAAAGTACAGTGTGTTGAGATGGCACAGGAAAGTACAGTGTGTTGAGATGGCACAGGAAAGTACAGTGTGTTAAGATGGCACAGGAAAGTACAGTGTGTTGAGATGGCACAGCAAAGTACAGTGTGTTGAGATGGCACAGGAAAGTACAGTGTGTTGAGATGGCACAGGAAAGTACAGTGTGTTGAGATGGCACAGGAAAGTACAGTGGTGTGTTGAGATGGCACAGGAAAGTACAGTGTGGTGTTGAGATGGCACAGAAAAGTACAGTGTGTTGAGATGGCACAGGAAAGTACAGTGTGTGAGATGGCACAGGAAAGTTACAGTGTGTGAGATGGCACAGGGAAGTACAGTGTGTTGAGATGCACAAGGAAAGTACAGTGTGTTGAGATGGCACAGGAAAGCAGAGTGTGTTGAGATGGCACAGGAAAGTACAGTGGTGTGTTGAGATGGCACAGGAAACACAAGCACTTGCCTCGCAAGCCTATTGATCTGAGCTTGAAATTCCCAGAACCCGAGGGTAGAAGGAAAATTGACTTTAAAAAATTGTCCTCTTATTTATACAGATCTATTGTGGTACACACACACACACACACACACACACACACACACACACACACACACACACGCAGTGACATCTTTCTCTCAAATACAAACACACATGTACATATTTAATAATAATAATAAATATAATTTGAATTCAAGGCAAGCTTATATTACAAAGAAAGTTCAAAGCCAGAGTGAACTACATGAGACTCTCTCCCCCAATGGCATAGATGATGATAGATACATAAATGCATACATACAAACATACATACATAGATGATAGATGGAGATGAATAGACAGAAACAGTGGCTTTCTGTATTAAGCTCACTGATTCATTGCTTTTCCTTCTACAGCCATAGAGGAACCAGTGCTCCACAGAATAGTAATGCAGGCAGGGAGTGCCTGCAATACAACACTGAAAATGAGCACAGCTTTAGATTTGCAAAGTCCTTTCCCCCTTTCCACACTTACTATTATTGACCAAGCAAATCTACTCCCTCGTTTATAAAATCTTTTAATATATAAATGAGGGAGCAGGTTTGCATGGATAACCCTCTCAATTCCAATTTAGGAATGGTCAATTTATCATGTCTGATTGTATCATGTAGAAGAGCTTGACATTTTGACTTCAAACTAAAACTTTTCTTTTCTTTCCGGACTCCCCATTTTTTTTTCTCACTTACAGAATGTAGAGTGCTGTTTCTTTACAAGTGCTACATGGACACAGAATATACTCAAGACCCTTCAAGTGGCGTGGTCAGTCAAAACTCTTTTTAAGTGTTATTTTTTTTTTTTTTTATTTTTTACCATACTGACATTTCTTTTGGTAATTCAAAAGATACCGTGAGGTAACTGCTGGCTTTGAGGGTGTCAAGACAATGCCCAAAGCCATGCAAGTGATTATTCTTTTCAGGATTAGCTTTCAGTGAAGAAAAAAAGGTAATCAAGTTTTAAACTTCTGCTCCTAAATGCAGTGTGCTTTAAATATTCCATGTGGTGAGATAATAAGCAAAGGAAATATTCATGTTGTGTTTCAAAGGCTGAGGCATTCATTGAGGAAAAACAACTTAGTGTCTTATGCTATGTCCTGGCTTGTTTGTTTTCATTCTGGAGCAATATTTTTACCTAAAATAACAACTGTTTTATAAGTTCTGGTTATTCAAGTTACTAGCATTATCTTTCAAATGGACAGAATGAAACAGAATTCAAGAAAATCTATGGGCTGTGCCAGGGATATGATTCAAAATTCCAGCACAACTTAGGGCGGAAAAACTGTATCTCTTGTTGTAAACTTCTCACATTCTCAAGCCTAAAAGACTCCTGATGTGATAAATGCTAATATCAACATTTCAATGATGTAGGCTAAATTGTGTCATTCAGCAATACATTTTCTGTGAATAATCATGCTACAAAATCAATCAGCATGCAAGAAAAATCGAGAGTGTAGTGTAAAAAGAAATGTGATCTGCATGGCCATTGGCTTACATTCCAGGGGCTAGGCCTCAAGAACAGCCCCCAGATGAGTTTATCAAATGAATAAGAAAGATTTGGGAGTAGAAAGACTGAGACCCATGTATCCTAAGCAAAACAAGCAAGCAAGTAAACAAGCAAAACAACAACAACCCTATTGTAGCCATACAGACTTATACTAGGACTCAATAAGCGTTGGACTCCTTTCTGAAACTATTTAGGACTAACCAGAATGACTTTCCTCCAATAGAAGGCCACTATTTCTCACTAGGTAACCCAGAATGACCCTCCTCAGCCATATAATTGGCCCTTTACTCGTCAAGCCCTCAGGATATTAGTGTGCTAACAACTGCACTGTGTTTTGTTCAGAGTTCCTTCACATACAAAGTAAAATCTTTGATAAACACATCTTCAAATACCTTGACTTCAATGCACTTTCTATTTCATTAGAATTCCAATACACACACACACACACACACACACACACACACACACACACAGAGTGTACATACATATACTGTATTTGTATATTTGCAAATATATAATTTATATATACTTGGTATAAGTATTTATACATATATTTATCAAAAGTTTTCTGTGTTTTACACTGATGTGTTGTCTATATTGTGGTGTCTGTAGAGAGTTATGACATACAAACCTTTTAATTCTTACTTGGTAAAAAACTGAAAATGAAATCATAGGGTTAAACACTCACCACAGACTGAGTGACTATACATGACTACGAATGCTGAAGGCATCATCACACACAAAGTCACCTAGATTTAAAGCATCTTTCCTTTAAATTCATTTCCTTAAACCAAAATCTTATTACACAGTAAACTCACACTATCCTAAGAAATAAACAGTTGGATTGTTGAAAAATCTGTTGATTAGTTTTTAGTCAATTTGACACAAACTAGAGTAATTTGGGAGTAGGGAAGCCAAGTGTGGAATTACCTCCATTAGATTGGCCTATGCGTACAGCTGTGAAGTATTTTTTTTATTAATGATTTATGTGGGAGGGTGTAGCCCACTGTGAATGACACCACACCTCAGAAAATAGTCATCTGCTGCATAAGAAAGCAAACTGAGTAGGCCATAGACATTAAGCCAATAAGCATCCTTCTTCCATAGTTTCTGCTCAGTTTCTTCCTCCAGGTACCTGCCTTGAAGTCCTGACTTGACTACCCATGGTGATGGACTATGACCTGTAAGTCAGTTGGTTTTGATTAGTGTTTTAGCAATAGAAACTAGACTAGTTCATAGTATTAGCATCAATACCATATAGTGGGTACATGGCTGTGTTTTTCTCGATATTGTAAGTTTGATGGTTTTTAATTTCCCACCTATCACTCATCCATAGAATAATACATCAAGATTTAAAAAAGAATCATTTTTTATAATTTAGCTCAATAAGAATGAAGTTCCTACTTAACATAGCAAATTATTTGCTTGTGGGCTAGTTTCCTTGGCATCATGTTTACCTCCAGCCTGGATATGAGCTTTCCTTCCTATATTATTTCAGGTTATATCTTCACCAAAAAAATATTGCATCCTACTAGTGCTCTTTCTTCATAAATAAAGACCGAGCATAACACGAAGCATTCCAAGAGATGAACAACTTACTGATTTCCAGGATGCAAGACAGTCTCATACTACAGCCACGCATGCGAAGAAAACTCCCAAGCTGATCAAATGTGTCATGGTAAACCAAACGAGTCATTTGCCATTCCAACTGGGAAGTGTCAGGCCATTCTGGGGTTACATGTGCTCTGGTGTCTGCTGTGTGAGCAGATCATTTGGTGGACGTCTCTGTGCACACTGACATTCCTCATATTTTCTATCACATGTTTAATTTCATGTGAACACCAGGCATCTACACAAATATGTATACAATAATAGTCACGGCATTTCTCGTATTTTCTATCTCATGTTTAATTCCATGTGAACACTTAACATCTACAAAAAATACCCATACAATAATAATCATGTCCTCTATTTTCATCAGAACAATTTTAAACTCAGAGCCTGAAAGATATCATCCTTCTCTTGTGATTTCAAGGGCTCCAAAATAGTTCTTTTCTCATTCCTCCTACATTTCTCACCTGCCAGTTTTCTGAACATTTTATTCTCTAACCAGAAGGCAAAGTCTTTCCTCCCACATCCTGAACTAAATAAAGCTGAAAATATAAAGTCCTCAGGAGAGGAAACATTATCAATTCAATTCATACTCAGGTGTCAATGACTGATATAAAGTATTTTCCGGAAAGCACGTTTTGGCATGAGGCAAGCAACCCAAAAAAAATCTCAGAAATGATGGAAAATAGGGAGCCATAATAAACAAGAGGCTTTCAGAAGGATGTCTGGGGAGACCTCTGCATCACAGCATGGCATGTTTGTAAAACCTACCTCGTGATTAAAAGATCATATTGTATTTCATTAAACTATCAAGTAACTTAACATGTTCTAGAAATACTGACTCGTATTTTTTAATAAAAAGCCTGGGAACATGATGTTGCACCCATTTCTAAATATTCAAGCCAATTCAAAAATCATTTTCACAATGACAGGGAGAATTTTGCACTAATATCCTTGAATGTTCTGATCATGATTGTTCCATATAACTGCTTTGTCTTGATGTTGTTGCTACTGGCAACACAGGGTAAGCAAGTCCTCAATAGTTCCTGACTCACAAATATGTCTGTAAATATATTGGACCAGAAGGCTGAAGAAGATGCTCCAATGTTATGAAGAGTTTGGGGTGACTGTTCAGGTTGAAAACTGTCTCTGTCATCTTCTCATTTGGAAAGCTACTAACCTGTGTTCCTGGCATACTCAGGTAATCAGGTTTATTTCTTCTCCAGTATCTGATGGAGTTGAAGACCAGGTAGGTTAGCTTTAAAATGAACCTTAGTTGTTTAGGGGTTAAGATGTTTTTAGGTCTAGATAGATGTATTAAGTTGATAATGACAAGATGTGATGGAGATTGATTTTTATTCAGAATATTAGACCTACCAAGATAGGAAAAATGTTTTCTTCAAGGCTGTCAAGTACAAACTGCTAAAACACTAAGAATGTAACATTTCTGTAATTCCTGATTGTGTCATGGTTCTACTTGTTATAGGTAGTTTATTGTATATATTTGTAATAACATGAATGTATATGTAAACAATAAAAAATGTTTGATTTTAAAAGTCTCCACAAAAAGATATTATTAATAGTACTATATTTTTTTTGCAGTTTAACCGTCTTTAGTCAGATGGTTTTGTGGTGGTATTTTCCTCTTTTGTTGGTATTGTGGGTTGACTCAGTGCCTAGCATAACCTTTACATGTTATCACTGAGATGTAGACTCAGACTTCAACTTTTAAGGGGTTTCTTTTTTGGAAGCATATTGTGAGCATTAGTTGAGATATTAAATATAAAGGTCTAGAAATTGGTTATTCCCTAGTAACCACACTTTGCCTTTGTTGTCTCATGATGTTGCCCATCTGCCTCCTACAGTGAGTACTGAGAGCACTACACTGTCACCAACACTAAACATCCTGTCACTATACCACATTTTCCTCAGCAACACACAAAATAATTTCCACATTTCAGCTTTAGGAGATGATTGTGCACCCTCGTTGATCACGTGACATATTTTGCTCTGTGCCATTTCATCCTGCATTTAATTTTTTAAAACATAAAACTGAATTCTTTGTGTCCTTTTATAGCAATCAACACATACTGAATATTTCATGTTCTAGATGCTTTGATAAAAAGACCCAGAGTAACATGTATAAATTATTCAGTGTTTTCCTTACCTCTATTTTTATCAATTATTCATATTTACTTTTTAAACAAATTCCATTGAATTCAACAAATATTATCATGATACTGTTACTATTTTTGATTCTTGACTACACATAGAAGCTATCTGCATTACATTGATAATATAGAATTATAAACAAAAAAGGTCTTGTGCAGACCCATTCCTTGATTCTGCTGAAGCTCATATGAGATACCCCTTGTTATATTTATTCCAGAGTGATGTTTATTTATGATGATGTGAATTCCTGAGATGTGAAATGTTTGAACAGATGCTTGCTTTCCAACCTTTGACAGGTAACAGAAAATAAGAATGTGTACATACTACACTCCAAATGCCATAAGTAACATCTGTATTCCTATTTCATGTTAGATCTTCACCTTAATACTCTGAATTTACAATTATTATCCTTACTATCCATGAGAAAAAAAAAAAACAAAATGAAGGAAAGGGCTTTGATTAGCTAAGTGAGGAATATTTCAGTCAAGATTTTAAACCAGATTCGCCATTTTCTGAAAGTAAATGTATGGCCTCTCCTCTACAAAAATTTGCAGTACAGATTGGAAACCAGATGTCAAGAAGGTAAACATGGGTTTCTCAGCTCTCTATATAGCTTTCTTCTGCATTTCTCTGGCCTTCTCAAACTATTGCACTTGACTTACAAAAAAATGTGGCCAACACTTACAACGGACCACTTTCTTCTTACAATGGACCTCTCTGCCCTTTTGGTGTCAAGTTAGAATATGTAACCTAATCAACTGGCACTTCAGTGTTACCTATTGTGAAATATTTTAAATCCAATGTGTTTAATTTGTTACAAGTGACACGATATTGCTACAGAGCATGTCCATATCATTACAATTGGAAGAATATTACGTGAACTGCTTAGGGATCTTTTTTTTTTTTTTTCATTTGAACTTAGTATATCTATCTTGGAGCACAGTATTTCTGCTTGTGATAACATCAGCTCTTTGAAATTTATTCTACTCCGACACATATGTGAATTGCTTGACTGGTAGCCCATTTGTCCAATGCTATAGTCAATTTCAGCTTTGAAAATGATTTCAAATATCAAAAATACGCATTTCTACAGTTTGAGGCGTAAGTAACATTGCACACTTTTCTGATAGGAAAATAATTGAACCTAGTACACTTGAATCTAAAATAAGGATGCGTAGTTAAAGAAAATGAGACAAATTAAAAACATTTTGGGTAAAACTGTTGAAGTATAAGACAATCAGAATACTATCAGCAATAGCTATATGATGGGGTAGGAATGACGTAGGACGGACTTTGTTTACTCTGAAAAGCCTAGAGATCCTTGTGAGCGTTCACATTTGGCTACTATTAGATATCTTATACATGACACAGCGATAGCATTTATAGTGGTGTGTATAAGAAAATAAAAGGTGAACAGTAGAAGAAAGTACGAGGGATGCTCTCTCCACCATGGTCACTGCCTCACATAAACAATGGACATTTACTTACTTCTGCTTATAGTTCTTCCTTGGTAATATCCTCTGAGCAAGGACCATTTGGAAACAGTGCAAAGACTCACCAGGGTACTATTTTGCATACTACCTTTCTTTTGTCCCATACATTGCTTCTGGCATATAATTTTGTCCAGATATTTTGTAGGTCTGTCCTTCTTTATGACCTACTCTACATCTTTATACTCATAGACACCCTTGAATCATTAATAAATCAGCTTTTTTTTTTCTTTGAGAAATATTTACTTTAATGAGCTCAATAGAATGTACACTCAATTTCTTTGTTCAGCTCTTCATTTTTACAAAGACAACATGGTTTTTGAAATTTTTAAAGAGAAGGCAATAAACTACTATTTACTTTTAATTACAATTTTGTTTATTTGATAATTTATTTTTGGGTGGAAATTTTTTTATTGAAAGTACATTTTTATAAAATACATTCTGCTTTGCTATTCTCCCATGCTTCTCTCATTTAGAGTCCGAATAGGATGTCCTCCCCTCTGTCCCTGTTTCCTGGTAAGTGACAGCTTTCATGGGACATGACCCTTGGGCTAGTATGCAGATATAAGTGAGTATATACCATTTAAGTCTTTCTGCTTCTGGGTTAATTCACTCATTATGATCATTTCTAGCTCAATCCATTTATCCACAAATTTCGGGAATTCCTTGTTTTTAATAGCTGAGTAGTATTCCATAGTGTATATGTACCATAGTTTCTTTATCCATTCTTCTACTGAGGGACACTTAGGCTGTTTCCATGTTCTGGCTATTATGAATAAGGCTTCTATGAACATGGTTGAGCAAATTTTCTTGTTGTGTGCTGGAGCATCTTCTGGGTATATTCCAAGGAGTGGAATAGCTGGGTCTTGAGGAAGCCCTATTACCATTTCTCTGAGATAGCACCAGATAGATTTCCAAAGTGGCTGTACTAGTTTGCATTCCCACCAGCAATGAAGGAGTGTTCCTCTGTCCCTACATCCTCGCCAGCATGTGGTGTCACTTGAATTTTTTATCGTAGCCATTCTTGGGTGTAAGATGGAATCTCAGAGTTGTTTTGATTTGCATTTCCCTGATGACTAAGGAGGTTGAGCATTTCTTTAAGTGTTTCTCAGCCATTTGATATTCCTCTGTTGAGAATTCTCTGTTTACTTCCAAGCCCCATTTCTCATTGGGTTATTTGGTTTGATGGTGTTAAATTTCTTGAGTTCTTTATATATTTTGGATATTAGACTTTTACACTATGGAATACTACTCAGCTATTAAAAACAAGGAATTCCTAAAATTTGTGGATAAATGGATTGAGCTAGAAAAGATCATAATGAGTGAGTTAACCCAGAAGCAAAAAGAATCAAATGGTATATACTCACTTATATCTGCATACTAGCCCAAGGGGCATGTCCCATGAAAGCCTTCACTTACCAGGAAACTGGGACAGAGGAGAGAACATCCTATTGGGACTCTAGATGAGAGAAGCATGGGAGAATAGCAAAGTAGAAGGATCCAGAGGGTCCTAGAACCCTACAAGTAGAACATTATGATAGGCAGATGTGGGCCCAGGGGTTCCTCTGAAACTAAGGCACCAGCCAAGGACAATATAGGCGGTAAACTTTAAACCCCTACCCAGATCTAGCCAATGGTCAGAACATTCTCCACAGTTGAGTGGAGAGTGGGATATGACTTTCTCACTTATTCTGGTGCCTCACATTTGACTATGTCCCCTGGAGAGGGAGACCTGGTGGCACTCAGAGGAAGGACAGCAGGTTGCCAAGAAGAGACTTGATACCCTATGAGCATATACAGGGGGAGGTAATGCCCCTCAGGAACAGTCATAAGGGAGGGGAGTAATGGGAAAATGGGAGGGAGGGAAGAATGGGAGGATACAAGGGATGGGATAAAGATTGAGCTATAACAAGAATAAATTAATAAAAAATTTTTTTTTAATCTTCATATAGAAAAATGGTTTTTCTTACTATGAGGAATTGCAGCTCAATATTGGACTAATTTTTATCATTTCTAATTCTCCTGCGTTCATAAACTACATGAAGTAAAAATCAGTGATGATTAATTAAAAAGAAAATTTGAACCACTTGACAGTGTGAACTCTAATGTAATAATTGCTATGCAGATATTGCAATAGAAATGCATTTTCCTCTCATTTAACCATGTTGTATGGCTAATGCTTCTTTGTAAATTTGTCTTTATTCTTGTTTATTTCTATAATGAACTAGGATCATATTTACTCCCTTTTCTCTTCCATCTCTCCCCATATATTCCTTAGCGTGCCTTTCTAACTTCACACCTTTGTTTTTTTGTAACCCACAGTGCCCTTAGTATTTCTCAAACTATTGCTACAGCAGAGTGAGAAATGGCTTACTGAGCAAAAGGCAGCTGTGTGATTCACTGCTCAGTAACTCCAGAGAAAACTGCATTTGTGGGCAGCAGCAAGTTTCCTTATTCCTCTGTCTGGCCCAAGATGCTAAGTAGTAGTGAAAGGGTAAGTCTTATCCAGAGAAGAACTGCTTGGTTTCTAATGTGTGTCAGGACAAACAAGAACAAGCTGCAGCATGCTCGTCTGTTAAAAACCTCTCCTGAATCTGAATCAGATAGGAAGTTATAAAGACATGGGCAGAGTTATAGGTTTGCAGTTTCAGTTAGAATTTAAGGAAAGTGGAGTGGGAAAACATTCATTTTTCATCTTCCACACAAGGAAAATAGATGTAGCTAATTTTCATCAGCTAAATCATATTAGCTCATTTAATCATAATCACTATTATGTTCATAGTGTAAAATAAACGGACTTGCTAAAGACAAATTAGTCAGCCCAGAGAGTCCTATTATTTTTGCATATGTATGATTAATTTCATTTCATTTCTTGAATGAGAATACAAGTCTAGACATATTGACCATCAATACATAGCTAAGGAAGCAATGATGTCTCTTAACCAAGCTTTGATAGCCCCAGAGTTTATCTGAAGCAGATATATATTTCATGTTTTACATGAAAAAATCACAAAGATAATTTCATCAGAGACAATCATTTGACTCAATCGAAAATTGCAATTAATTGAGCTAAGGAGAGAGCTCAGTCTAGCATGATGACATAAGATCCTGGCTTCATTCTGAAGAAATCACATTTTATTTTTTTTTTTAAAGCTTAAAAGTGTTTATTGTTATTGTATTTTTTAATATTTTTAATTAATTTATTCTTGTTACATCTCAATGGTTATCCCATCCCTTGTATCCTCCCATTCTTCCCTCCTTCCCATTTTCCCCTTATTCCTTTCCCCTATGACTGTTCCTGAGGGATATTACCTCCCCCTGTATATGCTGGGACTCCAGATGAGAAAAGCATGGGAGAATAGCAAAGTAGAAGAATCCAGAGGGTTCTAGAAACCTACAAGTAGAACATTATGATAGGCAGATATGGGCCCAGGGGTCCCACTCAAACTAAGGCACCAGCCAAGGACAATAAAGGCGGTAAACTTTAAACCCCTACCCAGATCTAGCCAATGGTCAGAACATTCTCCACAGTTGAGTGGAGAGTGGGATATGACTTTCTCACATACTCTGGTGCCTCACATTTGACCATGTCCCCTGGAGGGGGAGACCTGGTGGCACTCAGAGGAAGGACAGCAGGTTGCCAAGAAGAGACTTGCTACCCTAAGAAATCACATTTTAGAAAGAGCTGGGAGTTGTGTCCCAGGCTTGTCATCCTAGTGCTGAGGAAGAGGAGAGGCAGGTGGATCTAGAGTTCACTAGCTGGCCAGTCTAAACAAATTAGGACTCTCCAAGCTGATGAACAGAACTTGATTAAAAAATCAAGATAGACGGTAACTAAAGAATAATACCCAAAGTCAACCTCTGACCTCTACATAAATATGTGCATGTCCACACACACAGAGTCAAGCACACATGAATGCACATATGCCAAAATGAATACACATGTATGCTAAATACACAATTACAATTAATGTATTTATTTGCCATGACTGAGAAACAGTTGTAAGAGTGCTCCAGGCAATAATACATTATCTGGGTGGCCAGCCAGTGGTCTGAGAGTAAAGTGTGATGGGCTAGACAATTGTTGGGCTTTTCATAGTAGAATCTCTCAGCTACCCCAGCTCCTAGGAAGCTTTTCTTTGCACTACACATCTGTAGGGACCAAAGAGATTTTTCGCAAAAAAGTCTATCCTCCAGGTTTGACTCAACCCAAGGCTGTGGAGACATAGAAGTGTTCTTTTGTCTAGTTGTTTTTTGTCCCAATTCTCTAGTTTTTCTCCAAAGGTGTTTCTCTCAGTCTGATTCAACATTGAGTGTGGGAATTTCTATGGATTTGTATAGACTTCGACCTTTGCAGTTTTATCATAACCAACGTGTCTCACAAGATCTCTGGATTTTTTTTTGTTATCTTTACTTTCAACTTTCTTCCTAATTTATTCTTGATAAGATAATATAAACTGAACAGAAAAAGATTCTAAGAGAAAAGAATAATATTTTCATGTAAACTTCCAGAAAGAAAACCATGTGTGCAGGGTGTTTAGCACTAACAGGGAATGCATTTTGTTCATTATGCTTAATTTTCTTTTGTAGGTATTCTACTTGACAATAAATGAACCTAAAATCGATCAGAAACATTTGCATTTGTTTACAAACAACTGTAGCAGAGGAACAGAGTAAAGTCCATGATGCTTCTCTAGACTAGAGAGAGGGCTTGAAAATAAGGAAGAGGGATTGAAACAAAACAAGGAAAACTGTAGCATGGGCTTCTGCAGTGGCTAATCTTCAGTGCCAATCCAAGAGACAATGCTTCTGAATGTGTCTGAGACAGTGTCTGCTAAGGTTTAACCAGGAAGGGAAAAACCTACCCTGATTGTGGGCAGCACCATCCTGTGATTGGAACGAGATGAAACAAAGAACAAAAACAAAACAAAAAACCAAATAAACAAACAAAAAAGGAAAATGTGAAGTGAGCCCCAGCACTTATGTGCTTCTTTCTGACTCTTTTTTTTTTTTATTAATTTATTCTTGTTACATCTCAATGTTTATCCCATCCCTTGTATCCTCCCATTCCTCCCCCCCTCCCATTTTCCCATTATTCCCCTCCCCTATGACTGTTCCTGAGGGGGATTACGTCCCCCTATATATTCTCATAGGGTATCAAGTCTCTTCTTGGCTACTTGCTGTCCTTCCTCTGAGTGCTACCAGGTCTCCCCCTCCAGGGGACATGGTCAAATGTGAGGCACCAGAACACGTGAGAAAGTCGTATCACACTCTCCACTCAACTGTGGAGAATATTCTGACCATTGGCTAGATCTGGGAAGGGGTTTAAAGTTTACCTCCTGTATTGTCCTTGGCTGGTGCCT
The DNA here is from genome assembly GCF_903995435.1 of Acomys russatus. Taxonomy (NCBI): domain Eukaryota; kingdom Metazoa; phylum Chordata; class Mammalia; order Rodentia; family Muridae; genus Acomys; species Acomys russatus. The sequence continues at coordinate 13,118,612 of NC_067150.1, forward strand.
TAGTTTGAGCGGGACCCCTGGGCCCAAATCTGCCTATCATATTGTTCTACTTGTAGATTTCTAGGACCCTCTGGATCCTTTTATTTTGCTGTTCTCCCATGCGTCTCTCATTTAGAGTCCCAATAGGATGCCTTCCCCTCTGTCCCAGTTTCCTGGTAAGTGAAGGCTTTTGTAGGACATGCCCCTTGGAATATACCCAGAAGATGCTCCACCACACAACAAGAAAATTTGCTCAACCATGTTCATAGCAGCCTTATTCATAATAGCCAGAACATGGAAACAGCCTAAGTGTCCCTCAGTAGAAGAGTGGATAAAGAAACTGTGGTACATATACACTATGGAATACTATTCAGCTATTAAAAACAAGGAATTCCCTAAATTTGTGGATAAATGGATTGAGCTAGAAATGATCATAATGAGTGAGTTAACCCAGAAGCAGAAAGAATCAAATGGTATATACTCACTTATATCTGCATACTAGTTCTTTCTGACTCTTGATGCAATGTGGCCACCTGCCTCAACCTCCTGTGCCCATGCATCACACTCTGATGAACTGCACCCTGCAATGTGAGATGAAATAAGCCTGTCTTTCCTTATGTTGCTTTGTAGTATGTTGTGATCCTATTGATGAAAGTAGCTAAAGAATTTTCCTTTAAGATTGTTCAATGTGAATAGCAAAATAAAAGTTTCTTAGGTCTTCAATTGCAAAATATTGTAGTTATTTTTAAAAATAGAGGCTTAAGCCCAATATGTATGGTCTAGGGTTGTACAATGGGATCATTATACATACATTATACCATTCCTTATATTGTGAAAATGAGGAAAGCATAAAAATAAAAACAAAATATAGCTATCTCATAGGCAACCATGGATAAACCAAAATTTCAGCTTATCAATACTTATCTCTAAATCAGTGTAACCTTTCACTAAGTGTTGTGCTCAGTTGTCATTTCCTCCAATCATGTCTTTAATTTAAATATGATATATAGATAAGTATAATTTTTAGGGGGGTGTGTGTGAGTGAGAGAGAGAGAGAGGGCTGGGGAGACAGAACACGTATCTATGTTAATTGTTCAGACGCCGGACAGTGAGCCAATGTTGAGGGAAAAGGAAGGCACAGACTATCTAATTCTATTGTGGAAACTCAGGAAGTATATATACTCTGAGACATTTGCAGTGGAATCTACATTCAGCTTTCATTTTCAGAACAAGTTCCTAGGCAAGAGTTGAGAGCTCTTGCCTGTGTTATCAGTGACCCACTTTTGTTTTTATTGGAACAAAGTGAACTCTGCCTCACTGGCCCCCAAGGAAAGCAAAAGTTACTTGCAAAACCACCTTTACTTGTCTTGTATTTGGTATTACATTGAATGACCATGTTCATTCAAGCTGACATGCTATTGTAGATTCTGCCTTTTTTCCAAAAACCCTGAAGGCAAAACAACCCCAGGGAGAACTAAAGATATTCTTCATTTTATATTTTCTCAGTTTTTTTTTTTCTATCAATTCTCATGACTCTAAAGCAGTAAATCTGTGAATGATGAAAACTTCCATCTTTTCAATTCTTTATTTTGCTTAATATTTCTAAAGTGTCCCTGTACAATCACAGTGTTGCTAAATGACATTAAGACAGAATGTATGATACATATAACAGTAACTTTGGCCATTGGATTCATTTTGAGCATTTTCAATTATGAGTCTCAGTTCTGTAGCCATCAGGTTTGGAGATCAGGCTCGTAATTCCAACAGCCCTTGCTGACCTACGTCCTTTATGTACTATGAGGCATGATTCCTAGTATCTAATTTTAACACTTTAATTTCTGTGATAAAATGTTTTGTTTCCAGTTGTAAACATATTTCATTCCCACTAATAGGTCCAAAGCACTTTGTTTTAGCATTTAATGTCTAGGAACCAGACACGTAGTACTAAATAACAAAGAAGAGCTATGTTCACTGTTCACTGATACTAATCATCAGAGAGCTGCAGCTTGCTCGGCTTCCTAATGGACAAACACTGCACAAAGTCACAAGAAAGCTTTGACTATTATTTGTCAATTAGCTCAACCAAGAAAAGGAAATTTTTTGCCTATATTTTTATTAATTTATTCAGATTACATCTCAATTGTTATCTCATCACTTGTATCCTCCCGTTCCTCCCTCCCTCCGGCTTTCACCCTATTCCTCTCCCTTAGGTCTATGACCAAAGGGGACCTCCTCCCCCACTACATGGTCATAGGCTATCCAGTCTCATCTTGATAACCTGTTTATTCTTTCTTTGAGTGCCATCAGACCTCCTGACCTAGAGGAGGTGGTCAAATATGGGATACCAGAGTTTATGTCAGAGTCAGTCCCTGCTCTCCACACAACTGTGGAGAATGTCCTGTCCATTGGCTAGATATGAGTAGGGGTTTGGTGTTTACTACTTATATTGTCCTTGGTTAGTGCAATAGTTTGAGCAGATCCCCTTGGGCCCCAATCTACCCATCACCATGTTCTTCTTGTAGGTTTCTAGGACCTTCTGGGTCCTTCTATTTCCCCATCTCCTATATCTGTCTTACCTAGAGTCCCAGTGGGATGTCCTCACATCTATCCCAATCTGATGGTAAGTAAAGACTTTCATGGGACAAGACTTTTGGGCTACTGCCTAAGTATAAGTGAGTATACACCATGTGAGTCTTTCTGCCTCTGGGTTAACTTGCTTAGTATGATCATTTCTAGTTCCATCCATTTGCCCACAAATTTCTGCATTTCCTTGTTTTTAATAGCTGAGTAGCATTCCCAAGTGTAAATGTACCACAGTTTCTTTATACATTCTTCAAGTGAAGGACATGTAAGCTGTTTCCAGGTTCTGGCTATTATGAATAAGGATGCTGAACATGGTTGAGCATATGTCCTTGTGTAGTAGAACATTTTCTGGGTATGTTCCAAGGAGAGTAATAGCTGGGTCTTGAGGAAGCCCTATTCCCAGTTTTTTGAGAAAGCACCAGATAGATTTCCAAAGTGGTTGTACAAGTTTGCATTCCCACCAGCAATGAAGGAGTGTACCTCTTTCTCCACATCCTCACCAGCATGTGGTATCCCTTGAATTTTTATGTTAGCTGATGGGTATAAGATGGAATCTCAGAGTTGTTTTGATTTACATTTTTCTGATGACTAAAGATGCTGAGCATTTCTTTAAGTGTTTCTCAGCCATTCAATATTCCTCTGTTGAGAATTCTCTGTTTCATTCTGAGCCCCATTTATCAATTGGGTTATTGGATTTGGTGGTGTTTAATTTCTTGAATTCTTTATACATTTTGGATATTAGACCTTTGTCAGATGTAGGCTTGGTGAAGATCTTTTCTCAGCCCTGCAGGCTGTCACTTTGTTCTGTTGACAGTGTCTCCTGCCTTACAGAAGCTTCTCAGCCTCATGAGATCCCATTTATTAATTATTGACCATAAGGCCTGGACTTTTGATGTTCTGTTCAGGAAATTGTCTCCTGTGCCAATATGTTCCAGGCTCTTCCCCACCTTTTCTTCTAACTGATTTAGTGTCTCTGGTTTTATGTTGAGATCTTTAATCCACCGGTCTTGAGTTTTGTGCATGGTGACAAATATGGATCTAATTGTAATTTTCTACATTTACACATGCAGTTAGGCCAGCACCATTTGTTGAAGATGCTATCTTTTTCCATTGAATAGATTTGGCTTCTTTGTCAAAAATCAATGACTCTATTTGTGTGGATTCATTTCTGGGGCTTCAATTTGATTCAGTTTATCAACCAGCTTATTGCTTTGCCAGTACCATGCGGTTTCAAGTATTGTTGCTCTGTAGTACAGCTTGAGATCGGGTATGGAGATTCCTCCTGAGGATATTTTATTGTATAAGATTGTTTTATCTATTCTAGGTTTTTTATTTTTCCATATGAAGTTGAGAATTGACTTTCAATGTCTTTAAAAAGTTGTGTAGGTATTTTGATAGGGATTGCATTGAATCTGTAAATTGCCTTTGGTAAGATGGCCATTTTTACTATGTTAATTTTCCCAATCCATGAACAAGGGAGATGCAAGAAGAGGAAATATTTATAACTTGCCTATAACTTCACCTCAGAAAAAGAAAAGTGCTGAGAATGTAACAAAGTAACCCTTCAATCAGCATTCCTTTGATCAAAGAATTGATAACACTTACTCAGCCCCAATATGTTCAATTACTTAAGTAGGCACACAAATGCAACATATAACTTATATTAATGCAGAGACATTTTATACATTTATAAAAATGATTACTCGAGGCAATCAAGGTTAAGAGAACTCTCTGGTACCTTTCTTGTACTTGAAAAATAGAAAATTAATTAAAATACTAATGATAAAAACAAACTTTCATTTAGTAATGTCAAACAGCGTTTCCCTGGCAAATTAGTGAAATTATCATCATCTGTACCACTGAGGCTATGTAAGGATCCAGATGTTAGAGAAGCTCATTTCATGCAGATTACTGAATGATTTCATCTTGTCTTGGAAATATTATTAGCTTTCTGACTGTTCATTTCATTAAATAGACACTATGCAAAGCTTCTGCAAGGGTTTTACATACCAGTTTGACTTAAGTTGCAAAGAAAAATTCTCACACATCAATAGTGAAGTGGCATATTTGTGTTGTTATATAGAATTTCTCATATGGGTCCAAAGGTAATTTTATACGTATATATTCTGTATTAGCTACTTTTCTTATACCTATGACAAAATACAAATGAGTGCATTGGCTTACAGTTTGAGGCTGACATCCATATGCCATTAGAATGTCTTTTGGAATCATGATTCCATTTGTTTTCTGGACACTCAAAGAGATGAAAGCTGATACTCAGCGGCTTCCTCATTTGTTTCCCTTTTATTCAATCTGGAACCCAGCACAAAGAGAGACCCTGACTATACTCAGAATGGGTCTTTCCTCCATGAAACCTCTAAAAATGCCTTCACAGACAGCCCTAAAGGCATGTCTCCTAGAAGATCCTAAATTCAGTCAAGTTACCAATGAACATAAATCATCACATTTCGTTTCTTGTTAACTGGACACTAACTTATTACTTTAAACCATAATATTTCCCCCTGGTATAAAGTCTTATTTTCATCTCACAATTCAAGATACATGTTTATTATCTCAAAAGTCCTCATACTCTTTGATAATCCCCTTGCTTTTCATAACTCCTGTCTAAAGTTTTTTGTGAGACTTTGGGTAAGTAACTGTGAGTCTGTATAAAATGAAATTCAAGTATCACTCCCAACACACAGTCACAAAGAGTGAACAATGTAGTTTCAAAAGTGAGGAATAGAGGGCTATCAAGAGAAGATCAGACCAAAGGAATCCTCAGACCCAGCAGGGAATGACAACCCTAGAGTTTCATACACACAATCAAAGGTTGTGATGGACTCTGAGAGGTTTGTGCAGCTGAGTCCCCCAGCTCTTCTATCTTCCTCACACATAGACTCTATCTTCACCAAGGCCCACTCCATGTGTACAGATTTTTTTTCTTGATATGTACAGTTTTTTCCCTTGGGTCTTCCATTGCAACTTAAGTTTCAACTTCCCAGCTTTATACAATGGTCCCTCAAGGTCTTCTTGCACTGACACTGACCCTGCCACACACCATCTGCTAGATGAGACATCCTAGAGCCTTGGGGAAAGCATCCATATCCCTTTCACTTTTCCCTCTCCCATGCTTGCAAACTGATTACCACATAGATGGCACTGCTACATTCTACCAACTGCTCAAATTATAGTCCAATCCCTTTGGACATCTTCTATGACCTCTGTATGTCTTACAAAAAGACTTCCTTGGGTGGTCATTCCAGGTTTTGTAATTCAAATGTTGATTTCTGTATCCCCCATATCTGTTTGCAAATCTTGTTCTGAGAATCTCCTGTCTCAGTGTTGTATAAACTATGTTGTCTCCTTCTATACCAATAAAGCAGCTTACAGCTAATCACTGATCAGAGGAGAGAATAAGGCTGGATTTCTTGCCAGGTAGGAGAGAAGTTAGAAAAGGAAGTAAGGGATTCAGCCAGGGCATTCAGCCACAGGCAGAGGTTCAATAGAGATGAAGAAGATTCAGCTGGATTATAGGAAGAAGTAAAAAGCAAGTAATGTGGAGATTTTGGCAAATGTGGATTCATGATATCATAGAGGGTTAAGAATCATCTTAAACTGCTCAAGATTATGTTGCAAAGATTTATAAACAAATATAAAAGTCTCAGTTATTTGTGTGAAAACTGGATTAAGAGAGAAACAGAGAAACAAACACAGATATATAAAAATAACTGTATCACCAGGTAAATTTAGTTCATTCCATGTGGATTTTCACCCAATTTATTCCAGGTAGATCTCCACCCACTCCATTACAGATAGATCTTTACCCACCCAATTTTAGGTGAACCTTTGTTCACCTCATTCTAGATGTCTCTTCAACCCACCTTATTCTACATGGATCCTCAACAACCACATTCCAAGTGGATCTTCACTCACCTATTAGAGGTGGATCTATATTCACTCTTCTTTAAAACATTCTGGAAATGTTCTTGTAACTACACTCTATTTCCACAGTGATTCCAAATTTATTCAAGTTGGCAGCAAAGTTAACCATCAAACACTACCATATGGGCAGACACTTGTATCTTTACACAACACAAAAATGGAAGATTGTGGTCTTAAATGCTTCCCATCTTCCTTATCCTGATGAAAAAGCTAAAGGCTATAAAGCTCAGGCTCTAATTAAGGCAATAAGCAGTTAACCTCAGGACGGTGCTTTGTGTGGCTGCTTCCCGTGTCTTTGGTATAGACATATTTCACTAAGCTAGTGAAGACAGCCTAGGAAAACCCACTGGGGACTCTGTGAGGGCCTAAAAAAAGGAAGAGGAGGGAAGGCACCACACTCTATCCTGAGTACTTCTCTGCTCAATTTGTTTCCAAAGCCGATTTTGATGCTTTCTTATTAAGTGAGTCTGAGTTTCAGGGGCAATTATGAGCAAATAAGCTGTGAACATCTCCTTTCTGAGAGGATTTAGGGAAAATGCCTTAATTAAATAATTTAGAATTTATTAAAAAAAGAAAGAAAGATATAGCTGAGTCCTTATTAGAAAAACAGATGCCATTAGAGTGGCTAAACTTACAACATGGTGATACCACTTGCAACATGGTGGTAGTTTATAGGGAGAAGAGGACTAAATTTGCAGTGCATGACAGAGATAGGTGGTCAAAAAATGATGCAATGAGTCATCAAAAAGTGTACCATTTGTGTAGGAAAATATTGGTACTATTTAAAGATCTTTACTGGCCTTCAAGGAAGTCACGACTGCATCTGACTAAAAATCCAAACTTAGAGTTTTCTCAGGCTGGTCAGTACTAAGAAAAAAGCCTGGCTGGCTGGTCTGCTAAGGTTTCTTATGTCTGTTAGTTTCTCAGAGTGCAACCTTAAGTGACAGGTTGGAGACGAATATTTTTAATATACAGTCATAAGGAAGTGGTACTTTCCTAAGATATTAGCAGATGTTTCAGCTTAAATGCATTTGTTATTATCTCAGAGTACCCAAAATGTTTTGGTGCTGCATTAGGGAATAGAAATGAAACTACTACTCCTTAGAGTAGTTTTACTAAGGTTGGATGCAGATTTGAAACCTCTCTTTTTCCCTGGATTTTCTGTCCTCTTTTCTATCTGTAATGTGTCTGTGATGTGTTTGTGCCTGCCTAGTATCTGTCTTTTTCTTCTTGTGTCTGTGTCCCTAATGAACTACTTCTGCTGTGCATTTACTGAGCAGCACAGAAAGCAACACTTAAGGAAGAAATGACAGATACTTCACAGAAACCGTTAGGGGGATTGTACAAGGAATGAAACTCTACTGACTTCAACTGACACAGATTAAAAAAAAACTATTGCAAACATCACTAAAGACAGACTTCTCAACCCATATTCACATTGTTTTCAATTTTTATGAAAAAATTGAAATTTGTGAAAAATTATTTTATATGGTTATCTCCAATCTATTTTCTATTTTGGGCATTTATTATCTCTATTATTCAGGATTATTTTTGTTTTTTTTTTTTTTTTTTTTTTTTTTTTGTTTTTTTTTTAATTAATTTATTCTTGTTACATCTCAATGTTTATCCCATTCCTTGTATCCTCCCATTCCTCCCCCCCCCATTTTCCCATTATTCCCCTCCCCTATGACTGTTCCTGAGGGGGATTACGTCCCCCTATATATTCTCATAGGGTATCAAGTCTCTTCTTGGCTACTTGCTGTCCTTCCTCTGAGTGCCACCAGGTCTCCCCCTCCAGGGGACATGGTCAAATGTGAGGCACCAGAGTACATGAGAAAGTCATATCACACTCTCCACTCAACTGTGGAGAATATTCTGACCATTGGCTAGATCTGGGAAGGGGTTTAAAGTTTACCTCCTGTATTGTCCTTGGCTGGTGCCTTAGTTTGAGTGGGACCTCTGGGCCCAAATCTGCCTATCATATTGTTCTACTTGTAGGTTTCTAGGACCCTCTGGATCCTTTTATTTTGCTGTTCTCCCATGCGTCTCTCATTTAGAGTCCCAATAGGATGCCTTCCCCTCTGTCCCAGTTTCCTGGTAAGTGAAGGCTTTCGTGGGACATGCCCCTTGGGCTAGTATGCAGATATAAGTGAGTATATACCATTTGATTCTTTCTGCTTCTGGGTTAACTCACTCATTATGATCATTTCTAGCTCATAGCAGCCTTATTCATAATAGCCAGAATATGGAAACAGCCTAAGTGTCCCTCAGTAGAAGAGTGGATAAAGAAACTGTGGTACATATACACTATGGAATCCTACTCAGCTATTAAAAACAAGGAATTCCCGAAATTTGTGGATAAATGGATTGAGCTATTCAGGATTATTTAAATGAACAGAACAGATAAAAATTATATATATAATGTAAGAAAACTATACATATAATGCATTATATTTGTTTTTATAAAAATAAAATAACAAATATATTTTATATGTTATCTATAATACATTATATACTATATTACATATAATAAAATAATATTGAAATATATTATATATATTAAAGAGGGCTTTATTAAAGGGCTTGTAGTTTATGGCACAACCAGCTCAACAATAGTTGCCTCTTGATGAAGAGGCCATGAATCCTATAGATATCTAAACTCACCATCAATCTACCTTGGAGTGATAAAGAAGTGAGTTCTTGTATCAGCAAAGGATTACAGCCGAAGCAGAATAGATAAGCTTTCCCATGAGAGTGAGAGCAACCAGACAACAAAAGACTTCCTTTTGGGTGTGGTGTTACGTGCATTTAATCCCATACAGGGCAGAGGAAGGCAGATTCCTCCTGATATACATAGTGAGTTCCAGGATAGCCAGGGTTCTCATAAAGACCCTGCCTCAAAGAAAAAGAGGGGGGAAGGGAGGGGAGGGCAGGGGAGAAGGGGAGAGGAGAGGAGAGGAGAGGGGAGGAGCGAGGCGGAGATGAGAGGAGAGGAGAAGAAAGGGAAGGAAAGGAAAGGAAAAAGGAAAGACTTTTTTTTTTTTTCGTGTAGGTTACCACCACAGAGTGGGCCTTTTCAAATCAAATGAGCCAATTTAGAAAATCTTTTCATAATTTGTAATAGCCAGATTCTGGAAATAATCTAGATGTTGCTCAACTGAACCAGAGATAAAGAAACTGTGGTACATTTACACAATGGAATGCTACTCAGCTATCAAAAACTGAACCAGAGATAAAGAAACTGTGGTACATTTACACAATGGAATGCTACTCAGCTATCAAAAACTGAACCAGAGATAAAGAAACTGTGGTACATTTACACAATGGAATGCTACTCACCTATCAAAAACTGAACCACAGATAAAGAAACTGTGGTGCATTTACACAATGGAATGCTACTCAGCTATCAAAAACAAGGAAGCCTTGAAATCGGCAGGCAAATGAATGGAACTAGAAAAGATAATTTTCAGTGAGGTAACGGATACCCTGAAAGACACACATAGTATATACTCATTTATACATAGATATTAGCCCAATATAGATGTCCTCTGAGAGACTCCATCCAGCAGGGGAATCCAGGCAGATACTGAGATTCCCTGCTGGACTCTGAGTGGAGCTCTGAGAATTGTATGGAAGAGTGGAGGATGGAAGGACCCAGAGGGGTTAGCAGCTCCACAGAGAAATGACCAAGGCCTGTGGATCTGGACCCAGGTCGGGGAGAGGCTGCACAAACTGATGCACCAAGCAAGGACAATGTGTTCAGAGTATCTAGACCTCTGTCCAGATATAGCCAATGGACAGCTCATTCTCCGGGGGGGGGGGGGGGCAGGTGAGGAGATCAGGGACTGTCTCTGACATGAACTCTGGTGTCTCCAGTTTGATCTATATCTCTTGGTGGGGAGGCCCTGCGAACACACAGAAGAAGTGGATGTAGGCTATCCTGATGAGACCGGACTGATAGGCTATGGTCAGTCTGTTGGAAAGGAAGGCAACCCCCAAGCCACCACCCCCATCCCCACTGGAGGTCTAGGGGAGGTTGGAAGAGGTTGGGAGGCAGGGTATGAATGGAAAGATAAGATGGAGGGTATAACAATTGGGATGTAATGTGAATCAATGATAATAAAAAATTAAAAAGAAAATAGAAAATCTTTCACAGGCATGATCCAGCTGCTTAAGTTTTAGTAAATTCCAGATGTGGACAAGTTGACAACTAAGATTAGTCATCACTTTACTTTACTTTATTAGTCACTTACACACATGCATTGGTCTTTGGGCCGGGGGCATGGAAGAATACATAATTTGAGATTAAAGCTATACATTATCTTAGGTTATAAAAGTTAACTGTATGGGCAATCTAAGACAAATAAAGTTTGTTGTTATAATGTTCTTTAAATGGTGAGAACTGAAGACATACATTCAAGTAACATTATACAGACTGAGCAGGTTATATTTAGGCATATACATATATGAATGTAGCAATAGTTACTGAAAAGAAAATTTATGAATTTCTAATATAGCTGGAAGGGTCTATGAGAGGGTTCAGAGTGAAGAAAGTGAGGAGAATATGACATAATTATAATTTTAAAAATAAAAGAAGCAATAAAAATGCAGGTTATTGGGAGTAGAGCTGAGAGTTCTATGGAAGAGTGTGTGGGGTGGGCATGGAAATGGAAGGACCCAAAAGGGGCAGGAGCTCCACAGGGAGACCACCAAGGCCACCCGATCGGGACCAAGGGCCCTGCACAAATTGATGCACCAACCAAAAACAATGCAGTGTACGTAGACCCCCTGTTCAGTTTTAGCTGATGGGCAGCTCCATGTGTGTGGGGATGGGGAGAGAGGGGACTGCCTCTGATATACTCTGGTGCTTGCGACTTGATCACTGATCCTTGGCCAGGCAGCCATTGGGGCACACAGAGGAAGGGGATACAGGCTATCCTGATGAGACCTGAGAGACTGTGATCACATGGTGGGGGAAGCAGGTCCCTCATCAGAAGTCTGGTGGAGGAATAGGGCAGAAGAGGGAGTGAGGGTGGGAACTGGGAGTTAAGAGTGAAGAGATAGGAATTTAGATGTAATGTGAATAATTTATAATAATTTTTTTAAATTTAAAAACACAAGTTAACCTGAGTACAGAAGGATACCAGTCTTAAGTGACCTCATTATGCAATTATTGATTCTGGCTATGAGGTTCCACAAAAGTTCCAGTCTCTTAGAATGTAAAAGATATTTTCATAATAGTTCATCACTACAAATGTATATGAAGGGTTATGCAGCAGAATACGGAGTTAATGACAGGAAGAATGAAGTTATTTTCTATTTCTACCCCTTTGCAGTTTTTCTTTTAAGAAATATCTACACATATAAGTAAAAAGAAAATATTCTTTGATCATTACACAAATGAGTTTCCCATGTATATCCCAGAATATACTTGCCATTCCATACTCTGCTCCAGGTAATTGGCTCCTTTCAATTTCTCCATCTCCTCGTTACTGTGGTGTCTCTTCTCAAGCATTTACTCTATCCCTAGAGGAATAGTTATGTCTCCTACTCTTCACCTCTAAGCTATTAGACAATATAGCTATCACTTTCTTCACAAGTGTTTTCAGTCACACACATGCACACATGCACACACACACACACACACACACACACACACACACACTCACTCATGCACACATACTTATATATTTACTGAAAGACAACCTCTTTACTCTTTTTGAGACAGTTCCTCTGCATCAGTTAAAAGATAGTTTAAAAGTAAGTAAATGGTATTAATGGTGCAAGCCTGTAATTCCAGGCACTCAGAGGGCTGAAACAAGACGCACTCTCGGCTGGCCTAGATACATGGAAAAATAGTACCTCAAAACCAAGAACAAATACATAAACAAAGGCACCAAGTCAAAACTGTCATATCAGGAAAATTCTAAGGGACCACTCATTAAATTGAGACAAATAGCTAGTTACAAATCTTATACTGTTAATTCAATAAGTTGGTACATTTAAACAGCCAAAAAAAAAAAAAACAAAAACAAAAAAAACAAAAAGCAGTTTTGACCTTTATAACCATTTGTTATCATTAATGGTCTCATGGTTTTAGGGTTTTTTTTTTGTTTTTTTTTTTTTTTTCAACTGTAGGACTTTTGCTTTTCTGTGTCATTGATTTCTATCCGATTATCTTACTGTTTGGTGCTGTAATTTTTAGGGCACTCTATATTTTGGTGGAAACTGGTTTCCCTGCTTTATAATGGGCACTTTTAGTCATCTGTCTTACACCTTTTTAAATGGATTCATTACTTCTGTCCATAGTGATAGTGTTATTATTCACTTCACTTTTCTACATATGGTGATTAGTCAACATGTTGCTGTTAATTTTTTTAGACCAAAAATAGGAAAAGTGATGTTCTTTTTTAATCTTAATCTGTTCTTTCCATGATTCTCTTCAATTCTTGACTTGTTTCTAATCGTTATCGTTTTCATTTCTTCCTATTCTGAGAAATATATTGAAGGATTTAAAACAACATCCTATTTTTGAGTAACTACACTCTTACCTCCATAGTAAATCTCCACAAACTGAGAATAGAACCCAGGTCTCCAGCAAGCTAGACAAATTGATTACCCTACATCTCAGTCTTGCTGTCCCAGTGAGAGCACTGTTACCTGTAGGGGCAAGACTGAGGAAGATGCTGCAAATTCTCAGATTGTTTTGAATGTGATTATGTCATGAATGTTCTACTGGGAAGCTTCCACATACTGAGGAAAAGGTAAGATTCTCTCCCAGTCAGGCCTTGCTCCCTCCATATGGTACAGTTCCTCAAAATTAGTTCTATGGAAAAATATTTTAATTTTTATGGGATTTATAGAAAGTTTGCCATATCACATATATTTAGTTCCTTGATAGTTTTCATTTTAATATCAGAAACATCTTGTTAGGTCCCTGTAAAACACTGTAGTACATATATATATGGAAACACTGCAGTACATGTATTTTCATTCTCTATAGTTCCCTATTGATGAACACTGGGATTGCTGTCTGCTCTTCTTTTTGCTGAATGCCACCCACTAAAGTGTTCATAAAACTTGCCTCCTGGTCCTTGAACAAATAACCTCTTGTCAATGGCATGTGGCATTCTTTTACAGAAGGCCAGAGGATTTGTACTTTTGATTTTAATATTATTTTAACATAGTGATTCGTATTACCACTGATTTTGTGTGTTGTAGATTGATTCTTTCCTTTGCTGGACACAATAGAATTTGACTACTCCCAACCTCAATGTTTGTTGTTAGTTCAGTTGTTCTATCTTCTGAAATTCAGAAATTTTAAATAACATAATTTTCTATTACTGGCTTTATATTATTAATTGTATCTCGCCTTTTAAAAAGCCTTCCCAAGTTGGGGAAATGGCCTGGGAGTGTAGTGCTTGTCCCGCAAGAATGAATTCCTATATTTTAATCCCCAGAAGATACATATGTGGTCTAGTAGCATATATCTGTAACCTGTATTCCCAGAGGAAGATGGGAGATGGAGACAGGAATCCCAAAAGCTCAAGGACCAGTTATTTTGGCTATACATGGCTACAGAATAGAGAGCCAGAACACAAGGATCAACACCTGAGCTTGCCTTCTGTGCACTATGACACATGCAGACACACATGTGTATTATATATACCCACAAACATTTGCAAGGCCTTCTCTGCTCCAGTTATAAATGTACTGTATGGTACCTCCTTTGTGGTTCTCTTTTGTGCCGACTTCTTTAGTAAATGAATTAACAGACACTCAATTTTATGATTTTAATTAAAGGTAACATGTACATAAGAAGAAGCCATCTCCATCATTAATAAAATCATAAATTATATGAGACTGACAATAAACAAGCCAGTTAAGTGCAACATGAGTATAAAATACACAAGACAACTTAGAATATCAGTCACTATTCTCACATCTAAGGCCAAACACAAAACAACAACCAACGTAGAGAAGAAAAGGTACATTTTCTTTGAGGATACATTTCATCATGGTGGGAAGGCATGGGCCTGGAGTACATGAGGCCACCTGCTCACATATCTGCAGAACAAGAAGTAAAGATGGAATAGGAAATAGATCATCTCCCTTCCATCCTATTCCACTGCCTCAAATTACATACATTTGTCAAGGATTGTACAATCTCCTCAAACAATATGCCCAACTGAGGACAGGGCTTTCAAACACAGGCACTGTGAGGGACATTTTGCATTTATACCATAACACTCTGCAAAGCAGGTGGTCCTTCTTTTCTAAGAACTAGAAGAATATGGTCTCCTGAAGATGAAACCAAATTAAAGATATTTTATAAAGGTAGACATGAAGAAAGCAGGTTTTAAAGAATGTCTTGGGAAAATTATATGCTTTCATTGCAACTCAAAGAAAAATATAATTCTGTTTACTTAAAAGATTGAAACAAAATACAGTCACATAGAAAGTTCTCAAAGTCAAATAGTCTATAATGAAAATTTTAGAGGTAGAATTTGTGAAGTAGAAAAATATCTATAGCATGATAGTGGAAAACAAAGTATCAGAATTAGAACTAAAACTACATTAATGATAGCACACTGGAGACTGACCTATAATCTATTTTTGCATAGAGTCTTTGAAGAACCTCATCACACTTCCTATTTTACACAACCTCCCTCCCACACACTCTCTTCCTGCATACGTTGAAGACATCACTTTGGATTGTCAAATCCAGGCATGTTTAGTATCACATGCCTGTAATTCCAGCATTCAGGAGATAGAGAAGGCAAGAACTTCCTGAGTTGGGGGCTATCCTGACTACGTAGTACAACCTTAGCCTAAAGAAATAACCATTTCTTTCTGCTTAGGTATATTACATTGCTTGTAGATATAGTATGGTAACATAAATGTAGACACTTATTCCACTGCGTAAACCAAATGGTATTGATGGAAAAAGCAAGCTATATATTACTAATGGAGAAGAAGCTAATAAATTTTTTGAGGATCAATAGAAAATTATCTTACAATGTTTTTCTATTGATATTTGTAAGTGGGATGAAATGCTATGAGCATATTTATGAGGGGATACTGTAGGGGAAGGAAGAGAACAATAAATAACTGGACATGATTATGTTTTTTAAGGAACTGGAAACCTCAAGCAAGGGAATCATTAG
Organism: Acomys russatus; assembly: GCF_903995435.1. Lineage (NCBI taxonomy): Eukaryota > Metazoa > Chordata > Mammalia > Rodentia > Muridae > Acomys > Acomys russatus. The sequence goes on from NC_067150.1 coordinate 13,134,286, forward strand.
TCAATCACTTCAGTGTAAATTAAAAACAGTAACAAGAACCAGATAATTTAATCACTGGTAACAGTGTTTGCTATGACAAGGTTAAAAAGTTATAAACAGGACACTGTATTTTATGCTAATTGTGACACATGTCGCTCCTATTTTTTAATCAATTTACTTATTTGCTTTACTTCTTGATCCTAAGTCTTTCGTCCTATCCTCCCATTCTCATCCTCCCTCCATCTTCCCACTATCCCCTTTCCAACTCTCCTCAGATAAAGGGAGTCCCCCATGACCAACTCACACTTTCACATCAAGTCACATCAGGATTTCACATATCTTCTTCTCTTGAGGCATGGTGAAGTAGCCTAAGCAAGGCAGGCAACAGAGTTCATGTCAGAGAAAGTGCCCTTTTCTCTTTCTAGGGGACCCATATGATGGCCAAGCTACCCATCAATTACATATGTGTAAGGGGTTTAAGGTGAGTCCACACACAGTCTATGGTTGATGTATCAGTCTCTGTAATCCCCCCTGGGCCCATGTTAGTTGGCTTTGTTGGTCTTCTGGTGGAGGTCCTGTCCCCTGTAGGCCCTTCATTAGTCACCTAATTCTTCCCCAAGATCCCTGTGTTCTACCCAGTGTTTGGCTGTGAGCTTCAGCATCTGTTTCAATCCATTGCTGAGTGGAGCCCCTAAGAGGACATCTATGCTAGGCCTCCATCTACAAGCATAGCAGAGTATCCTTAGTAGTGTAAGGGATTGGCTCTTTCCCATGGTGTGTGTCTCAGGTTGGATCAGGCATTGGATGGACATTCTCTCAGGCTCTTCTCTGTCTTTATCACTATACATCTTGTAGGCATGGTACATTTTGGGCTTAAGTTTTTGTCTGTGGGATGGTGCTCCCCTTTGTCCACTAGGAGTCCAGTCTACTTAGAGGGTGAACTCTTCAGTCTTCATGATCGCTGTTCATAGGAGTCTCAGCTAAACTACCCTCATATCCTTCCAGGAGCCTACCCTGTCTTTGATATCCAGTTGATCTCAGAGATGCCTTTGCCATGTTTTCTTTTTTCTTTGCAAGCCCTCTTTCCTTCTGCATCCTCTCCCTTACTGTCTCATCTCCACACTCATTTCTGTCCATGCTCTCTCTCCTAGCCTGACCCATCTTTTAAACTGTTTCCACTGGGTCTAAGAGTTGTAGTATAGTTATCCTGTAATATATGCCTAATATCTGCTTTTAGGAGAGTACATACCGTGTGTGTCTTTCTGGATATGGATTGCCTCACTCAAGGTGATATTTTCTAGTTCCATCCACTTGCCTGCAAATTTTATGATTTCCTTGTTTTTAATAGCTAAGTAGTATTCCATTGTGTAAATGTACCACAGTTTCTTTATCCATTCTTTGCCTGAGGGACATTTAAGTTATTTCCAGATTCTGGGTATTGGGAATAAGCTGCTATGATGAACATATGAACATAGTTGAGCAAATGTCCATATTTTATGGTGGAGTATCTATTGGGTATATGCCCAGGAGTGATATAGCTGGGTCTTTAGGTAGCAATATTCCCAGTGTTCCAAGAAAACACCAGATTGATTTCAAAATTGGATGGACAAATGTGCACTCTCCTACCAGCAATGCATGTGTACTCCTCTTTCTCCACATGATCTCTAGCAAGTGCTGTCACTTGGACTTTTGATTTTGGCCACTCCTATAGGTATAAGATGGAATCTCAATGTCATTTGATTCGTCTCTCCCTGATCTCTAATGACAAAAAGCACTTTTTAATGTGCCCCTTAGCCATTTGAGATTCTTTGTTTGTTTGTTTGTTTGTTTTTATTATTATTTTTTTATTAATTTATTCTTGTTACATCTCAATGTTTATCCCATCCCTTGTATCCTCCCATTCCTCCACCCCGCCCCCATTTTCCCATTATTCCCCTCCCCTATGACTGTTCCTGAGGGGGATTACCTCCCCCTATATATTCTCATAGGGTATCAAGTCTCTTCTTGGCTACCTGCTGTCCTTCCTCTGAGTGCCACCAGGTCTCCCCCTCCAGGGGACATGGTCAAATGTGAGGCACCAGAGTACATGAGAAAGTCATATCCCACTCTCCACTCAACTGTGGAGAATATTCTGACCATTGGCTAGATCTGGGAAGGGGTTTAAAGTTTACCGCCTGTATTGTCCTTGGCTGGTGCCTTAGTTTGAGCAGGACCCCTGGGCCCAAATCTGCCTATGATATTGTTCTACTTGTAGATTTCTAGGACCCTCTGTATCCTTTTATTTTGCTATTCTCCCATGCGTCTCTCATTTAGAGTCCCAATAGGATGCCTTCCCCTTTGTCCCAGTTTCCTGGTAAGTGAAGGCTTTCGTGGGACATGCCCCTTGGGCTAGTATGCAGATATAAGTGAGTATTTACCATTTGATTCTTTCTGCTTCTGGGTTAACTCACTCATTATGATCATTTCTAGCTCAATCCATTTATCCACAAATTTCTGGAATTCCTTGTTTTTAATAGCTGAGTAGTATTCCAGAGTGTATATATACCACAGTTTTTTTATCCATTCTTCTACTGAGGGACACTTAGGCTGTTTCCATGTTCTGGCTATTATGAATAAGGCTGCTATAAACATGGTTGAGCAAATTTTCTTGTTGTGTGCTGGAGCATCTTCTGGGTATATTCCAAGGAGTGGAATAGCTGGGTCTTGAGGAAGCCCTATTCCCATTTTTCTGAGATAGCACCAGATAGATTTCCAAAGTGGCTGTACTAGTTTGCATTCCCACCAGCAATGAAGGAGTGTTCCTCTCTCCCCACATCCTCGCCAGCATGTGGTGTCGCTTGAGTTTTTGATCTTAGCCATTCTGATGGGTGTAAGATGGAATCTCAGAGTTGTTTTGATTTGCATTTCCCCGATGACTAAGGAGGTTGAGCATTTCTTTAAGTATTTCTCAGCCATTTGATACTCCTCTGTTGAGAATTCTCTGTTTAGTTCCAAGCCCCATATCTCAGTTGGGTTATTCAGTTTGGTGGTGTTTGATTTCTTGAGTTCTTTATATATTTTGGATATTAGACCTTTGTCAGATGTAGGGTTGGTGAAGATTTTTCCCCAGTCTGTAGGCTGTCGCTTTGTTCTCTTGACAGTGTCTCCTGCCTTACAGAAGCTTCTCAGCCTCATGAGGTTCCATTTATTAATGGTTGACATTAAGGCCTGGGCCGTTGGTGTTCTGTTCAGGAAGTTGTCTCCTGTGCCAATATGTTCCAGGCTCTTTTCCACTTTTTCCTCTAAGTGGCTTAAATGTCTCTGGTTTTATGTTGAGGTCTAACTGGAGGTCTATGTGTAAAAAAATGAAACTGGACCCATATTTGTCACCTTGCACAAAGCTCAAATCCAAGTGGATTAAAGACTTCAACATTTGAGATTCTTATGTTGAGAATTCTCTGTTTAGTTCTGTATCTCATTTTTAATTGGATTATTTGGTTTGTTGGTGTTTAATATCTTGAGTTTTTTTTATATAGTTTGGCAGTCTGTTAGATGTAGGGTTGGTGAAGATTTTTCCCAGTCTGTAGGCTGCCATTTTCTTCTATTATCAGTGCCCTTTGCCTTACAGAAGCTTTTCAGTCTCATGAGGTCCCATTTAATATTTGTTAATATTAGAGCCTGAGCTGTTGATGTTCTGTTCAGGAAGTTGTCTCCTGTGCCAAAGAGTTCAAAGTTCCTACCCACTTTCTCTATTAGATTTAATGTATCTGGTTTCAGGTTGTGGCCATTGATTCACTTTCACTTGAGTTTTCTGCAGAATGATAGATATGCAACTCTTTGTATTCTTCTACATGGCAGACATCCAGTTACACCAGTGCCATTTCTTGATGATACTTTCTTTTTCCCATTGTATGGTTTTGGCTTCTTTGACAAAAATCAATGTCTGTAGGTGTGTGGCTTTATTTTTGAGCTTTTAATTTGATTCCACTGATCAACCTGCCTGTTCTTATACTGATACAATCAAGTTTTTATTACTATTGCTTTTAAATACAACTTGAAATCAGGGATGGTAATATCTCCAGAAATTGTTTTATTGTGAAAAATTGTTTTCATTATCCTGTTTTTTCCATATGAAATTGATCATTGTTTTTTGAAGGTCTATAAGGAATTGTGTTGGAATTTTGATGTGAATGTTATTGATCTGTAGATTGATTTTGAAAAGATGACCATTTTCTTATGTTAATCCTACTGATCCTTGAGAACTGGAGATCTTTCCATCTTCTAAAATCTCTAATTTCTTTTTTCAGAGTCTTGTCATACAGGTCATTCATTTGCTTAGATAGATATAAACCAAAATATTTTACATTATTTGTGGATATAGTGAAGGGTGTTATTTCCTTACTTTATTTTATTTTTTTAAATTTTATTCAGACTACATCTCAATTGCTATCCCCGTACTTGTGTACTCCTGTTTCTCCCTCCCTCTCTCTTTCACCCTATTCCTCTACCCTAGGTGTGTGACAGAAGGGGTCCTCCTCCCTCACCATATAGTCACAGCCTATCAAGTCTCATCTAGGTAGCCTATCTATTCTTTCTCTGAGTGCCACCATGCCTCCCTACCAAGGGGAAGTAGTCAAATATGGAGCACCACAGGTCATGTCAGAGTCAGCCCCTGCTCTCCACAAAACTGTGGATAATGTCCTCTCTATTGGTTATATCTGAGTAGGGGTTCAATGTTTTCTGCATGTATTTTATCCTTGGTTGGTGCAGTAGTTTGAGCAGACCACCCCTGGGTCCAGATTCACACATTATGATGTTCTTCTTGTAGGTTTCTAGGACCCTCTGGATCCTTCTATTTCCCAATTTTTCAATATTTCTCTCACCTAGGGTCCCAATAGGAGGTCTCCTGATAGTGAAGACTTTCACAGGACATTTCTTTTGGGCTATTGTTCAATTATGAGTATATACCATGTGAGTCTTTCTGCATCTGGCTTAACTCACTCAGTATGATCATTTCTAGCTCCATTCACTTGCCCACAAATTTCAGGATTTCCTTGTCTTTAATAGCTGAGTAGTATTCCATGGTGTAAATGTACCACAGTTTCTGTATCCATTCTTCAACTGAGGAACATTTAGGTTGTTTCCAGGTTCTGGCTATTAGGAATGAGGATGCTATGAACATGGTTGAGCATATGTCCTTGTGTGGTGAAGGATCTTCTGGTTATATGCCAAGGAATGGAATAGCTGGGTCTTGAGGTAGCCTTATTCCCAGTTTTCTGAGAAAACACCAGATAAATTTCCAAAGTGGTTGTAAGTGGTTGTACAAGTTTGCTTTCCCACCAGGAACGAAGGAATGTTCCCCTTTCTCTACATCCTTGCCAGCATGTGGTGTGACTTGAGTTTTTGATCTTAATCATTCTGATGGGTGTAAGATGCAATCTCAGAGTTGTTTTGATTTGCATTTCTATGATGACTAAGGAGGTTGAGCATTTCTTTAAGTGTTTCTCAGCCATTTGATATTCTTCTGTTGAGAATTCTCTGTTTAATTCTGAGGTCCATTTCTTAATAGGGTTATTTAGTTTGGTGGTGTTTAATTTCTTGAGCTCTTTAAATATTTAGGATATTAGACCTTTGTCAGATTTAGTGTTGGTGAAGACCTTTTCCCAGTGTGTAGGCTGTTGCTTTGTTCTGTTGACAGTGTCTTCTTCCTTATAGAAACTTCTAAGCCTCATGAGGAACCATTTATTAATTGTTGACCTTAAGTCCTGGGCTGTTGGAGTTCTCCTCAGGAAGTTGTCTCTTATGCTAATGAGTCCCAAGGTCTTGCCTACTTTTTCTTCTAACAGATTCAGTGTCTCTGGTTTTATGTTGAGGTCTTTAATCCACTTGGACTTGAGTTTTGTCATCGTGATAAATACAGGTTTATTTGCATTTTTCTACATGTAGACATGCAGTTAGAAAAGCACCATTTGTTGAAGATGCTTCTTTGTTAAAAAAAAAAAACTCAAGTGTCCGTATGTGTGTGGATTTATTTATGGGTCTTCAATTCGATTTCATTGATCAACTATCCCATTGCTGTGCCAGTACCATGCTGTTTTAATTACTGTTGCTCTATAGTACAACATGAGATCATGTATGGAGATTCCTCCAGAAGATCTTTTATTGTACAGGATTGTTTTGCTATTCTATGTTTTTTGTTTATCAATATGAAGCTGATAATTGATCTTTCAATGTCTTTTAAAAATTGTGTAGGTATTTTGGTAGGGATTACAGTGAATCTGTAAATTGCTTTTGGTAAGATGACAAATTTTACTATGTTAATTCTCCCAATCCATGAACAAGGGAGATGCTTCTATCTTTTAATGTCACCTTCAATCTCCTTCTTTAGAGATTTAAAGTTTTTTTTTTCAAACAAGTCTTTCACTTGCTTGGTTAGAGATACTCCTGGATATTTATTATTGCTTGTGGCTATCATGAAAGGTGTAGCTCCCCTAATTTCTTCCTCTACCCAGTTTTCATTTGTATATATGAAAGCTACTGACTTTTTTTGAGTTAATTTTTTATCCAGCCATTTTGCTGAAGGTGTTTATCATCTGTAGGAGTTCACTGGTGGAATTTGGGGTGTCAGCTGTGTATACCATCTGTGAATAGGAATAATTTGACTTCCTCCTTTCCTGTTTGGATCCCTTTGATCTCCTTTTGTTCTCTTATTGCTCTAGCTAGAACTTCAAGAACTATATTGAAGAGATATGGAGAAAGTGGGCAGCTTTGGCTGGTTCCCGATTTTAGAGGAATTTCCTTGAGTATCTCTCCATTTAATTTGATGTTGGGTATTGGCTTGCTGTATATAGCCTTCATTATATTTAAGTATGTGCCTTGTATCCCTGATCTCTCCAAAACTTTAAACATGAATGGGTGTCAGATTTTGTCAAATACTTTTCGTTCATCTAAGGTGATGATCATGTGGGTTTTTTTTTCTTGTACTTTGTTTATATGGTGAATTACATTGATGGATTTCCATATATTAAACTATCTCTGCATGCCTGTAATGAAGCCTATGTGGTCATGGTGAATGAAATCTCTGATGTGTTCTTGTATTCGGTTTGCGAGTATTTTATTGGGTATTTTGCATTATTTTCACTATAGAAGTTGGTCTGAAATTCTCTTTCTTTGTTGGGCATTTTGGAGGTTTAGATATAAAAGTGACTTTGGCCTCATAGACAGTGTTTGGAAATGTTCCAACCATTTCTATCTTTTGGAGTAGTTTGAAGAGTATAGGTATTAGTTCTTCTTTGAAGGTCTGGTAGAATTCTCTGTGAAACCATCTGGCCCTGGGCTTTTATTTTTCTGTTCACAGATTATTAATGACTGTTTGTATTTCTGTAGAGAGAGTAGGACCATTAAGTTTGTTTATTTGATCTTGATTCAAATTTGGCAAGTGGAATCAATCAAGAAAATTGTCCATTTCCCTTAGATTTTCAAATTCTGTAGCATATATGTCTTTGAAGTAGGATCTTATGTTTCTTTGTATTTCTTCAGTGTCTGTTGTTATATCTCTCTTTTCATTTCTGATTTTGTTAATTTGGTTAGTGTCTCTCTGCCTTTTTGTTAGTTTGGCTAACAGTTTGTCTATCCTGTTGATTTTCTCCAAGAACTAGCTCCTAGTTTTGTTGATTCTATGAATTGTTCTCTTTGTTTCTAATTAATTGATTTCAGCCCTGGTGTGATTATTCCAGATGTCTACTGCTCTTTGGTTTTCTGCTTCTTTTTTTCCCCTAGAGATTCCAGATGTGTCATCAAGTTGCTTATATGAGATGTTTCCAATTTCTTTATAAAGGCACTTAATGCTATGAATTTTAACCATAGCAGTGCTTTCATTCTGTCCTACAAATTTGGATATGTTGTTCCTTCATTTTCATTGAATTTCATGAAGTCCTTAATTTCTTTCTTTATTTCTTCCTTGACCCAGGTGTCATTAAGTAGAGAGTTGTTTAGTTTTTGTGTGTGTGTAGGCTTTTTGTTATTTCTGTTGTTGAAGTCCAGCTTTAGACTACATGATCTGAAAGGTTACAGTGTATTATTTCAATCTTCTTGTATCTTTTGAGGCTTGCTTTGTGACCTACTATATGATCAGTTTTGGAGAAGGTTCCATGGAGTGCTAAGAAGATTATATAATCCTTTTTGTTTGGGTAAAATGTCTGTTATATCCATTTGATTCATGGCATTGGTTAATGATGTTATTTCTCGGTTTAGTTTCTGTTTCAATTACCTATCCTTTGGTGAAAGTGGGGTGTTGAAGTCTCGGGCGCCCTTGTATTGGGAGCACAGATGCTCAGAATTGTGATGTCATCTTGGTTGACTTTACCTTTGATGAGTATGAAGTGTCCTTTCCCATCTCTTTTTATTAACTTTTGTTGAGAGTCTATTTTATTAGATATTAAAATGACTACCAGAGCTTGCTTATTGTGACCTTTTACTTGGATAACCTTTTTTCAGACTTTTCCCCCGAGGCAATATCTATTCTGTGGCTGAGATGTGTTTCTTGAATGCAGAAGAATGTTGTCTTGTTTATGCATCCATTCAGTTAGTCTGTGCTTTTTTTTTTTTTTTTGAAAATTGAGACAATTGATGTTGAGAGATATTAATGACCAGTGAGTGTTAAGTCCCTTGATTTTGATGTTGGTTGCAGCAGAGTTTTTGTGTGGTTATGTTTTTGTGATGATGTAGTTATCTATTTTTTTTTGTGTAATTTTGGTTGTAGCTTGTCCCTTTGTGGTGAAGTTTTCCTTCTAGTAACTTCTATAAGACCAGATTTGTCAATAGGTACTGTTTGAATTAGTTTTTGTCCTGGAGTATCTTGTTTTCTTCATCAATGATTATTGATAGTTTCACTGCATATAATATAACTCTGCTTTGGCATCTGTGGTCTCTTAGGGTTTAAAAGAACTTTGTCCAGGCCCTTCTAACTGTTATGGTCTCTGCTCAAAAGTCGGGTATAATTCTGATAGGTTTGCCATTATATGTTACTTGGACATTTTTTCTTGTTGCTTTTAATATTTTTCTTTGTTCTTTATATTTTGTGTTTTCATTATTATGTTGAGGGAAGATTTTCCTTTCTTGTCTATTCTATTTGGTGTTCTGTAGGCCTCCTGCACATTTACATACATCTCCTTCTTTAAATTGGGTAACTTTTCTTCTATGACTTTGTTGGAAATGTTTTCTGGGCTTTAGTGTCAGGTGTTTTCTCTTTCTTCAATGCTTATTATTCTCAGGTTTCATCGTTTCATGACGTCTGTGATTTCTTGGATGTTTTGTGTCAGGAATATTTTAGATTTAGCATTTTCTTTGATGGTTGCTTCAAGTTTTGCACTTGTGTCTTCTAGTCCCAAGATTCATTCCTTCATTTCTTGGATTCTGTTAGAGAATCTCGCCTCTGTGTTGCTTTCTTTCTTTCTTTTAATTTTTTATTATTAACTTATTCTTGTTACATCTCAATGGTTATCCCATCCCTTGTGTCCACCCATTCTTCCCTTCCTCCCCTTTTCACCTTATTCCCCTGCCCTATGACTGTTCCTGAGGGGGATTACCTCCCCCTGTATATGCTCATAGGGTATCAAGTCTCCTTGGCAACCTGTTGTCCTTCCTCTGAGTGCTACCAGGTCTCCCCCTCCAGGGGACATGGTCAAATGTGAGGCACCAGAGTACGTGAGAAAGTCATATCCCGCTCTCCACTCAACTGTGGAGACTGTTCTGACCATTGGCTAGATCTGGGTAGGGGTTTAAAGTTTACTGCCTGTATTGTCCTTGGCTGGTGCCTTAGTTTGAGCGGGACCCCTGGGCCCAAATCTGCCTATCATAATGTTCTACTTGTAGGTTTCTAGGACCCTCTGGATCCTTCTACTTTGCCATTCTCCCATGCTTCTCTCATCTAGAGTCCCAATAGGATGTCCTCCCCTCTGTCCCAGTTTCCTGGTAAGTGAAGGCTTTTGTGGGACATGCCTCTTGGGCTAGTATGCAGATATAAGTGAGTATATACCATTTGAGTCTTTCTGCTTCTGGGTTAACTCACTCACGTGACACCACATGCTGGTGAGGATGTGGGGAGAGAGGAACACTCCCTCATTGCTGGTGGGAATGCAAACTCGTACAGCCACTTTGGAAATCTATCTGGTGCTATCTCAGAAGAATGGGAATAGGGCTTCCTCAAGACCCAGCTATTCCACTCCTTGGAATATACCCAGAAGATGCTCCAGCACACAACAAGAAAATTTGCTCAACCATGCTCATAGCAGCCTTTTTCATAATAGCCAGATCATGGAAACAGCCTAAATGTCCCTCAGTAGAAGAATGAATAAAGAAACTGTGGTACATATACACTATGGAATACTACTCAGCTATTAAAAACAAGGAATTCCCAAAATTTGTGGATAAATGGATTGAACTAGAAATTATCATAATGAGTGAGCTTGCTTTCTTCTCTAAGCTGTCTCATTCCTATTTTTCTTCTGTCTGTGCCTTTACCATTGTTTCCACTTTCATCTTCAGATCTTGAACTGTTTTAATTGATTTCCTTCATCTGATTGTTTGTATATTCCTGAGTTTCTTCCAGAGCCTCTTTATAGGCCTACAGAGCTTGAACTGTTTTATTAATTTCCTTCTTTTGATTGTTTGTGTTTTCCTGAACTTCTTCCACTGCTTCTCTATAGGCACCTGTTTAGCTGCATCTTCCTGCATTTGTTTATGTATTTTATTCGTTTCCTCCATTATCATCTTCATTACTAAGTATTTGAGGTAATTTTCTTGTGTTTTAATTGTTTTTGAATCATCAGGGTTGCTTTCTTCGGGATAGCTGAGGACTGGAGATGCCATATTGTTTTGGGTTTTGTTGTTTATGTTTTTGTACTGGCTTTAGTCATCTTGCTGTCTCTGATGTTGGGAGGTAGCTTCTAGTGTCCTTCACTGGTTGTTGAGAACAGATTGTTGATGAGTGATTATAGGCCTAAGATCTTTGCATTTGGGGATCAAGGAACTCTTCCCATTGGCAGGCAGGTGAACTTGTTTTGGCTCCTGGAGACTTTGCTCCACACCCTGGTCTCTCCACTGGATCATCTAAGTGCTCTGCAGCTTCAGAATCAGTTTAAGGTAGTGTATGCAGATATGGTTATCCTGTCTTTGGCTGGAGCTTTGGGTGCTAGGCTCAGATCACCCTAGAGTGTCTGAACCCCTGCTGGCTTCTAGTAGTTTTTTAGGTTGCTGCCTGTTCCAACCAGGCAGTGGGCTCTAGATTCCACCTGTCAGTGATAGAGCAGCTACTGCCTTCTGACTGTTGTTGGTTAGCTAGAATTCTGCCCTATCACCTCAGGCTTGCCCAGGCTCTTCCTAGAGCTTGGGAGGCCCTGCATTGCTGGTTAGTTTTTTGTCCTATTCCCTCTGGCCTGTCGAGCCTCTCCTGAGAGCGTGGGAGGCTCTGCTAGGCTATGGAGTCTGTCTCTGCTGGATCTGTTCTGGCCAGTTCTGGAAGGATGGTCTATGGGGGCTGGTATGTAGATTCCTGCCTGGTCTGTTCACACAATGTACCTGAGCCAGCTCCATCTTACTGTGTTGGGCTGGATGGATAGTTTTCTACCCTTTCCCCTCTGGCTTGCCGCTGTCTTCTGAGAGCATGAGAGGCCCTCCTAGGCTGTGGAACCTGGCTATGCTGGGTCTGTTCTGATGAATTATGCAAGGACAGTCCACAAGGGTGATAGCTACATTCCTTCACCACCCATTTAGACCATGCTGTCTTTGGAACTTCAGGAAGAGCTGTCATCCAGGAACTGGTACATAGAGCATATGAAAGAAACAGAGACAGCCCTACTCCCGCTGTTACAAGTCCCATAAAAACACCAATTTAACAACTACAGCATATTGGCAGAGGACCTAGTGAAGACACGTAATCCCTTTACCGTTGTTTTAACAGTAAAACTGAGAAGAATGCTTATCTTGTTTTGTTTTACAATTTTTAAAATGTAATTTTGAAATTGACATTATTTTAAAACTACTCAGGTAGCCAAACACATAATAATTCCTGGGGCCAAAAAGAGGGATGAATATGAGGCATTGATATATTACTATGTTTTGTTATCTTTAAAACACCTTTTAGTCTTAAATTTTAGTTTTTTATTGTATTTTGTTATATTTTGAAGAAATATTCTTTATGCAAGTCAAGGAGCTTAGGTTAAAGTTTCTCATAGGTAAAATTAGATGATAAATGACCATAAGAGCCTATTTAATAATGATAAATTAAACTATTAATGCTAAAGTCAATTGCTAGTTTCTTTCTCATTATAAAATATTTCTGAATTGAAACAATTATTATTTTGTGTGCTTGCTTTTTTGTACCTATTTCTGAGATATTTAATCTTAATTGTCAACTTGGGAAGATTTGGAATCACCAGGTAAATACATGTCAGGGTATGCACATGTGTTTCTAGAGAGGTTAAAAATGAAGGCTCACCATGAATGTGGTAGCATGATTACATGGTCTGGGGTACTAACCGGATTCAGTGCAAAACTGAGGACATCTACCTGAGCACCAACATCCATCATCTCTGGGCTTCCAGGTTGTGGCGACAACATGAACATCTATGTGCTTTCTGCTGCTATGATTTCCCTACCATGATTTACTACAAACTAAAACTGAACTGAAATAAACTCTCCTTAATTGTACTTGTTTCCTGCCCCCCCCCACTGTCCTCCACTGCTGTTTTGTCACATCAATAAACAAAATAATTAGTTCAATGTCCACACATTTTTTTGAAGTAAATTTTCAAAATCATGAAATACATGGACAATAGTAGCATAACTCTTATGGGATAAACAACAGTTCCCCAAAGCTGTACCAACAGAAGGGAAGTCATGGTTTGGTACTATAAACTTGTTCAAAAGCCCATGGCTAAGAAAGTCATAGGTCTGAGGGAACCTACTGTTCTTATTACTATGATTAGAATAAGTTGTGAACTTGACAAGACCAAGAGTAACCTACAAGACAGATGTACAGTTGAGAAATTGTCTAGATCAGATTGGACTGTGGTCATGAATTTGATATTTTTTTAAATTGTTAAATAATATAGGAGGCATAGGACCACTGTGCACAGATAATCCTGGGTAATATAAGAAAGGTAGCTTAAAAACATTAGAGGAAATAAGCCAGTAAGCTGAACTCCTGCATGAAATCTGCTTCAGTTTTGGTCCCTAGATTCTTGCCTTGTGTTTCTGGCTTGGCTTCTGTTGCAATGACCCTGCTGCTTGAGGCTGCAGTCTTTCCAGTCTGGATAGCCATTCAGAGCTCAGCCTTTGGTGAATAATTCACTCTCCCCAGCAGTTGCTCTAACTCTCTGCATGACTCCATCTGCAGAGTGTCTTTAGACATAGATGCCCCTAACCACATTTGATAGATGGCCCTTGACACAGTTCCCTGATAGCTCTCCATTCCCTGTTCCTATGGAATAATGAGGTACTGTGTTCCCATCAAATGACAGGCATGTGCTGCCAAATGTAAAATAAGCATCATAAAAGTGCCTGGATTCAACCAATTATGAACATCTATCCTGGAAGTCCCTGCCCACTCCCCTGGGCCTATGTAGACGTTATTCTCCCAAATTAAGTTGAACAATCACCGGAAGTGTTTCCCGCAGTGTTTGATCTCTAGCGTGCATACAGCCATCCAGGCCCTGTGTCTCATCTTCTGCTCTTCTTGCCTCAGTGGGCTGGTGGATTTCAGCCCCCCAGGGAGGAAAAGAGCCACAGACTTCACTGAGTGATGGATTATGACCTGGCAGTGTAAGATGAAACGAACTCTTTCCTCCACAAGTTACTTTTGAGCATGGTATTTATCACACCAATAGACACCAGACTAAGGCCGAGACCTTAACACTGTATATTAAAGGAATGTCAACCCCTTTGGTAGTTTGTATTTAATATAGAATGTTGTTTAACACGTCCAAATTTCATTTCATATTTTCAATAATATAGCAAAGTTTTATGCTGAGTTTATTATATACCATACATTTCACAGTCAGAAACATCCTTATTATCTCCCTCTCAAAGCTCAAAGAACATGTGGAAGAAGAGGTGGAAAGACATATGAGCCATGAATTAAAGGAGAGTGCCATGAAATGCTGTCTTCTGGACATGTAGCCTGGCTATTGCATTGATGGACTTATATACAAATCTATCCAGTAAGAATTCTGGAACAAAATTCTAGAGGAGCTCATGGAAGCTCCGTTTCTGACTGAATAACCAGTTGCTGTTGATGTGGACTGGAAGGAGGAGAGTTTTTTCTTGTGTCTATAATTTCTAGTAGGTTGCCCATGTCCCACTAGATGACCACAAACAGAGCCCTCACTAACTGAATGCAGTGGTGTACTTAAAAAGAAATAAGATGACTTAAAGATGCTGGTCCTGATGGGAGTATTTGGAGAGATGGAGGGAGAAGTAAAGATAGGCATAATCACGATATATTGTATTCATAAAATTCTCAAGAAATAATTTTAAAATAAAAATGAAAGACATATAAAAGCTTTAGTTTCTTGCAATTTCTTACTGCAGTATAGGTTAAACTTTAAAACCTCTTTTTAAATAATAAGCACTAAAATATGTTAATGTTTAGATCAGATAGGCAAATAATTATCTGAGATAGAAAATACATCTAGCTCTTTGTGCAAGTTACAGAATCTCTCTTTAGGAAAAATGAAAACTGTGATTTTTATCAAATAGATAATACAAAAAGTACACAAAGGGAATTACTTTTTCTACATATCTTTTTAAAAAAGGAAAGCTGGTCTTATTTCCAAGGTCAAATAGTTCAGCAGTTGTAATTATCATAACTTAATTACGGCTGCTGAAATGCAATTAGATTGGAAATATTTTTTCTGCATGCTGGTATGTGATTTGCTGTCTAACATTACAGAACTTCAGAATATGTGCCCAGGGTATATTTAGTGAACCACTACTGGGCATACGGCAGAAACCTCCATGGTTCCAGATTGGAGGGCTTGTTGCGGTCTGATGTGAAGAAGAAATGTATTGAAGGAAAATCAGGCTGAGGACAGACACTGCCTTGTCATCTTTACTTGCACACTGAAGTGCACTGACCTATGAGGAACACTGACATGCATCTAAAATGCCATTTTAGATTTTAAAATTAAAACAAACTTCACTGATGGAAACTATCATTGAACCAAGAAAATTCATAACAATTGCCATGTGTTGTTCTACCGGCAAAATGTAAGACATTCCAGGGACCATAAGTGAGGAGAAAATAGTAATTCTGATTTGGAAACAAGTACTCTGTCTGGATAACTTTCAACTTGAGAGAAAGTGGAAGCCACGTTTACCCAGGTTTTCAGCTTTAATGACAAATTATAGGACACTGAAGAAAGGAACGTAAGCTGTAAGTTGGGAGTATAGCAAGAGATCCCAAGCTAGAACTATAGAAGGTGTCCACAGGACCAGCTTCAATGTAAGCACTGGACACCATGAGAAACATCATGTTTTCATTGCAGACAAGATTGTCTTATCTGAGTGTCTACTAGAAACATGGAGAAGACATACTGCAATTATTCAAAAGTGGCTGTCCTAGCATCCTGGAAAAATGCAAACAATAGTAAGTATAAAAACCATGTACTATGAAAATGATGTACTTATATCAATGTGTGAGGTCTCACTAAACAAAGAAGATATGATGGCAGACAACAAAAGCAACAGACCCAGATTATGACCTAAGGTTATTTCCAGTCCAGGTAAAGTGGGTAAGCTCGGCATGCTTAGATAAATATAGGAGAACTGAAAAAGTGAACGTGATAAAAGAGATTGTTTGCATGATTGAATAGATTTGAAACGAATTTCCAAGGGAACATATAGAAGTGACAAGTAGACAGGAATCAAAATTTAAAATGACAGGAAAGCTGAAAAATAAATTGGATTTTCTGAGGAGTAGAAGGTCTATCTGGAAAGTATAGATTAATAAATTACATGGAAAACATCACAGAAAGATAAAATGATTTAAAAAAAAAACTCTTTAAAAGATGGGCTAAAAGGCATGGAGTGGAGAGGATGGCACTCTCATATAATAACAGAGCACTAGAAAAGAAAAACCATTGGAATGATGAAAATTTAAAAGATTAAAGCTGATAATTTGATTTAAAAAAAACACTAAATGTAGGCTATGAAAAGAAAAACTAGGGCTGGAGAGATGGCTCAGAGGTTAAGAGCACTGTCTGCTCTTCCAGAGGTCCTGAGTTCAATTCCCCAGCAACCACATTCTGGTTCTCAACCATCTATAATGTGATCTGGTGCCTTCTTCTGGCCTGCAGGGGTACATGCAGATAGAGCACTGTATACATAATAATAAATGAATAAAACTTTTAAAAAATTCTTTAAAAAGTAAGAAAAGAAAAACTAAGATCGTAGCAACCAATCGGTAAATGTTGTGTGTGCTCACATCCCTCTCACTACAGGATAACAAAGATATTAGAATTACACTAAAATCATTAAGACAAAATAAATAAATGATTTGATAAATGAACAAATTAGCTTTCCCAAAAAAAACAACATTTAAAATTAATATTCATTGTCAAATAATAAACTTTTTATTATGGAGAAATAATATTTAAGAAAGATAGGAAAAATAGAAATAGACAGATAGAGACACAAAATAGACAAGCAACAAGATGTACCATTTAAGAGCATGACTCCCAGGTAAAGCTGAGTTACCATGGTTGTACAGGAGTGTGAAGGTAGAACCCCACCCACCTTATTCTGAGCCCCACCAGTAGTTAATACTCCTGTCATGTGGAACTGTGGATATGTATGTTCTGTGCTAAATGCTAATTAAATTTTTAGGCAACATTAATATTGCTAATTAGGCATAAGAAACCACCTTAAAGTGTCTGTGTGGATCTGATTCTATCACAAGTGTCCTTTTTGGATATTTATTCTTTTACCATTTTTTTTAGATTATTACACAAAGTAATGGGTTTCATAATGGAATTTTCTTACACACGTGCTATTCTCATTCATCCCTCTCCACCACCTTCCCTACTCATCTTCTTCCCTGTTGATGACCCCATTTCTTCTTCAATATTGCCCCTCCTTCTGCTATTATGTCACATACATTCCATTAATAAGAGTATTTGGAATGTGGAAGAGAGATGCAGAGCAATTAGCGTCTTGCTGAAAAAGTCCTAGAAAGATTTAAGGCTTTGGAGATCAAGGGCATAAGAGATGAGAAGGAAGCAACTCCAGAGCTAGAAAAACAAATTCTTCTCTCTGTTCAAGAAAAAAAGATAGAATCCTGAGAACTACATAGGCTAGTCAACTCTGACTCAGACACCAAACTCAAAGAACATAACATAGGCTCTGCATAGATTTAGCCAAACCTTGTACTAATTTTAACAGCATGATGCATAGAGCATAATGTGAGATCTGGTGTAGTAGAATATGCCACATTTTGCCTATGTTTAAGAAGTTCTGGAAAGTCTACTATTCTAATGGAGAAAGAGAAGAGGATGCATAAAATTTTTACTTTTATAGTTATATGAGACTATACAGTCACTTCAAATAAGTTTAAATATTTTATATATAAACATATGTACAAATATGCTTTAATAACTGGAGCAAATCTAATTTTGTAGTGTTATTAATATTCTATGAGTTTAAATGCCAATTTTTTTCATCATAAAACAATTCTTTTGAGGAACATTTTTAAAGTGTAAACCACAGCGCTGATAGTATTATCAGTGACTTGCTTACCAGAAAAATAATGTATACCACTTGTATTTTCAGGACTGTACTTTAAAGAAATGTGCGATAATTCAATGTGCAACCTGGGTTGAAACACACAGTTCATATTCAAAAATGTAAAATTTATTTAAGCTTCATAGGCCTCAGTATTTTTCTCTACAAATAGAAGTAATTACAGGGCTGTGGTTTGGAGATTGATGATCCCTAAATGTGCTGATCTAGATGGTTGGTTTCAGGCTTTTGAGAAGGGTAATGTCACAAGGGATCTGACTTTTTCAGTGGAGAAATCTGTCCAAGTGCTCAGAATTTATTGCATTATTGGGATGTGGAAGAAGAATAGAAGCAGGACCCACTTGACCAGCCATGAGTATCTCTTAATTCCTTCTTTTCTAACTTCACTTTTGACTGTTTTTCAGGGTGGAGGCATCTAACCAGGAAATGAAGCAACACAAGCCTTGATCAGGCATATTTAATAATTCTGTTGTCATATTGGAATGTATATGAAAGGAGGTGAAAATACCTATGTACTGTCTCATGCTTTATCAGTCACAAGTTCAGATGCAGGTGGTTCTGCTCAGAAAATATTTTGAGGTTGTCCCACTAGATCTTTATCATAATTGTATATTTTTTTATTATTTGAGAGAGTCTGGAGATCTAAATTATTTAAATTAAACTGATTTTGACTTAATGGCAAGTGATTGGGTAGAAATGTGTCAATACTTTGAAGATAATGTCATTATCTATGTTTATTTTTCCAACATTTTAGAGTGTATCTGATTAATTTACACAGCTTGTTTTCAAAGGTGTGCAACTTCTTTAAAGATCAAGTAAAACTCTTTCCTATGCAAAGAGGAAAATTGCAGTTTGTCTTCAGAGAGAATATGGGCACATGAGATACTGAACTTCTAGATTCAATATCAATCTAGGGAATAAAAGATGTCCATATAAATTTAATTCTAACTGACACGGCTATAAATTAGTTTTTAAGCCTTTTAAACTGTGTAAGTTGAAATAACTAAGCTTTCCCCTGAGAAAGGAAAAAAAAACGAACAATAATTTGATTTTTAGCCTCTCTGCAGTATTTCATTGTGTCATCAATGCTATTGCTTTTTCAGGGTAGTGTTGTTCTGTATAGCTTCATTATTGTGTGTTCAAAACACTCTAGCTGAAAAGCAATACCTCGGTTTTTTGTTTTTGTTTTTGTTTTTTTTTTAAATAAGATGTCAGAGGGTCCTGGAAAGAAATATCAAATTGAAATTTGGCCATCTCACTCTCCTTTACTCAATGATTCTGCAAGAAGAAAACAAATTTCAATGAGATGAAGGCAAAATGAGCAACCAAGCAGCATTGACAGTTTGAGCCTGATATCATCGGTTTCCTCCTTATGACAAGCATATGAGTAGCTTTGTGTCTTGGGCCTCCTCACACCAATAAGTATGGAATATATCACATGAACACAGTTGTTAATAATAGTAATAAAAGAATAATAGTGAACACATAACTGAATATGGCAGACAATCTTTTAAAATATTATTCCTGGGGCTGAGAGGTGGCTCAGCAGTTAAGATCACTTGTTTACTTTGCAGAGGTCCTAGTATAGGCTTCCAGCATCACCATGGCAACCCACAACTGTATGCTATTCCAGTTAAAAGAACACCCTCTTCTATCCTCCTTTCACACCAGACATACATAGAACATACACACACATGTAGGTAAACACGTATTCATAAATTACATATATGTTTATATTGTATGTATATTATTTTCATCTGTCGCTAAGAAAATTACTCTTAATACATGTATTTTGTTGCTGGTGGGGAGAGGCAAGACAGAATCATTAAGTAAACTGGAGTTCTACAGATCCTACATTTTGTGATAAGGAAGGTAAGAAGAAATAGGAAAGCAAAGTGTGTACTATTTTACGTAGTGTGGTACTCAAGGAAGTTTCTGCTAGTGACAAGTATTGAAACACAAATGTGAAGAGAATACAAAAGCATCTGAAACAGAAGAAACCTGCTCATTGCTTCAAGGAGCAAAATGGCAAGATTGAAATACAAGGGGTAGAGGGTAAAAATGACAAAAATCAGAGCATGTGAGTGTTAAGAGTATCCGAAATGACAAGTATGTCAATTAACCTAGGAGGATAACCGAACACAAACGAAAAAGCTTCAACGAAACTGTCTTGGATGATGATGTGAACAGGGCAAAAAAACAACAGAGATGTGTAAGAAGAAAGCATGGTTTAAAGGTGGGAGACTGTGAGGACACTAGAGCGATGGCTGAGGGGTTAAAAGTTCTTGTTGCTCTTGTAAAAGACCTGGAGTCAGTTCTCAGCTCTCACACGGGGCAGTTTAAAACTGCCTATAATGAAAATTCTGGAGGACTTGTTCCTGCTCCCAGAGAGGTAGAAACCGGCACACCACTACCTGCAGCTTTCCATTCACACCTACAGGGTCCTAAAGAACTGGGGCATGGAGAGAAAGCCCTGGGGAGGCTCCACTACCCTCCTGCAATTAACACCTCAGAAGAGGAGCTGTGTCGTCTGGGGATGGGTTAAAAATGGGGACATTTCACAG
Source organism: Acomys russatus (assembly GCF_903995435.1). Taxonomy (NCBI): domain Eukaryota; kingdom Metazoa; phylum Chordata; class Mammalia; order Rodentia; family Muridae; genus Acomys; species Acomys russatus. The sequence goes on from NC_067150.1 coordinate 13,154,604, forward strand.
TGGAGACAAGAGGAAGCAGGTAGGAGAGCAATGAGAGAACCTGCCAGAGAACAAACCTTCCAGGGAACAGACTTTGAGGCGCAGAGGTCACACAGATGAGAGATGCAAAATGGAATGGAGGAGGAAACGATGTCTAGAAAAGCAAGCCAAGGTTCTGTGACCAGAAGAAATGTGCATTCCATAAATGAGAACACTGATCTATTCCTGGCAGGGATTAGCCCCTGGAAAACCCACTTGTCTGGCTGCATTTTTGAGGAGCCTGTGAGGTTGCTATCAGCATCCAGGACATCAAGCCCTTCCTTTAGCTCCTCATAATACATCATGACCATATTACATACATTGGCACTGGGTGGAGAAAGAAGAATACAGAGAAGGGTAGTGAGTCACGGATGGCCTCTGCAGGCACCAGGCATGCCTGTGGTGCATATGAATATACTCAGGGATGCATACACACACCTAAAAGACAATAAATAAATACATAAACAATAAATAAATACATGAGTGACAGAAGGAAGAAAAGGAAGGAAAATTAAAGTAAGAAATGGTGTTAATTTCATAAGAAATGACAAGAGTGGAGATGACAGAGCTAGAGGCGCATGCTCTCTCTGGCTATAAAGACTTTATGAATGAAATACGTCAAAAGGAGAGAGAAAGAAACAGACACAGAGAGACAGAAAGGCAGAGAGAGAATTTTTTAGCCCAAATAAATGTGGCCTTATTGTGATGCTGATTAATCAACAGGGAAGAAAGTTCAAAAACCTGTCTCAGAAACACTCAGATAAATGTATATACAACTGAAAAATGTTAAGTGGGAGCCCTAATGAGTCTGGAGTTTCACATTATGAAATTATCAACATATAGATACTATATAATGATTCTACAAGATAATAGCACCTAGAAAGTAAATAATAACAGTAAAATGATAAGTTGTTATGGCTGATCTTTTGTTTAAATACAATGAACTGCAAGAGATCATTAGTTTAAGAGTTTAGGATCAAGACAGTCTGGTAGAAGAATGCGTAATTGGTATATTAAAATGTGGCTACAAAGTACTTTCTCTCATTCCCAAAAGAATGGCTGAGCCACTCCAACACCTTTGATGAAGAGAGTAATGGTAGCACTGTTACAAAGAGGATTTTCCTCCTCATTGAAGATGAGAATGGTGCAAAATATCACATTATAAATCTTTGTGGGAGAGTGGGACCTTAATGAGAGTCCTTGTTTCTGTTCAAATAGGATAATCATGATACAAAGATACAGGTTAGAAAACCTCCTGTTCTCATGGAATGGACATTCTCCATAGTTATGTGGAGAGCGGGGACTGACTCTTACATGAACTCTGGTGTCCCATATTTCACCACCTCCCCTCGGTGGGGAGGCCTGGTGGCACTCAAAGAAAGAATAAGCAGGCTACCAAGATGAGACTTGATAGCCTATGACCATATAGTGGGGGAGGAGGTCCCCTTCGGTTCTTGATGTAGGGGAGGGGAATAGGGTAAAAGCGGGAGGGAGGGGAGGGACAGGAGCACACAAGTGATGGGAAAGCAATTGAGTTGTAGTCTGTATAAATTAAATAAATAAAAAGAAAGAAAGAAAGAAAACCTCCTGTTCTCAAGATTTCCATAGTGCTGAATTCTAGGAAAAGAGTGTACCTCCCTATAAACTAGAAAATGCATGTCTGGACCCATATTAATTTAGAATATAATGTTATAGTAATATTGAAATATGATAAAAAAAATAGGCTACAAAACTTATGTCAGTATTTTCACTTAACTGTGAGAATTTCTGATTTCTATCTTTCAGAGAATTTATGTCAGTGGTGAGCTGTTCATCATCACTGGAAGCAGTTAAGGCTGCTCTTGGGACCCTGAGAACTCTTCATTTTTATTCTAAGGAAGAGCCTGTTCCTCCCTTGCTCTGGCTGGTTGATAAAAAATGTGATTGTTTCCTCTTGTTCCAGTTCATTTCTTGATTCTATCATCATGGTATCACAAGTCCCAGTTCTTCATCAGAACCTAGGTAATTCTCCTTAGCCTCCAGAAACAAAAGCTAAATGAACACATTTTATTAAAAACTATCCAATCTCATGGAACTAGAAAAAATCATTCTGAGGTAAACCAGATCCCCCCAAAAGACAAATATGGTATGTACTTGTTTATATGTAATAAGTAATGATAACAAATCTACACTTCATACAACCATAGACATTAGTTGTGGAGCAGGGGACTGGAAGGGTAGGTACAGAGAGATCTCTGTAAACAAATAAGGGAAGGAGAATAGAATCTTATACATGGGGGCAGGGCACTAGAACAGAAGGATCAAATGGGAAGGGAGAGGAAAGAGGTGGGTAAGAGAGAAAATACAGGGAAAGACAACTAAAATTAATGGCCTCTTGAAAGGTCATACTGAATCCTGATACAATAGAAGTTTCCTAAAATATATTAAGATATGAAAACTTTTTAAATGAGTCACCAAATTATGGGGAAAACAGAACCCTAACTGGACATTGTTTTTGTCACCAAATGGAGCTTCCAATACTGGGAATGGGCAGTTGTAATTCAGTTGTTAGCTAAAGTGGTCTCATGGGAAGACCCAAACACCCAAACTGTTGTCAAAACTATACATGTCTTTCTACAAACTGAAATCAAGGTTCTGTTGCTGAAGACAATGCCCATAAAGCTCATGGACACTAGATAAGTTAAGCTTATGCCTATATAGAGCCTTCATCCTCACACACTAGTGTTTTTGGTACAGAAATGTTCTCTGCATGCTACCAAATGAGAAATATAAACACAACACTTTAATCTACATACTAGTGCAATGATGGGACAGTTCTTTTGGGAGTAACCAACAAATATCTTATTTGACTTAGTGCATACTCCCAGAGATGAAACCCATACCAAGCATTGTCTTGGTGACCAAGAATGAGAGACTAGATATTCCAGGAACCTAGAGTAACACCCAAATTCCTGTCCTTGAAAACGGTAATGAAATGACTCCTAATGACATACTCAGAAATCGGTGCCTTACCAAGCCATCATCCTCTCATCCTACACCAGATGAGAACGAAAGCAGAGACCCATACCTAGACAGTATGCAGAGAGTGAGAAACATTGGGACAATTAAGCCTAAAAGTGATGTCTCCATCACTTTCCCACCCCTCAGGGAACACTTCAAAAGAGGATGTGGAAAGAGTGTAATAGCCAGAGGGGATAAAGGACTCTCAGAAAGTAGCACTTTGTAAATCAACGGATTGCTGATTGATCCATGTATAATATCACAGAAAATGAGGCAACATGCATGGGGCATGCACAGGTCTGCACCAGATGTAGTCCTAGAGCTGAAAGAAAGGACACATGGCCCCATCCTTGACCTGGAAGCTATCTCTAATTGACAACCACTTAAGAGTGAAAATAAAAGTTCTTCTTGTAGGTTCCCAGGACCCTATGGGTGTACTATTTCCCCTTTCTTCCATGCTACTCTTGCCTAAAGTCTCAATCGGATGTCCTCTCCTCTGACCCACTTTCTTGGTAAGTAAAGATTTTCATTGGTACGTATCCCTTGGACTAGTGTTTTGATATAAGTGAGTATATACTGTTTGTCTCTTTTTGCTTCTGGGTGAAACCTACAAGAAGAACTTTATGACAGGCAGATCTGGATCCTGGGGTCCTCCTCAAACTAAGGCACCAGCCAAGGAGAATATAGGCAGTAAGCTTCGAACCCCTACCAGGACCTAGCCGATGAACAGGACATTCTCCACTATTGAGTGGAGAGTGAGATCTGACTCTCACACGAACTCTGGTGTCCCTTTTCTGACCATGTCCCCCGGATGGGGAGACCTGGTGGCACTCAGAGGAAGGATAGCTAGTTACCAAGAAGAGACTTGATATTCTAAGAGCATATATAGGGGAAGGAGGTCTCCCTCAGTCACAGACACAGGGGAGGGGAGAAGGAGAGAAATGGGAGGGAGGGAAGAATGGGAGGAAATAGGGGAAGGGCTAACAATCTAGATGTAATATGAATAAATTAATAAAATTAAAGAATGAAAAAAAAGAGTGAAAATTAAGTCTTTTCCAAGGAAGTCTATTGGGAAAAGAAACTATTTGTTAGTGTAAGCTGAGGCTGCATGCCCAGCAGTAGATGCCCAACAGAAAATGAACTCAGAGTCATCTTTGGAGACTACTTGTCATGTCATAATGTTATCTCCTGTATGTTTTTTTTTTTTTTTTCATAAATATTATGGCCTCCATCTTAGTGGTTTTATGGAATTCCTGAGTGTGTAAAAATGTTAGGACTCTACATCTATATCTTCCTTTTGCCTTTTCTTGACCTCTTTTTCTTCTGGTTGTTTTGTCTTATTCAGATGTGTTAGTTTTTGTTTTATTTTACATTTTATTTACATTATTATTATCCCTTAGATGCCTATTTCTTTTCTAACAAGACACAAAAAGGGTACAGATCCAGATGAGGAGGGAGGTAGGGAAAAATGGGGAGAATGAAAGGAGAAGAAAACTTAATCTGGATACATAATGTGAGAAAAAAAAATCACTTTTCAAACAGTGGGGAAAGGCTTATACTATTCAGCAAAAATTTCAACCTCAGATGTTCATTGTAGTAGCAGAAAACAGATGAGAAGTCTTTCTTTAACATCTTTTGTATATGCGATTGTCATTATAGATAAACTATACTAAAGAAAAAATGGCAGTGTCTGACTAAACTGGTATGCATAGTGCTCTGGTACCATGTCCCACTTTAAAAGTCATTTTCAGGGATCCAAGATGGCGGCGAGCAGTGTGGACCGTGTTTGGAGGCTACATTGAACAATTCAGGGAATTGCACAGATTTCTGAGCCAAGAACACCAAGGTCCCCACACCATGGCAGCGGGAGTGCTCCATGGTTCAGAGGGACCAGGGTCCAGAGGACCTGCATGCCCCTGCACATGGGAGGAGGGCGTATTTTCTCGGATCTGAGCAGCAGCAGCAGAGGCAGCAGCAACAGCGGGGGCACCAGCATCAGCAGTGGCAGTGGCTGAGGTTTGCAGCTCTGAGCCTTCCGGAGAAGGTGATTAGTGTGGTGGCCAGTGGGAGTTGATGCAGGAGAGGGGACTTTGGATGGGATTTGGGTCTCGTGGTGCCTTGTGACCCAAACTGGACTTGGCGGACAGTTCAGCCCCAGAGTCCTGGGTTCAGCTCAGTGCGTAGTGCCATGGAGACACTGTCTCAGTGCAGCAAGCAATTCTGCCCTAGGCACTAGCTCAACTCAGCCACAGCTCCCCTGCTGTGACACAGGATGGGTGGAGCACTCAGCTCCACCAGAGGCACTAGCTCACATCAATGAGCAGTTCTGCCCCAGATACTAGCACAGCTCTGCGGGCAGTTCTGGGGCGCTAACACAGGCTGAGGTCAGCACGCAGATTCAGCCCAGAGGCCCTAGCTGGACGTGCCAGGCAGATTGGGCCCAGAGATTCTAGTTGAGCTGTATGCACAGGCTTGGCGGCTCCAAGACTCTGGCTGGACTATCCATGCAGTATAGGCCCGGAGTCCCAGGCTGAAATCAGCGTGCAGTGTGAGTCCAGAGTCCCTGGCTGAGCTCGGTGCAGAATTCTGCCCTGGAGACTCAGGTGGAGCTCCACATGCAGTTTGGGGCCTGAGTCCCTAACTGTGCTTGGCAGACAGATAAGGCCCAGAGTCTCTAGCGGAGCTTTTGGGACAGTCCCGGCTCTAAGGCCCTGGTTGGACAGAGTGTGCAGTTGGAATCCAAAATTCCTGGCTGAGCTTGACGGACAGTTCAGGCCCTGAGTCTATAAATGACCACAGCACACACTTTGGGCCAAAAGCCCCTAGCTGCATTTGGTGTGCAGTCCCAGCCCCCAAAATTCTGGCTGGACCCTGTGTGCATTTTGTGCCCAGAATCCCTAGCTAAGCTCGGGACACAGTTCAGGCCGTGAGAATCTAGTTGAGCTCGGCGTGTGCTTCGGGCCCAGTGTCCCTGGCTGGATTTGGCAGGGAACCCAGAAGGCTGTGGATACCTTGGCCTGACCCAACGCTCATTGAGAGACCCAGAACGATTGCAGGACCCACAGCACAGGGGAGCTGAGAATCACTGGCTGTGAGAGATCAAAACGACAGGACTAACTTCCTGCCATACACACCAGTGAAGTATCAGAGCTTCCAGACCCAACAAAAACAAAGGCACCAAGATGTCTAAAGGACAGTGTAAAAGCATACGCAAAAAAACCCCAAAACAACATGGCATCTCCAGTTTCCAGCTATCCCAAAGAAAACAACCCAGAGAACTCAAGTACAATGGAAATACAAGAAAATGACCTCAAATCCTTAGTAATGAGGATATTAATGGAGGAAACAAATAAAATTTGTAATCAAATGCAGGAGGACGGGGTCAAACAGATGAGAGACATAAAAGAAGCACATAGAGTGGAACTGGAAAATTTTCAGGAAAATACAAACAACCAGATGAAAGAAATCAAAAAATCAGCTCAAGATCTGAAGATGAAAATGGATTCAATGATAAACACACAGACAGAAGAAAAACGAGAACGTGAGACCTCAGAGAAGAAGGTGAGCAACACAGAGGTGAGCTTTTCTAACAGAATCCAAGAGATGAAAGAACGAATCTCAGGTCTAGAAGATACAATCACAGGTCTTGAAGCAACCATTAAGGAAAATGCGAAATTTGTAAAACTCCTGACACAAAACATCCAAGAAATTAAAGACACCATGAAAAGAAGAAATCTGAGGATAATAGGCATTGAAGAAAGAGAATATATCAGTCTCCAAGGCCCAGAAACTATTCTCAATAAAATCATAGAAGAAAATTTCCCCAATCTAAAGAAAGAGATGCCTACACACATACAAGAGGCCTACAGAACACCAAATAGAATAGACCAGAAAAGTCAAACTGTCTGTAACATAATAATCAAAACATAAAACATGCAGAACAAAGAAAAAATATTAAAAGCTGCAAGGGAAAAGGGCCAAATAACATTTAATGGCAAACCCATCAGAATTACACCCGACTTCTCAGCAGAGACCATAAAATCCAGAGGGGCCTAAGCAGAGATCCTGCAAACCCTAAGAGACCACAGATGCCAGGCCAGAGTACTTTACCCAGCAAAACTATCAATAACCATTGATGGAGAAAACAAAATATTCCATGACAAAAACAAATTCAAACAGTACCTATCCACAAATCCAGCTTTACAGAAGGTACTAGAAGGAAAACTCCATCCCAAAGGGTCAAGCTACAACCAAAACTACTCAGGAAATAGATAACTATCCCATGGCAAAAACACAACTACACAAACGCTCGAATGGAGCCAACATCAAAATTAAAACTCTTAACAGTCACTGGTCATTAATATCTCTCAACATCAATGGCCTCAATTCTCAAATAAAAAGACACAGACTAACTGAATGGGTGCATGAACAAGATCCAACATTCTTCTGCATTCCAGAAACACATCTCACCCATAAGGATAGATATTACCTCGGGGTAAAAGGTTGGAAAAAATTATTCTAAGCAAATGGTTACAAGAAGCAAGCAGGCATAGCCATTTTAGTATCGAACAAATAGATTTTCAACCAAAATTAATCAAAAGGAATGAGGAAGGACACTTCATACTCATAAAAGGTTAAGTCAACCAAGATGACATCACAATTCTGAACATCTATGCTCCCAATACAAGGGCACCCACATTTGTAAAAGATCTGCTAAAAAAAAAACCTTAAACCACACATCGATCCCCACACAATAACAGTGGGAGACTTCAACACCCCACTCTCACTGAAGGATAAGTCATTGAAACAGAAACTAAGCTGAGAAATAATATCATTAACCAATGCCATAGGTAAAATGGATCTAACAGATATCTATAGAACCTTTCACCCAAACAAGAAAGACTATACCTTCTTCTCTGCACCCCATGAAACCTTCTCCAAAATTGATAACATCTCAGGTCACAAAGCAAGCCTCAACAGATACAAGAGGATTGAAATAATACCTTGTATCATATCAGATCACCATGCTCTTAGGCTGCAATTCAACAACAGAAGTAACAAAAAGCCTACACGTACATGGAAACTAAATGACTCTCTGCTAAATGACACCTGGGTCAGGGAAGAAATAAAGAAAGAAATCAAGAAGTTTCTGAAAGTCAATGAAAATGAAGGAACAACGTACCCAAATTTGTGGGATACATTGAAAGCAGTGCTAAGAGGAAAATTCATAGCACTAAGTGCCATTAAAAAGAAATTGGAAACATCGTACATAAGCATCTTAACGACACAACTGGAAGCCCTAGAAAAAAAAGAAGCAGAAACACCCAAAAGGAGTAGACATCTGGAAATAATCAAACTCAGGGCTGAAATTAACAAATTAGAAACTAAGAAAACAGTCCAAAGAATCAGCAAAACAAAGAGCTGTTTCTTTAGGAAATTAACAAGATAGACAGACCATTAGCCAAACTAACTAAAAGGCAGAGAGACAGTATTGAAATCAAGAAAATCAGAAATGAAAAGGGAGACATAACAACAGACACTGAAGAAATACAAAGAATCATAAGATGCTACTTTGAAGGCATATATGCCACAAAATTTGAAAATCTAAGAAAAGTGGACCATTTCCTTGATCTATTTCATTTGCCGACGTTGAGTGGAGAACAGATAAACAAGCTAAATAGTCCCATTTCTCCTACAGAAATAGAAGCAATCATTGATATTCTCCCAACCAAAAAAAAGGCCAGGACCACATGTTTTCAGTGCAGAATTCTACCAGACCTTCAAGGGTGAGATAATACCGATACTCTTCAAGCTACTCCAAACGATAGAAATGGATGGAAAATTACAAAATTAATTCTACGAGGCCATAGTCTCATTGATACCTAAACTTCACAAAGACTCAACAAAGAAAGAGAATTTCAGACCAATTTCTCTTATGAACATCGATGCAAAAGTACTAAATAAAATACTTGCAAAACGAATACAAAAACACATCAAAGATATCATTCATCATGACCAAGTAGGCTTCATTCCAGGCATGCAGGAATGGTTTAATATATGGAAATTCATCAATGTAATCCACCATATAAACAAACTGAAAATAAAAAAACCACATGATCATCTCTTTAGATGCAGAGAAAGCATTTGATAAAATCCAACACCCATTCATGTTTAAAATTTTGGAGAGATCGGGGATACAAGGCACTTTTCTCAACATAATAAAGGCTATATACAGCAAGCCAATAGCCAAAATCAAAGTAAATGGTGAGATACTCAAGGAAATTCCTCTAAAATCAGGAACAAGGCAAGGCTGCCCACTCTCTCCATATCTCTTCAATAGAGTACTCGAAGTTCTAGCCAGAGCAGCAAGAAAACAAAAGGAGATCAAGGGTATCCAAATGGGAAAGGAGGAAGTCAAATTATGCCTGTTTGCAAATGATATGATAGTATATATAAGTGACCCTCAAAATTTCACCAGAGAACTCCTACAGCTGATAAATACCTTCAGCAAATTAGCTGCATACAAAATTAACTCAAAAAAGTCGGTAGCCTTCCTATACGCAAATGACAAGCTTGCAGAGGAAGAAATTAGGAAAGCCACACCCTTCACATTAGCCACAAGCAATATAAAATATCTAGGAGTCACTCTAAGCAAGTGAAGGACTTGTTTGAAAAAAATTTCAAAACTCTGAAGAAAGAGATTGAAGATGAGCTGAGAAGATGGAATGATCTTCCTTGCTCATGGATCGGGAGAATTAACATAGTAAAAATGGCCATCCTACCAAAAGCAACCTACAGATTCAATGCAATCCCTATCAAAATAATTACAGAATTTTCTAAAGACATTGGAAGTTCAATTCTGAACTTCATATGGAAAAACAAAAACCCAGAATAGCTAAACCAATCTTGTACAATAAAAGGTGCTCCGGAGGAATCTCCATACCTGGACTATAAAGCAATAGTAATTAAAACAGCTTGATACTGGCACAGCAACAGGCTGTTTGAGCAGTGGAATCTTATCGAAGACCCAGATATGAATCCACACACATATGGTCACTTGATTTTTGACAAAGAAGCCAAATCCATTCAATGGAAAAAGGATAGCATCTTCAACAAATGGTGCTGGTCTAACTGGAGGTCTATGTGTAAAAAAATGCAACTGGACCCATATTTGTCACCTTGCACAAAACTCAAATCCAAGTGGATTAAAGACCTCTACATAAAACCAGAGACACTAAGTCACTTAGAAGAAAAAGTGGGGAAGAGCCTCGAACATATTGGCACAGGAGACCACTTCCTGAACAGAACACCAACAGCCCAGGCCTTAATGTCAACCATTAATAAGTGGGACCTCATGAGGCTGAGAAGCTTCTGTAGGGCAGGAGACACTGTCAAGAGAACTAAGTGACAGCCTACAGACTGGGAAAAGATCTTCACCAACCCCACATCTGACAAAAGTCTAATATTCAAAATATATAAAGAACACAAGAAGCTAAACACCACCAAACTAAATAACCCAATTGAGAAATGGGGCTTGGAACTAAACAGAGAATTCTCAACAGAGGAATATCAAATGGCTGAGAAACACTTAAGGAAATGCTCAACCTCCTTAGTCATCAGGGAAATGCAAATCAAAACAACTCTGAGATTCTATCTTACTCCCATCAGAATAGCTAAGATCAAAAACACAAGTGACACCACGTGCTGGCGAGGATGTGGGGAAAGAGGAACACTCCTTCATTGTTGGTGGGAATGCAAACTAGTATAGCCACTTTGGAAATCTATCTGGTGCTATCTCAGAAAAATGAGAATAGGGCTTCCTCAAGACCCAGCTATTCCACTCCTTGGAATATACCCAGAAGATGCCCTAGCACACAACAAGAAAATTTGCTCAACCATGTTCATAGCAGCCTTATTCATAATAGCCAGATCATGGAAACAGCCTAAGTGTCCCTCAGTAGAAGAATGGATAATGAAACTGTGGAATACTACTCAGCTATGAAAAACAGGGAATTCCCGAAATTTGTGGATAAATGGATTGAGCTAGAAATTATCATAATGAGTGAGTTAACCCAGAAGCAGAAAGAATCAAATGGTATATACTCACTTATATCTGCATACTAGCCCAAGGGGCATGTCCCATGAAAGCTTTCACTTACCAGGAAACTGGGACAGAGGGGAGGACATCCTATTGGGACTCTAGATGAGAGAAGCATGGGAGAATGGCAAAGTAGAAGGATCCAGAGGGTCCTAGAAACCTACAAGTAGAACATTATGATAGGCAGATTTGGGCCCAGGGGTCCCGCTCAAACTAAGGCACCAGCCAAGGACAATACAGGCAGTAAACTTTAAACCCCTACCCAGATCTAGCCAATGGTCAGAACATTCTCCACACTTGAGTGGAGAGTGGGATATGACTTTCTCACGTACTCTGGTGCCTCACATTTGACCATGTCCCCTGGAGGGGGAGACCTGGTGGCACTCAGAGGAAGGACTTGATACCCTATGAGCATATACAGGAGGAGGTAATCCCCCTCAGGAACAGTCATAGGGGAGAGGAATAATGGGAAAATGGGAGGAAGGGAAGAATGGGAGGACACAAGGGATGGGATAACCATTGAGATGTAACAAGAATAAATTAACAATAAAAATTTTTTTAAAAAAGGAAAAAAAAGTCATTTTCAATCATCATTGTTTGAACAAAATGCAGACCCAGTGAAATGACTTTACCTGTTTTAGACATCAAAACAACAGCACAGCTTGGGTAAAATTTTCGCTCAGGAATTCCATAAACACATTAAGCTGGAAGCCAAAATTCTGTTACTGGTAGTAATTTAGTCAACACATCCAGAGATCTATACTTTTTTTAAATCTCGATTTCTTCAATTTTAAATTGTTCTGTTTTTGGAAACCTTCACTTTCACATCTGTATTTTTCTATAAAGTATATTTTGATCATGTTTTTCTTCTTTCAGATCCTCCCCAGTTGCTTACCCATTCAACTTTATAGTCTCCTCTTTTCTTTCAAAAGACAACCAGAAATCAAAACTAACAAACAAACCAAAAAAATGGGACAAAAATTGCTCCCAAAATGAAAAGAAAAATCCAATAAAAATTTCTTCCAAGAAAAACAAAAATAAAAGAATATGGAGTTTATATTGTGTTAGCCAGCCATTTCTGTGCATTACTCTCCTATTCAACAGTGGCATAAATGTTATAGAAATAACCAATCATTTCTTGATTGAATTCATACTTGGCACTGCTAAAGTAGATAAGAATCTGAGTAGATGGATTATAGGCCTAAGGAAAAACCAACTATTTTTATTCTATTTAAGGAACATAGGAATAAAATGGCTCCTCATGACCAGTTGCTATGTCCATAGGTCAATGCATAACTAAAGCCCATCAGAGAAGCTGTTCCTTGCTGTAGATGGGACTCAACAGAGAGACCAACAACTAGAGAATGTTCAGAGAGCAAGAGGCTTTGGAGTACTCAGTTATAAAGGGGATTTATTTATCAAACCCTTGTCTTCAAGGCTTAGTGACCTATATAGAAGATGAGACAGAAAGATTGTAAGAGCCAGAGGTGGTGGATACCATCAAGAAAATAGTGTCTTCCAGACACAACAGGAATAATGCACACAGGAACTTATGAAGACTGTGGCTGCACATCATTGAGAGCTTAATAAAGTTCCAGAAAATTTTAGTCAGTGTCTCTCACCCCTAACCAACAAGCTATTTGCAGTCAATACCTGCTGTCAAAAAGAAAACCAATTCTCTCCAATGTAGTATCAGTGGGTATAAAAAAAAAAAAAACACACTTTACTTTCATTTCTAACACTTGCAGAGAAAGGTGTAAACCCCTGGATATGTCTAGAATTTCTGCATAAACGTAGTGGTGACTCTATCAAGTGGCTCCTTTGCTTAGTGACAAAGCTAACCACATAAAAATCTATAGATCTTTTGTTTACAGAGCACCTTCAATATCGTTCTCTTTGTTCAGGCAATACCACTAGTGAAGGGGAAAGTAGTCACAAATTAGGATCCTTTAAAAGGAGATTTCAAGAAGAGGGAGATTTCACAATGAAGTTAGAAGCCAAGTCTAAAATGGAGCAAGCTGGCATTCAACAATAACGGTTTCCTGTTGTTCTGTTACTGATTGTTTGACTGTAAGGTCGGGAGAGCTCAATAATTTAACATGATGTTATATATAAATATAATGATGTGTTCTACGAAAATAAATAAAATTTAAGCATGTTATAAGAATGATGAATTTGCTTACCTGGGGCATAGCAAAGCATCAGGCAAATTACATTCTCAAACACAAGTGTTTCTGACTCTTAATATTGACATCATTTACAGTAGCTGAAAACTTGAACAGTAAGAAATATACCTACTCATTTACTTTCTACATAATCTATTACTTAATAAAACCAATATACTTCTTAATTTGATGTATGTTATCTTACATCTTGCTGAATCAAGAGTTTTCACATCATCCTTGAAAACTTTTACCTCAGACAATGCATCTCAGGTGCACAGCTGTATCCTTATATTGAGATTTCTGCTTGAAGGAAGTCACTCCCTCTGGAGATGGACAGCTGGTATTCTACTAATCACATCTTCGATAACATATAAAATTTTAGCTACAGACATCATTTTAATGGCAATGCCCTAGAAGTATCACAGATTACTCCACAGTATCAGAAATCACCACTTTGGCTTTGTGTTTCTGCTATAAGTGTATCCTTTAAAAGGCTGAACTAGCTCATCAGAAGCAAAGGAATAGTAACAAACAGATGTCAAAATTTGTTAACAAAGTTGTAATTTACCACAATGAAACATAGAAATTGATCCTTAGGGAATTGAATATTTATTTAAGTCTATAATCTTAATGCTATAACATATATTATAGCACTTAAAAAGAAATGAAAGTTTATGATTCATTTAGAAAATGCACTAGATTTCTACAATGTAATTTCAAATAATATCAAGCCATTGGGGTTCACAGTAAGTCTAATAAAACTGACAATAGGGGAAAAAGGTGGAAGTGGGGCTATGATGGAAAAATAGCTCAGTGGCTAAGCAGATAGAGCAGAGATTGAGGTACCTTGCCCAACCCAAGACCCACCCATGGAAGAGACCAAACCCTGACACTAGGAAATATACTGTTATTCTTGTGGACAGAAGCCCATTCAAGTTGTCCTCTGAAAGGTTCCACCCAGCATTGGTTCGAAACAGATGCTGAGACTCACAGCCAAACATTGGGCAAAGCATAGAGAGTCTAGTAGAAAAGTGGGGGAATGTAAAAGAACGTAAAGTTGACAAGCACTCCATAAGAATGTTTTATATTCATGATTCTGTTTAGTCTTTTAGCAATACCTAATATAAATAAATGCCTCTAGTAAAAAAAAAAAAAAAAAAAAACACCAACAGAGCCAAATAACCAGGACTCAGAGGGGCCTGTAGAGACTGAAACACCAACCAAGGACCAAGAATGGACTGGACCTAAGTCTTCTGCATAGATGTAGCAGATGGGCATCTCAGGCTTCATGTGGGTCCACTAGTATGGGTAGTTGGTACTATTTCTGATGTGGACTCTGCTGCCTGATTTTTGATCACTTCCCTTTGGCAGGAATACCTAGCCAGAACACAGAAAAAGAGGATGAAGTCAATCCTGAGGTGACCTGATGAGCTAGGGTAGATGGGTGGGAGGCTCCCCTTTTCTGAGGAATAGGGGAGGGTGGGATTGGAAGGAGAAGATGGGGGGGCTATGACTGGGATGTAAAGTGAATAAATAAGTTAACTTTTAAAAAGAAAAGAATCCCAATAGTTTTGTATAACAACAACAACAAAGAAAACAGAAGAATGTCTGTGGTTATACTGAAAAAAGCAAAAACAGAAACAAAAATTTGCTGCTATTGAAATAATCCTAGTTTGGGCTACATAGTAGATCCCAACAACCTGCAAATCTAGTTCCAGGAGATCTGAGCTTGAAGTCTCAGTTGGATCAGGCATACACATGGGACACATACACTCCACACCGGCTCACACCTATATCTGTAAGTACAAATAATACCTAAAATTTCAAACAGAAAGAAACAATGAAAACAGATAAAAAAGAAATAAAAAAGTGAAGTACTGAAAAGAGAGAAAAAAACATAGGGAGTAGACAGGGATGGAAAAAGAGGAATAATATAAAATAGGATATAAAAAAGAAAAATGAAGAAGCCAGGAAGAAGGCGAAATGAGTAGACATATTTGCTGCAGAATCATGCAAGAATGAAAAGCTAAATTTGGTCCGGAGAAACCACAGAAACATGGAAGTAGAAAACAAATTTGTATGTATGTGAGTGTATATATTTCTGGACAGACACACTGGAAGGAATATCTTTCTGTTAATTTCCTGGTACTCAGGCAACAAGACCTGTGTTTCATTTCTAGAAACCATGTATTAAAAAAAAAAAGCCAAGTGTAATGCATGAAGCACTCCTCTAATGCCAGTCCTAGGGAGCTGGAAAAAGATAGAGTCTGGAGCATTCTGGCCAGCCTGCATGGTGGGACCCAGGCTGATCTAAACTGTTCCAAATAACAACACTGAAAATTGCCTACTCCATATAAGTAGACACAAGCATGTTCAGGAGCATACACATGAACCCAAACAAATATGCATACAAAGATAGTTATACAAAGACATAGGTAGAGATAGATATGTAGACCTGATACATGGTAATTAATCTTTTAATTATTAACTACCTTGCTAGATTATGTAGCAGGCATTAATTATCTGCTAGGATGGAAAAAATACACATGAAATATAAACAAAAATCAGGATTTTTTTGAATGTCCTCAGGTTGCTAGTTTCTTTTTGCTTTGAGGGGTTTTATTATTTTAAATCTTATAAGTCTTATTTTTAAAAATCCCTGTAAATAAATAAACACACCATGCACCAAAGTTAACCAAGGTCTGTACAACTCAGTGAGCCTCTATACAGCACTACATTACACGTTACATGTTTAGTCTCGACTATTTTACATACTCACCTACCACCAAAACCACAAAATCCATGGCAAATTAGAAGTAGGAAAACAATTAGCTGTATCTTTTCATGACTCATGCAATTTATCTGAATTCAGTCCTTTCCTTTTTTTAAATTTCTTATTATTAATTTATTCTTGTTACATCTCAATGTTTATCCCATCCCTTGTATTCTCCCATTCTTCCCTCCCTCCACTTTTCCCCTTATTCCCCTCCCCTATGACTGTTCCTGAGGGGGATTACCTCCCCCTGTATATGCTCATAGGGTATCAAGTCTCTTCTCGGTAACCTGCTGTCCTTCCTCTGAGTGCCACCAGGTCTCCCCCTCCAGGGGACATGGTCAAATGTGAGGCACCAGAGTACGTGAGAAAGTCATATCCCACTCTCCACTCAACTGTGGAGAATGTTCTGACCATTGGCTAGATCTGGGTAGGGGTTTATAGTTTACTGCCTGTATTGTCCTTGGCTGGTGCCTTAGTTTGAGCGGGACCCCTGGGCCCAAATCTGCCTAACATAATGTTCTACTTGTAGGTTTCTAGGACCCTCTGGATCCTTCTACTTTGCCATTCTCCCATGCTTCTCTCATCTAGAGTCCCAAGAGGATGTCCTCCCCTCTGTCCCAGTTTCCTGGTAAGTGAAGGCTTTCGTGGGGCATGCCCCCTGGGCTAGTATGCAGATATAAGTGAGTATATACCATTTGATTCTTTCTGCTTCTGGGTTAACTCACTCATTATGATCATTTCTAGCTCAATCCATATATCCACAAATTTCGGGAATTCCTTGTTTTTAATAGCTGAGTAGTATTCCATAGTGTATATGTACCACAGTTTCTTTATCCATTCTTCTACTGAGGGACACTTAGGCTGTTTCCATGATCTGGCTATTATGAATAAGGCTGCTATGAACATGGTTGAGCAAATTTTCTTGTGTGCTGGAGCATCTCCTGGTATATTCCAAGTAGTGGAATAGCTGGGTCTTGAGGAAGCCCTATTCTCATTTTTCTGAGATAGCACCAGATAGAGTTCCAAAGTGGCTGTACTAGTTTGCATTCCCACCAGCAATGAAGGAGTCTTCCTCTGTCCCCACATCCTTGCCAGCATGTGGTGTCACTTGAGTTTTTGATCTTAGCCATTCTAATGGGTGTAAGATGGAATCTCAGAGTTGTTTTGATTTGCATTTCCCTGATGACTAAGGAGGTTGAGCATTTCTTTAAGTGTTTCTCAGCCATTTGATATTCCTCTGTTGAGAATTCTCTGTTTAGTTCCAAGCCCCATTTCTCAATTGGGTTATTTGGTTTGGTGGTGTTTAATTTCTTGAGTTCTTTATAAAGTTTGGATATTAGACCTTTGTCGGATGTAGGGTTGGTGAAGATCTTTTCCCATTCTGTAGGCTTTCGCTTTGTTCTCTTGACAGTGTCTCCTGCCTTACAGAAGCTTCTCAGCCTCATGAGGTCCCATTAATTAATTGTTGACATTACGGCCTGGGCTGTTGGTGTTCTGTTCAGGAAGTTGTCTCCTGTGCCAATATGTTCCAGGCTCTTCCCCACTTGTTCTTCTAAGTGAGTTAGGGTCTCTGGTTTTATGTTGAGGTCTTTAATCCACTTGGATTTGAGTTTTGTGCAAGGTGACAAATATGGGTCCAGTTGCATTTTTTTACACATAGACCTCCAGTTAGACCAGCACCATTTGTTGAAGATGCTATCCTTTTTCCATTGAATGGATTGGGCTTCTTTGTCAAAAATCAGGTGACCATATGTGTGTGGATTCATTTCTGGGTCTTCGATTCGATTCCACTGCTCAACCAGCCTGTTTCTGTGCCAGTACCAAGCTGTTTTAATTACTATTGCTTTATAGTACCGTTTGAGATCAGGTATGGAGATTCCTCCGGAGCACCTTTTATTGTACAAGATTGTTTTAGCTCTTCTGGGTTATTTGTATTTCCATATGAAGTTCAGAATTGAACTTTCAATGTCTTTAAAAAATTGTGTAGGTATTTTGATAGGGATTGCATTGAATCCGTAGATTGCTTTTGGTAGGATGGCCATTTTTACTATGTTAATTCTCCCGATCCATGAGCAAGGAAGATCATTCCATCTTCTCAGCTCATCTTCAATCTCTTTCTTCAGAGTTTTGAAATTTTTTTCAAACAAGTCCTTCACTTGCTTAGTTAGAGTGACTCCTAGATATTTTATATTGCTTGTGGCTAATGTGAAGGGTGTGGCTTTCCTAATTACTTCCTCTGCAAGCTTGTCATTTGTGTATAGGAAGGCTACAGACTTTTTTGAGTTAATTTTGTATCCAGCTAACTTGCTGAACGTGTTTATCAGCTGTAGGAGTTCTCTGGTGGAATTTTGAGGGTCACTTATGTACACTATCATATCATCTGCAAACAGGGATAATTCGACTTCCTCCTTTCCCATTAGGATACCCTGGATCTCCTTTTGTTGTCTTATTGCCCTGGCTAGAACTTCGAGTACTATATTGAAGAGATATGGAGAGAGTGGGCAGCCTTGCCTTGTTCCCAATTTTAGAGGAATTTCCTTGAGTATCTCACCATTTACTTTGATTTTGGCTATTGGCTTGCTGTAGATAGCCTTTATTATGTTGAAGAAAGTGTCTTGTAACCCCGATCTCTCTAAAACTTTAAACATGAATGGGTGTTGGATTTTACCAAATGCTTTCTCTGCATCTAAAGAGATGATCATGCGGTGTTTTTTGTTTTCAGTTTGTTTATATGGTAGATTACATTGATGGATTCCCATATATTAAACTATCTCTGCATGCCTGGAATGAAGCCTACTTGGTCACGATGAATGATATCTTGATGTGTTCTTGTATTCATTTTGCAAGTATTTTATTTAGTATTTTTGCATCGATGTCCATGAGATAAATTGGTCTGAAATTCTCTTTCTTTGTTGAGTCTTTATGAGGTTTAGTTATCAATGTGACTATGGTGTCATACAATGAATTTGGTAATATTCCATCTATTTCTATCTTTTGGAGTAGCTTGAAAAGTATCGGTATTAGCTCACCCTTGAAGGTCTGGTAGAATTGTGCACTGAAACCATCTGGCCCTGGGCTTTTTTTTTTTTTTTTTTTTTTTGGTTGGGAGAATATCAATGATTGCTTCTATTTCTGTAGGGGAAATGGGACTATTTAGCTTGTTTATCTGTTCTTTACTCAACTTTGGCAATTGAAATTGATCAAGAAAATCATCCATTTGCCTTAGATTTTCAAATTTTGTGGCATATATGCCTTCAACGTAGGATCTTATGATTCTTTGTATTTCTTCTGTGTCTGTTGTTATGTCTCCCTTTTCGTTTCTGATTTTGTTGATTTCAATACTGTCTCTCTGCCTTTTAGTTAGTTTGGCTAATGGTCTGTCTATCTTGTTGATTTTCTCAAAGAACCAGCTCTTGGTTTTGTTGATTCTTTGGACTGTTTTCTTAGTTTCTAATTTGTTAATTTCAGCCCTGAGTTTGATTATTTCCAGATGTCTACTCCTTTTTGGGTGTTTCTGCTTCTTTTTTTTCTAGGGCTTCCAGTTGTGTCGTTAAGATGCTTATGTACGATGTTTCCAATTTCTTTTTAATGGCACTTAGTGCTATGAATTTTCCTCTTAGCACTGCTTTCAATGTATCCCACAAATTTGGGTACGTTGTTCCTTCATTTTCATTGACTTTCAGAAACTCCTTGATTTCTTTCTTTATTTCTTCCCTGACCCAGGTGTCATTTAGCAGAGAGTCGTTTAGTTTCCATGTACGTGTAGGCTTTTTGTTACTTCTGTTGTTGAATTGCAGCCTAAGAGCATGGTGATCTGATAGGATACAAGGTATTATTTCAATCCTCTTGGATCTGTTGAGGCTTGCTTTGTGACCTGAGATGTGATCAATTTTGGAGACGGTTCCATGGGGTGCAGAGAAGAAGGTATATTCTTTCTTGTTTGGGTGAAAGGTTCTATAGATATCTGTTAGATCCATTTGACCCATGGCATTGGTTAATGATGTTATTTCTCGGCTTAGTTTCTGTTTCAATGACTTATCCTTCAGTGAGAGTGGGGTGTTGAAGTCTCCCACTGTTATTGTGTGGGGATCGATGTGTGGTTTTAAGGTTTTTTTTTTTTTAGCAGATCTTTTACAAATGTGGGTGCCCTTGTATTGGGAGCATAGATGTTCAGAATTGTGATGTCGTCTTGGTTGACTTTACCATTGATGAGTATGAAGTGTCCTTCCTTATCCCTTTTGATGAATTTTGGTTGAAAGTCTATTTTGTTCGATACCAAAAAGGCTACGCCTGCTTGCTTCTTGTGATCATTTGCTTGGAATATTTTTTTCCAACCTTTTACCCTGAGGTAATGCCTATCCTTATGGGTGAGATGTGTTTCTTGAATGCAGAAGAATGTTGGATCTTGTTTATGCACCCATTCAGTTAGTCTGTGTATTTTTATTGGAGAATTGAGACCTTCGATGTTGAGAGATATTAATGACCAGTGACTGGTTTTGTTTTGTTTTGTTTGTTTGTTTGTTTGTTTGTTTTTTATAAATTTATTCTTGTTACATCTCAATGTTTATCCCATCCCTTGTATCCTCCCATTCCTCCCCCCCATTTTCCCATTATTCCTCTCCCCTATGCCTGTTCCTGAGGGGGAATACGTTCCCCTATATATTCTCATAGGGTATCAAGTCTCTTCTTGGCTACTTGTTGTCCTTCCTCTGAGTGCCACCAGGGCTCCCCCTCCAGGGGACATGGTCAAATGTGAGGCACCAGAGTACGTGAGAAAGTCGTATCACACTCTCCACTCATCTGTGGAGAATATTCTGACCATTGGCTAGATCTGGGAAGGGGTTTAAAGTTTACCTCCTTTATTGTCCTTGGCTGGTGCCTTAGTTTGAGCGGGACCTCTGGGCCCAAATCTGCCTTTCATATTGTTCTACTTGTAGATTTCTAGGACCCTCTGTATCCTTTTATTTTGCTGTTCTCCCATGCGTCTCTCATTTAGAGTCCCAATAGGATGTCCTCCCCTCTGTCCCAGTTTCCTGGTAAGTGAAGGCTTTCGTGGGGCATGCCCCCTGGGCTAGTATGCAGATATAAGTGAGTATATACCATTTGATTCTTTCTGCTTCTGGGTTAACTCACTCATTATGATCATTTCTAGCTCTTCGTGCTATGAATTTTTCTCTTAGCACTGCTTTCAATGTATCCCACAAATTTCGGTATGTTGTTCCTTCATTTTCATTGACTTTCAGAAACTCCTTGATTTCTTTCTTTATTTCTTCCCTGACCCAGGTGTCATTTAGCAGAGAGTCGTTTAGTTTCCATGAACGTGTAGGCTTTTTGTTACTTCTGTTGTTGAATTGCAGCCTAAGAGCATGGTGATCTGATAGGATACAAGGTATTATTTCAATCCTCTTGTATCTGTTGAGGCTTGCTTTGTGACCTGAGATATGATCAATTTTGGAGAAGGTTTCATGGGGTGCAGAGAAGAAGGTGTATTCTTTCTTGTTTGGATGAAAGGTTCTATAGATATCTGTTAGATCCATTTGACCCATGGCATTGGTTAATGATGTTATTTCTTGGCTTAGTTTCTGTTTCAATGACTTATCCTTCAGTGAGAGTGGGGTGTTGAAGTCTCCCACTGTTATTGTGTGGGGATCGATGTGTGGTTCAAGGTTTTTTTTTTTTTTTTTAGCAGATCTTTTACAAATGTGGGTGCCCTTGTATTGGGAGCATAGATGTTCAGAATTGTGATGTCATCTTGGTTGACTTAACCTTTTATGAGTATGAAGTGTCCTTCCTCATTCCTTTTGATTAATTTTGGTTGAAATTCTATTTGTTCGATACTAAAATGGCTACGCCTGCTTGCTCCTTGTGACCATTTGCTTGGAATATTTTTTCCAACCTTTTACCCCGAGGTAATATCTATCCTTATGGGTGAGATGCGTTTCTTGAATGCAGAAGAATGTTGGATTTTGTTTATGCACCCATTTAGTTAGTCTGTTTCTTTTTATTGGAGAATTGAGACCATTGATGTTGAGAGATATTAGTGATCAGTGACTGTTAAGAGTCTTAATTTTGATGTTGGTTCCAGTCGAGCATTTGTGTAGTTGTGTTTTTGCCATGGGATAGTTATCTATTTTCTGAGTAGTTTTGGTTGTAGCTTAACCCTTTGGGATGAAGTTTTCTTTCTAGTACCTTCTGTAAAGCTGGGTTTGTGGATAGGTACTGTTTGAATTTCTTTTTGTCATGGAATATTTTGTTTTCTTCACCAATGGTTATTGATAGTTTTGCTGGGTAAAGTAGTCTGGCCTGACATCTGTGGTCTCTTAGGGTTTGCAGGATCTCTGTCCAGGCCCTTCTGGCTTTTATGGTCTCTGCTGAGAAGTTGGGTGTAATTCTGATAGGTTTGCCATTAAATGTTATTTGGCCCTTTTCTCTTGCAGCTTTTAATATTTTTTCTTTGTTCTGTATGTTTTGTGTTTTGATTATTATGTGACGGGCCGTTTGTCTTTTCTGGTTTATTCTATTTGGTGTTCTGTAGGCCTCTTGTATGTTTATAGGCATCTCTTTCTTTAGATTGGGGAAATATTCTTTTATGATTTATTGAGAATAGTTTCTGGGCCTTGGAGACGGATATATTTTCTTTCTTCAATGCCTATTATCCTCAGATTTCTTCTTTTCATGGTGTCCTTAATTTCTTGGTTGTTTTGTGTCAGGAGTTTTACAAATTTCGCATTTTCCTTAATGGTTGCTTCAAGATCTGTGATTGTATCTTCTAGACCTAAGATTTGTTCTTCCACCTCTTGGATTCTGTTAGAATAGCTCACCTCTGTGTTGCTCGCCTTCTTCTCTGAGGTCTCATGTTCTCGGTTTTCTTCTGTCTGTGTGTTTATCATTGAATCCATTTTCGTCTTCAGATCTTGAACTGATTTTTTGATTTCTTTTATCTGATTGTTTGCATTTTCCTGAAGTTTTTCCAGTTCCTATCTATGTGCTTCTTTTATGTCTCTCACCTGTTTGGCCCCGTCCTCCTGCATTTGATTATGAATTTTATTTGTTTCCTCCATTAATATCCTCATTACTAAGGATTTGAGGTCATTTTCTTGTATTTTCGTTGTATTTGAGTTTTCTGGGTTGTTTTCTTTGGGATAGCTGGAAACCGGAGACGCCATGTTGTTTTGGGGGTTTTTTGCGTATGCTTTTACACTGTCCTTTAGACATCTTGGTGCCTTTGTTTTTGTTGGGTAGCTTCCAGAGTTGGGTGGAGGGAGTCTGATGATAGATTCACTTATTTTCTCACGATTTCCATAGACTGGAAGCTCTCATACTTCACTGATGTGGATGGCAGGAGGTTAGGCCTGTCATTTTGGTCTCTCACAGCCAGTGATCCTCAGCTCCCCTGTGCTGTGGGTCCTGCAATCGTTCCAGGTCTATGAATGAGCGTTGGGTCAGGCCAAGGTATCCACAGCCTTCTGGGTTCCCTGCCATGTACAGTCAGGGACACTGGGCCTGAACCACACGCCGAGCTCAGCTAGATTCTCAGGGCCTGAACTGTCTGCTGAGCTCAGCTAGGGATTCTGGGCACAAAATGCACACAGGGTCCAGCCAGAATTTTGGGGGGCTGGGACTGCGCACCAAGCTCAGCTAGGGGCTTTTGGCCCAAAGTGTGTGCTGTGGTCAGTTATTGACTCAGGGCCTGAACTGTCTGCCAAGCTCAGCCAGGAATTCTGGATTCAACTGCACACTGTGTCCAACCAGAGTCTTAGAGTTGAGACTGTTCCAAAAGCTCCGCTAGAGTCTCTGGGCCTAATCTGTTGCCAAGCACAGATAGGGACTCAGGTCCCAAACTGCACGCCGAGCTCCACCCGAGTCTCTGGGGCAGAATTGTGCACCAAGATCAGCCAGGGACTCTGGACTCACACTGCACTCTGTACTCAGCCCGGGACTCCATGCCTATACTGCATGGATAGTCCAGCCAGAGTCTTGGAGCCGCCAAACCTGTGCACACAGCTCAACTAGAGTCTCTGGGCCCAATCTGCCCGGTAAGTCCAGCTAGGGCTTCTGGGCTGAATCTGCGTGCTGACCTCAGCCTGTGTTAGTGCCCCAGAACTGCCCGCTGAGCTGTGCTAGTATCTGGGGCAGAACTGCTCATTGATGTGAGCTAGTGCCTCTGGTGGAGCTGAGTGCTCTGCCCAGCCTGCGTCACAGCAGGAGAACTGTGGCTGTGCTGCTGAGCTGGTGCCTAGGGTGGAATTGAGTGCTCTGCCCATCCTGTGTCACAGCAGGGGAGCTGTGGCTGAGTTAAGCTAGTGCCTAGGGCAGAATTGCTTGCTGTGCTGAGACAGTGTCTCCATGGCATTGCGCACTGAGCTGAACCCAGGACTCTGGGGCTGAACTGTCCGCCAAGTCCAGTTTGGGTCACAAGGCACCACGAGACCCAAATCCCGTCCAGAGTCCCCTCTCCCACAGCAACTCCCACCAGCCACCACACTAATCGCCTGCACATGAAGGCTCAGAGCTGCAAACCTCAGCCACTGCCACTGTTGATGCTGGTGCCGCTGGTGCCGCCGCTGGTGCTGCTACCTCTGCCGCTGCTGCTTCGATCCGAGAAAATCTGCGCTCCTCCCGTTTGCAGGGGCATGCAGGTCCTCTGCACCCTGGTCCCTCTGAACCGTGGAGCACTCCCGCTGCCGTGGTGTGGGGACCTTGGTGTTCCTGGCTCAGAAATATCTGCAATTCCCTCAGTTGTTCACTGGAGCTTCCAAACACAGTCCACACTGCTCACCGCCATCTTGGATCCTCCAGGAATTTTTTAAATGTAGAAAAGAAATTTTAAAATTCACAAATCCTGGGAGAATTTGAGTGTAGTGTGTATTGAAGTCCTCCTGGAGGTCTGAAACACAAGGGAAAGACAAGACAGAGGAGAACACTTCACCATCATGCACATTTTTACAGTATTGTGTTGGCTTCTTTGCATCTATCCTGGGAAGAATGGCGACATAAGAATAGGAAGGCTGCCATTAAATGTGAGTTTGTTTTGTCTGCATCTACCAATGCAACACAGCATCTCTTTGTTGCCAAAGTGTTTTCTGCAATAGTGCTGCTTTTATTTTAAAACTGAATATTCTGGAATTAATTCTATTTCTCTCAAACTGATCATGTCTGTGTGGTTTGAGATCACCAAAGTACTTATAAATGTTTGAAAATGGAATTGAAATTTAATTTTCAGCATTACCTTACTCCTTTACCCTAGATGGTGAATCTGGGGATACTCTCAAAGCAGTTGAGTTCTCTTAGGCAATGTAGTATTTTCTCAGTGAAAGAAGTGTCTGGTTTTATCATTTTCATCATTTTAATCTAGTCTGCACAGGCCACTAAGGAAGAAACTGAAAGGCTGTGTCCTGACTGAACACTAAAATGCATCTATACCCAAGGTTGATTCTATATAATTTGGGTAAAACTAACAAAGGTGTCTTGGGTATAAATCTAAGGGTGAAAAACAACCATAGATACATCCCCAGATAAGCTGGTCCAGACATGAATGTAAGCTAGAAAACATCGCCCATTTTAAATTATATTTTAAATAACTAATGAAATCATTATACTGAGAAAGAGAGAGAGAGAGAGAGAGAGAGAGAGAGAGAGAGAGAGAGAGAGAGAGAGAGAGAGAGAGAACAGACACTCTGATGACAGCACAGTGGAGAGAATACCTCTCTTGGGGTTTCTTAGTGGCATGGCCTACACTGTCAATTTTGTCACCTAAATCTTTTAATTTTCAACTCAGATGCCAAAATGAAGTACTTACAGACTTTCCATCATAAAAAGTAGGAAGCTTTCTGCCTTCTCTGCTGAATTCGTAGTATTCTCTTCTCTTCTCGTCTCTTCTCTCTCTCTCTCTCTCTCTCTCTCTCTCTCTCTCTCTCTCTCTCTCTCTCTCTCTCTCCCTCTCTCTGTCTCTGTCTCTCTCTGTTTTTCTGTGTGTGTGTGTGTGAGTGAGTGTGTGTGTGTGTGTGTGTGTGTGTGTGTGTGTGTGTGTGTTTGTGTGTGTGTGTGTATTTGGGGGTACTCTGCCTCCCTCTGCTGTAGATTACATACCTGCTAGCCAGGACTCACTGTGGAAATTTTGTTCTGAAAATATTTGTTTTCAATTCTTTCACTGACTTGATAGGATACTAGGATACATAATTGTTTCTAATGGGCATGGCACTTAGGAAGAGAAACAGAGCTGTTGTGACTGGAGGTAAGCCCATAGACATGCAACCGTTCCTAAAGTGATAATACTAGATCACCTCTTTGTAATTTACAGATTAATGACTCAAGAAATAACTCTGCTATACATTTTCTGATCAAATTGAGTAGCTAGTACAGTGAGTAAACACTGAATAAAGTTTCATTTGCAGCATTGGTAAGTCAAATCCAATCCTGTCTTCATTTGGTAGGAAATAGTCAGGCTATGTAAGTCCATAGGCAAAGATCGCTTTATAAACGGCTATCACAGGACAAACCACCTTTCTCACTATATGCCTTTTTTTTTCAACATTTGATTATATAAGTCTTGGAAAACCAAGGTGTGAGAAATACACCTTATAAGATCAATATTTGTCTTATTTTAAGGCAATATTTAAAGAATGTTTTTCCCTACTTGGAATAATTTCGGATTTATAAGTAACTTCACAGATAGTATAGGAAGCTTACATATGTCTTTCACCCAATATTGCCTCTTTTCTTTAAATGTCAACGTTTGCATATATTTATTCACTTATTTTGTAAGGGGGGAGTGTGAGTCAAGTTGAGATTATGTTCTCTGCCTTTACCCTGATTTTCACTGTGCCCACTGGTTAGTGACTTGCACATTCCCCTTTTTATTCCACCTTTTTAAATGTTAACTTCAAACTATGACACTAACATAGCAAAAACTCGTGGTTATTATATAATTGATAGCTACTTGTATTACTAGTCTACTGAAGAATCATCGTAATGATGTGTGGCAGGTCTTAAGCTTGGACAAATTAGGCCATATCTGAAGCATGTGGTTGACATTTCCTCATTGCAAATGTTAGCTGGGCTCCAGTTATAAAAAAAAAAAAGGTAGCAACTTAATTCAATAACATCCTTCAGTAATGTAAAAAATTATGATGTCTTCAATATAATTATTTAATATATTTTAATAAAATGATCAATACAATCAACAGAAGAACCTAGTTTTGGGTGAGAAGAGATAAAACTTAAATGCCTGAGTGAACCAGAAGTGCAGGATAGTAGCTTTCAAAATGAAAAAAGTGACTGAGACAGATTACTGCCTGAATAGTCACCCAACACTCTCTATAACATTGGAGCATCATCTTCAGCCTTCTGGCCCAACATATCTGACAGACATATTTGCAAAGCAGGAACTATTGAGGGCTTGCTTAGCCTGTCTTGGCAGAGTTTGTCCCTTGACTCTGCCTGCATCCAAGCTTGCCCTCTTTTAGGCAGAAGTCTGTCTCTGGTAGAAATGAGGACATTTTGCCCTGTGGCTTGTTTATTCTTTCTCAAGTTGGGTTCTTCAAGTTTGCTAAATACAAATAGCCAAATCACTATGAATGTAACATTTATATAATTCCTGGTTGTCTTGTGATTCTTCCTGCTGTGCATAGTTTATTTTACCCAAGTTTAATAATATAAATATGTATTTTTAAAAAGAAACATAATAAAAAAGGAAAGAAAGAAAAAAATATCAGGTATCAAATTTGGGCATATAATCGTAGAAAAAACCCACAATTTTCTTAAAATGTGGTTTTAGAACTCCTACTGTTTTAAACTATGCCTATAATATAAGGCCTTAGCACAAACAAATAAAAAAACCACTTGAACTTAAAAAAATGAAGAAGAAGAACAACAACAAAAGAATGGCTGCCCTGGGCCTCCAAGACTGAGAAAGATGGTCAATGAAGGCAAGGTCTGGGTCAGAAAGTATTAGGGTACATAGCTCAATTATTTCCAGTGTCATGGGAGGAGGTACTAGTTCAAGCATGGCTGACTGTAAGTGGGAGGCACTGTGGCTTAAAAATATTGGGCATCCAGGACTATCAGAGTTGCTTAAGCAGTAAAACTCTATCACCCAAAGATAGGGACCTGAATTTAATCCACAGGTTGTGGTTCAAGGCTGAATGTCTATCCAGACAAGATGAGCCCATCAGTTTAATAGTGACAAATGTATTATGGGAGTAGTCAATCGTTTTCTGATGGGATTTGGCATTGCCTCAATAGAAAGAGAATCACAACTTGTACAGTAAACTTGCTCAAAATCTTATGGGTAGAGAAGTCATTGGCTCTAATAGTGAAGCTACCTTTTTTGATAAGTGAATATGATGTAACTATCAACATAACTTCTAAAGAGTAATGGTTATGCTCATAGAATAGTGCTGCTGCCCTCTTTGTTCAGAAATACTTTTTACTGTGGTCACTGAAGAGATTAATAACTGGGAAAAACACAGAAAGTAAATGATTGTTGGATGACTACCCATAAATGATTAATCTTATTTATACCTCCAATGCTCAGGAAATATTATCAAGGAAGGAGAGAAGATAGACTGTGACCAGGTATAGAAAGGCACAGAAAAATATGCAATGCTCACCTCATGGGTATTGCACTCTTGAACTCATAACAACTGTGATTACTCATGTTGATCACCACAAAATTGTGCCTGACTACATCCTGTTATGGGAAGGAGTGGATCTAATAAAGTACCACCCTCTTGATAATTCATTTTCATTTAATGGGCAATGAGAAAGAGAGAGCCAGTTTTATCTGTTGTGTACCACCTGGTAAAATGTCTATCCTTCTGTAGACAACCCTTAAGCCCATGTTCCTGTAAATAGTCCTATATAAATTCAGACACACACACACACACACACACACACACACACACACACACACACATTTCATGAAAGAAGAAGGGACATAGTTGGGAAGAAAAAAATAACTGACTGTCCTGCAGCAACATGAGAAGACAACAGAGTAAATGCATTATGTACATTATGAAAACATAATAGTGAGACATGTTATCATAATTAACTTAGTCTATATATTTTTAAAAAACAGGCATATGTGCTTGTAATACCATCACTGGGAAGGCAGCACTCCTGGAGCTGACTGGTTGTAGCCAAATTGGTGAGGGCCAGGTTCACTCAGAGAGCCCATTTCAAAAATAAGGTAAAAAGTAATGGAGAAAGAAATCTGACCTTGACCTATGCCCTTTGCACATATGTAGATGTGTGCACACATGTGAGTATGCACATACAATCTGACATCAACATCTGTCTTCCCAACACACACATATGCACACACATAACCAGGCACAAATACCCTGACATTGAACTCTGGCTTTAACTCACATGCACACATACACATAAGCACATACATATACTGTAATGTCAAACTATGGTCTCCACAGGCATGCATCCATGCAGGTACACACAAATAACCATATTAATAAGCACCCACATATACATAGGCTAAAGTCTTTTGAACTACTGAGAAAACACAGGAGGGAGAAATGTAGGACTTCAACACTCCATGGAGAAATATGCAGTGAGTGTTCACCAAAGGAAACACAAAGGATTGCCTACTTTTATATCAGAAAGAATAATGTATGAATTCAATTTATATAAACTAAGAAATAAAATTTGAAACCCTTGTTTATTTTTATATGTATAATAAAACACATATGCTATGATATACAGAGAATATCAGTTCCAAAAATTCATCAATTTTGTCTTCTAAAACTTGAAATTAAGCCTAGAAATTGAAGGTAATAGAGATGAGATCTAGAGTTAAAAAGATGGCACAATTATAAAGCATGTACCTTGCAAGTAATACCTTATTTAATTCCTAGCATCCACCTAAAAACAAAAACAAAACAAAACAAAACAAAACAAAACAAAACAAAACAAAAAAACAGACAGTGGCATATCCTTGTAATCCTATAGCTGGGCAGGTAGAGACTGGCAACTCAGGGGCGGTGGCACTCTTTTTAATACTGGAGCTCTCCATTCTGACTCTTTCCACAAAATTGAATGTCAAATAGTTCCTTGATTTTCCACTGGAAAAATTAGCTTCATCTATTCACTTGTAACTTGGATTAAGGTTTTTATATTCTTTAAAACACTATTTAAAATATGCAGGCACATTTACAGATATTATATGGACTGGGCAGGCTATATTTAGTAATTTATTAATATACATATATGCATGTAGTAACAATGATAAAAAGAGGACCATGAATTTGAAGGAAAATAAGGACAAGTATATAGGAAAGCTTAGAGAGAGAAAGAAAAATGTAGAAGTATTGTAATTACATTATAATCTCATAAGATGAATAAAATAATGAAAACTAAATAAACAAAACATGTAAACAATGTAAGCAAGTTTAAAATAAAAATAAAAGAGTGAACAAAATCACACCTCCATCAAGTGTCCAGGGTTCAGTTTGCTGGAAAAAAGACAATCTGAGATGGGGAAACAGACAGCTAGCTTTGTCTTTCACTTGGACTCACATGTCTCGGGCACATGCTGGTGCTGAGTGCATGGGACCTCTATCTAACTGACCCAGACACTTGTCATGGCCTTACACCAAGATTGTAGCTCTGAGAAATGAATGTCCTTCTCTTGGTGCATCTGAGGCAAGTGAAAAGGCTGATGTCGGCCCAAAGAAGAGTATCAGTGTTGGGCAGCTGGCTTGATTCCCTTTCTTCATGAGATTTTGGTTCCCAAGTAGCAGACAGCTAGGTTATGCAGTAAACCACAGGAGCCTGCAGAAGGCAATTATAGAATGATTCCTTAGGGAATCTGTGCTTCCTGAAGTAGATGGAGAAAATCCCCGTCTCTCTTCCTGTCTTCTGTTTTGGTGAATACATTTTCAAAGTAGTGCTGAAGGTAGAGGAGAAAAAGCTGAAGAAATGAGAGATGGCAGAGGAAGGGAGGACTAGAAGGAGGAAGCAGGAAGAAAAAGGAAAACTCTCCAATTTAGAGATGTTTGCTCAAAGCCCCAGTGATGGTATGATTTCTATATGTTCCCTATGAGAGGTAACAAGGTAGAGATATTAATAAAAGTTATTCACAGGTAAGACTAGGCACATGTGCTTTCCTTGAGGCAAATACTACCACAAGTTTTCCTAGCAGTTAAAAATGAATCAATGCTGGGTGTGGAGGTGGAGACATGAGCACTGCCCTCTCCTAGTCTGTCAGGGTGCTTTTCTGGCTGTGATTGTCTTTAGTTTGTGAAGAGAGGCCTCTTGGGGTCTCCGGTCGTTGCTCCTTTGTTTTTCTGAAATGAGATGTTAATTTTCACAGTCTTGGGTTCGTGGCACCATTACAACAAATGATGCTCATTAGTCTCGTTAGTTCTATGAATTTGCACTGGCGCTTTCTTTCTGAAGAGCATATATTGAAAGCTGGTCACTTATATATGAATGGAAATGTTTTTATGCCTGGTATTTACCTAAGAGTACTTAAAAAGTCATTAATCAACAACTCTAAAAAGTGTTCATTTTACAGGAGCATGTATGTGTGCTATTATTTATTTAGCACCAATGCTCTATTGAGCACTCAGCAGACCATGAAAACAAATAAAAACTATACATCTCATGGACAGAGGGTCAAGACCAATCATTGGAATATATGTTGTGTGAATAAGAATTGTTTTAAATAATTAAAGCTAGGAAGCCCCTTCTATTCAGTGAGCGGGAATCACATAACAAGAAAGGCTGCACCATAAGCAGGACTTAGTACCACTAGTGACCACCCAACTATTCTTGGAAAACCTAGGCTTTGCTCTGAGTTCTCCAGAGTAGTCTGTCTTCCTAAGCATCTTCTTAATTGTGATACATTATTAAAACTGGGGTGGTCCTGAAAGTAGTGGTGTTCTGCCCTACTCTGAAATCTCTCCAGACAATGCAACGTCACATTAATAAGTACCCATTATAGAATAAATAAACTAAAGGGACATACAGTGAAGTTGAGCTGATTTTTAAACAGGAATATTTATGAGCCAGGTGTGGTGGTCCACACCTGTAATCTCATCACTGGGGAGGCAGAGGCATGCAGGTCTCTGTGACTTCAAGGCTAGTCTGGTCTACCAAGTAAGTCCAAGACATCCAAGGCTACACAGAGAAC
Source organism: Acomys russatus (assembly GCF_903995435.1). Taxonomy (NCBI): domain Eukaryota; kingdom Metazoa; phylum Chordata; class Mammalia; order Rodentia; family Muridae; genus Acomys; species Acomys russatus. The sequence goes on from NC_067150.1 coordinate 13,186,811, forward strand.
CCTTGATTGAAAAAACAAACAAACAAACAAACAAAAAAGAAGAAAATTTCCAATTGTAGATGTATTTCATGAGAAGAGGAGGAGAAGGAGGAGGAGGAAAAAGATGTGTGAGGTAAAGGAGATGAAAGCACTGCAGGAGATGTGGCTTGGAATTTGGAATAAAAGTGCAGTAAAATTAGCTACCTGTGAAATGCTAATACTGATCATATAGGCTTTGTTCTGCTATAATTTAACCCAATATACACACTGGCTTTAAAGTACTTTAATACTGTTTAACATAATGCTACCTTTGTGTCAGATAGACTAAAAGAAAGTACAAGATTTTCCTGCAAATGCTATTAATACCACTACTGCATACTTGCTGTGTGACTATCACTTGCCTATGCAACTAAGGATTGAGAAATAGAGAATAAAAAATAGAAATAAACCATCAGAGTTATTCTTGGAAACAAGGAAGGTATGGCACTGCTGGTGTGTACCTTATTACACGAAAGCAATTATTTATAATGTTTGCAAACAAGTCTCTGCCTCATGAGAGCTACCTCCACAATGCTGCCTTTGCCTTGCATGTTCAGCCTCCCATTCTGTTACCTCTTTATTCTGTAAGTCTGTTTACCTCAGAAACTTTATTATAGTGGCACCTACATCTTGAGTGAGGGATCACCCTTAGTTTTTCACTCTACACCGAATTCCACTAAGACCTATCATGTCATAATGTAAATATTTGCTACTTGTCATCTCACTTTTGTGATTTAGCCTATTCTTTGTGGAGATATTTGACAGATAAATTCTTCCATCTTATAAAAATGCTCCATTTTATTTTTAAAAATCACTCTTGTGGTCTGATATTGATTGGAAATTCTGGGTTTTTTCTGCCAATGTCACCAATTGTCTTCAGGTTATGAAAGTTAATAGTTACCTAATTCAAATTTTCTGCAGCCCTGATCCTGTTTTTTTGTTTTGACATTTTCTTCCTTGAAATATCTCATTTCTGGTTTTCTTCTTACCTAACTACTTGTTTTTCAAAATTGCTCCTTCAATTTTCTTCTTAGCCTCTGAGGGTTTAAGTGCCCTAGAAATCAATTCTTACACTTCATCTCAATCATTCTGGTGATTTAATCCAGTTTTATACCATTAAACTACATCATTTATCTGAAGATGCCTAGAAATTCAATTCTCTCCTAGAACTAACTTTTCCATGAACTGAAGGCTCTTTGTCAGATAATTATGGTTGGAAATGTATTTAAAAGTTTTGACTCTGTATTCAGAAACTCTATCCCCAATGGTTTCTTTTCTTTTTCTTTTTCTTTTTTTTTTTTTTTAAGATTTATTTATTTATTATGTACAATGTTCTGCCTGCGTGTACACCTGCAGGCCAGAAGAGGGCATCAGATCACATCGTAGATGGTTGTGAGCCACCATGGGGTTGCTGGGAATTGAACTCAGGACCTCTGAAAGAGCAGTCAGTGCTCTTAACCACTGAGCCATCTCTCCAGCCCCCAATGGTTTCTTTAGCATCAGGAGAAGCCATCATTCAGCATACTCACTGGCATTCTTGTAGTAGGAAGAAAAGAGCTGGCACATGAACACACACATATATATGCTTATGCAAACCATATATACACATGAATACGGACTAACAAACACACACACACTCATGCATATGTGTAACTTACACACACAGAGAGATATACAAGACTGTCATTGGTCAAGTGCTCAAGCATTTGTTCACTCATTAAAACTGCATTTTAATTACCATTTTAGTACTTTAATAACTCTTGTGAAGACTGGATGACAACTAGTCATAGGATTGAAAGTGATTGAGTTATACAGTGTGCCTGCTTCACACTGAGACCAAGAGAGGCAAGGTTGCCTTTATTTTTTTTCTTTCTTCCATGGCATGGCCCATAAGCTCAATCTCATGCTCTATACAGAACCACATTTTCAAAGTGTGTGTAGAGGGAGACATGTTGCTTTTGTGTTTGGTTTGTTTAATGCAGGTCCCACACATGACTCTGAAGGGTTGTGTGGCATCCTAAGTGCAAGCGGGTTCTTCCATGTCTTATAAAGACATACGTGTTAGATACGCTACAGTCAGACATGACTGCTATGAGTTTAATATTAATACCTCAAAACTTTTAGTAAATATGGTACCTTTAGGTAGATTGTCTATGGATATATAGTTAAAATATCTAGAACGAAGGTTTAAAATAATGCAGCTAGGTATTCTGATTTTTGTGTTTAATTTTGTTTTTACCTTAAAATTCTCATTCACATTTTCCCACTCAGGTACATGCATTATTATTTGTATGGTTTGTAGTCTCTGTCCTTCAATTATCAGTTTTCCTCTTACATCTTTATGTCTGACTTCCGTGTCTATACTAATATTACCTGGCAAAAATTAAACTGAATCAACTAAACATTTTGTGTCACATAGTGAGATTACATATTTAATAGTGAATGACATATTTTTGGTTCATCAGTGAACATCTGGCATCTAGATTATCATTCAGACCATGAAATGATTCATAGATATTTAATTACTATGTAAAGCAATAGATTATTTTAACTGAATAAAAGGGTATTAATAAGATCTTATTTACCTCTTTATATTAAGTGAAATAAGTAATTTGATGTTTTACATAAATATTCTTTATATGTGCAAAAATGGAAACTCATGGAGTTTTAATACCCCAGTGCTTCTTAGGGATCATGGCAGAAGAGAATGCAGAAAGACAGTAAGAGCGGGAGGAACAGAAAGTTCACTGTGATGTTGCACGTCCTAGAAATGTCACAGAAGTTACACTCATGAATTCTCAACAAAACTGCCTAAAAAGCCCATCACAAGGAGGATACCAGTAGATACATGTAACAAAAAGGGAAAATCCCACAGGGCCTGAACCCTAGACAAATCTACAACAGCTAAGGAATGCTGGAAGCATAATAAATAGTGTTCACCAGGGAAGTCGCCCAGTTCATTATCTAATATGGTAATCAATACATACAAATAACATAAGGTAGACTGAACAGGATATATATATATATATATATATATATATATATATGGATGGATGTATAATTTATTATAATTTCTTCAGAATAAACCTTGGTTTTTATCCCCTCACTTGTATCTTCCCATTCCTGCCCTCCATCCCTCTTCTGTAAGAATACATATTAATACATTTAAAAACAAAAAAGAGTCATGAATTTGACAGAGCACAAGTTGGGTACATGGCAAGGCTTGAAGAGACATAAGGGACTGGCAAAATGATTTAATTATATTTTAAATATGAAAACACCCATGTTTAGGTTTTGAAAATGTGTGGCTCTCATTCAAACTATATGTTTACTGTATCATTGTTCCATACGGAAAGCATGCTTTTCAGGTGTGAATAATTGCACTATGCCTCTGCTATTACAAATACTAAAATTAAGCCTTCTGTCCCAATACAACAACCGGGCCTGACTTTACCCTATTAGATACTCGTCTGTTTATTTACCACTTTGACATATTTTCTTTAAAGTTGGTCTTCTTGGGAGTTGTAAATCTCTGAAAACTCACAAAAGAAACCAGCATTTACCTGATCCAAACTAATAAAAGTGCAGAAAAATCAATAATGGAAAAAAAAAAAAAAAAAACCACCTAGTCTCCAATTTTGTTAACCCACAAACAACAGCAACAAAGAGGAAAAGACACGAGTCAGTAGGTGCTGATCTTTTGTACTGAGCTGATAGTATTATAATTTGCTCTCTGTAGGAAATTGGTCAATTTCAGCTTTGAGTTACAGTAAAGATGCAGTAAGATTAACATTATCCTTGGGTCTTGTGAGTTCTATATGTACAGGAATTAAAGCCCCAAACGGTAGTAGTAAGGCATCATGAGCAGGGACAATATTATCTGAGTAACCTACAGATCTAGTAAAAAACTATTTTCAATTTTAAAATATGTAGACACTGTGTAGTGTGTTTGAATTATTTAAAATATAAAAAATCCAAATTATTTTCAAAAATAACTCTTTCAATCTCCATAAAATATTACACAATGCATGTGGTAAAAAGTGGCATTAGATTGTTTAAATTCCAGTGTTTTCCTTAAAAAAAGAGTTTCATAGAGTTGGGAGAAGTGTTTTGTGTGCCGGCGGCAACACCTGATATATTACTGCTTTACAAGTTAAGAGAGGCTCTTAGAACCAGAGGTGGGAAGCTCAGAAATCAAAGCGAAAAGATCTTCCAAGTTTGCCTACTATTGTCAAAAAAAAAAAAAATCAATGTTACTATAAATGATAAAGAAGTCATATAGGTTAAGCAATCTCTAGCAAATGTGATGTAGACAAACAAGCTGACTGACATAAAACTATTTGAAGCAAAGGACATTGGGAAAAAATGTGTACGGTGTACACTGGTAGCCTCCGTTAGGTGAGGAAGGAAAGGAAATATTCACACTAGAGAAAGA